>NC_143018.1:125000416-125320059 GCF_055824585.1 Amblyomma mixtum | reverse complement strand
GAAGAAAAATAAACAGATAGGATGATTCTTGCGCCATACAAGGTCCTGTCGTTCTACATCATGTAAGGAGTAATGAAAGATTACAACGGTGTGTCCATGTTGCCAAAGCCTCAACTGCTATTGCAGCCCCGATTAACTTGCCTGTTTTATACTAACTTTTTCAACGATGTTGCCATATCCGACTGTGTTCTCTTGCCGCACGCTTCTGTCCTACCCCGTGTGTTGGGGGGTCAGGGCTTTTCAAGCAGTTCACACAGCTTTTCTCCTGTCCTCCTCGCAGCATCTTTTTGTTGTGGAATAAATTTCAATTCAATTCAACTTCAGTCTCTTCCGTTTTTATTAACAGGCATTTGAACGAAGCAATGCATTGGTCACTTCAAGTGGCTGGTTCCGCATTTGGCCTTCCTAATAGCAATTTTATATTGATTGCAACATCCGAGAAAACCGGCCCGATTGGATAACGGGCATTTCAGGAAACAGAGCAAATAAGGACGACGCATAAACGAAACAATATACGTTAGACAGGCCATGTATAATTGAAAGAGCGACCGATATATGCATGCAAAGCCTTGGTGAAAGGTCATCAGTCGCAGGGTTTGCTTCTGAACTGTGACTAAAACCCTGGAGAGTAAACAGTGTTGAAAGATGAGGACAATGTCCCCCCCATCCCAGCTTAGAGAGATTTAGCACCTGAGGGCTTTCATAAGTGCCGTAGTACATGGCTGAAAAGAAAACCACGTGACCTGAGGAAATCTGGCGGAAGTATGTACCTTTTAGAGCACAAAGAAAACAAATATCTAGAACAGCCGCATTTCAGTCAACAATGCGCATAGAAAGGCACGAAATGAGCACGTCTTCTTTGGAAGCATCTAACGGATAGTTAACGTTATAAGTGATTAAAAGAAAGCCCACCGGTGGATTGTCCACCTAACGCTTAATAATGCCGTCTCATCGACTTCCCAATTCATTCTCTGCTGCATACGACGATACAACAGCTGTACCTAACGTGGAGACTAACGAAAAGGGTTCAGCATAAGTTAAGGGCAACGCAGCGATCTATGGAAAGAAAAATTATAGGTGTAACGTTATGAGACCGGAAGCGGACACAGTGGATGAGGGAACAAACGCGGGTTAATGACATCCTAGTTGAAATCAAGAGGAAGAAATGGGCTTTGGCAGGGCATCTAATGCGAAGTAAAAATAACCGCTTGTCCTTAAGGGTAATAGAGTGGATTCCAAGAGACGGCAAGCGTAGCAGAAGGCGGCAGAAAGTTAGGCGGGCGGATGAGATTACGAGGTTAGTGGGGATAGGGTGGCCGCAGCTGGCAAAGGGCAGGGTTAATGGAGAGACATGGTAGAGGTATTTGCCTTGCAGTGGGCGTAGCCAGTTTGATATGATGATGATGATGATGAATATGACGATGGCACGCTACTGATTTTCATGTGCAGGAAAGTATATATGCCAAACGGGCCGCTATACTATGGGGGTGGGGAGGCGAGTCAGTAGCGTACGTAGTACAGTAGACCTCATTTATAAAGAACCAGACTGTCGCGCGGATTGTGTTTGCTGTATCCGAATTTCGTTGCAAGCGGAAACGCCAGACGCGTTGGGCCAGCACGGCATATCTCGCGACCAGTATTAAAATTTGTCATATCGCTGCCATTGGCTGATCAACGACCGTGTGCAGTAGCTTCAATTTCCACTCTGCCCCTGTCCCGCGCTTAAAGGGACTGTGAAAGGGGGTCTCAACAAAGATGCGATATGCCTAGGATGCTAAAGGGTGCAGCGTCACAGATATCCTCCAGCAATTTTTTTTTATGCGTGTTCTGGAAGCTGAGTTATTTGTAGTCAAAATTTGAATTTCCGCCTCTTCGCGCGTTTTCCCTCTCCTCTCGTCACTTTATGCACGCTGAATTGTCGGTCCACCGCCTCCACGCACTAGGCCCCTCCGCCGAAGAGCGTGAGAATTCCCCAGGGGGCGGAGCCAACGCCTCCTAAACTGGTTTCTCGTCGTGGGAATTCCTCAGGGGTGGAGCCAACGCCTCCTAAACTGGTTTCTCGTCGTGGGAATTCCTCAGGGGGTGGAGCCAACGCCTCCTAAACTGGTTTCTCGTCGTGGGAATTCCTCAGGGGGTGGAGCCAACGCTTCCTAAACTGGTTTCTCGTCGTGGGAGTTCCTCAGGGGGTGGAGCCAACGCCTCCTAAACTGGTTTCTCGTCGTGGGAATTCCCCAGGGGGCGGAGCCAAGGTCTCCTAAACTGGTTTCTCGTCGTGGGAATTCCCCAGGGGGCGGAGCCAACGCCTCCCAAACTGGTTTGGCGTCGACGGCGCTGGCGCGGCGATCCAACTATGGCTTTGGTGACGGTGACGGTGGTGACGGTGTGTTCCTCGGAAAGGCTTTGAACTAAAGAGGTATCTGACTCAGAATCGTGACAAGATATAGCGGCGCAGTGTTGAAACTGAGCGGCGTCTGTGTATAGTTGGATAGCTCCTTCCTGGGCTAACTTGTATGATGTCTTCTCGTGCCGTTTGGCGGCAGCTTTGCGCCTCTGAGGATTAGCCGAACTCATATTCTTTGGTAATGGCATACCATCTACTAAGTCGATCAGTTCCCATGGCGGGGCAGCGGACGAAAGTAGCTCTAAGTTGTCAACTCTGAAGCCTAATGCCCGCATGATCTGTCGGCCAGCCGCCGTTGTGGAGAGACGGACTCGCTGGGCTAGCTATTGCTGCTCTGCCAGATCCTGCAGGGCATTGTTTTTGCTGCATGCGTGTAGGTTCGCTACTCGGCAGTACTGCGGCAGACCAGTAACCAGGCGCATCGCCTTGCGATTGATTCGCTCAAGCTGAAGGCGTTGGGTTGCGTTAAGCCGCATGTACGGATATGCGTACAGGATTTTTGATGTTATGAGTGCCAGGGTAATCTGACGGAGCCCCACCTCCTTGATTCCCCATCCACGCGCAGAGACGCGGCGCATAAGGTGTAAAGCCCGATGACAGCTATGCATCGTGTTATGAAGCCAGCTTTTGGCTCCTCCATCCTCGTCAATAAGCATGCCGAGTATACGGATTGTTTGTTTCCGGCAGATAACTGAGTGCCCTAAATGAAGAGAGATAAGTTTGCGTTCGGCCTCGGCTCGTAACCGCGAACCATTTAAGACAACCACATACTCCGTTTTTTCGGGAGAGGTTTCCATTCCACACTTCTTGATGTATTCATGGACGGCATCAAGACCTGTTTGCAGGGCTAGTTCTTGCTCTGCAGGGGACCCTGAATTAGTCCACAACGTTATATCGTCCGCATACACGGCAAAATTAAGACCGGGTATCGACAACAGCATTGGCGGGAGACCTGACATAGCAATGTTAAAAAGAGCCGGTGATTTGACAGCGCCTTCGGGGACACCTGTTTGGTTATGTTGTCATTCACCCTGAGTATCTCCAACAATTACTGAGAAAGTTCTTTCTGCAAGAAAGGCTTTCACGAAGCGGTAGAAGTTGCCGCCTATCCCCACTTCCTGTAGCCGGCGAAGTATGGTCGAGTGGGGCACGGAATCAAACGCCTTTTTGACGTCTACTCCAACAGCCACTCGGAGCTGTGCGCTGCTAGGGTATGCGAGAACGTCGTTATAAAGCCTTCTGAGAATGTCTTGGGCACAGAGCCCTCGACAAAAACCTACTTGCATAGGAGACAGGATGTTGTACTTGTCTAAGTACCATTCAAGTCTTCTTAGAGCCATACGTTCCATGACCTTACAAAGGTTGGACGTCAGCGATATTGGCCTGAGGTCTTGTAATGTTCGACTTGGCTTGCCAGGTTTTGGAATTGGTATTACCACTGACTTCTTCCAGGCAAGAGGAAGATCACCGTTGGCCCAGTACTTGTTCATCTCTTTCAAGAGGGCAACTTTATGTGACGTGGGAAGATTCAGAAGTGTTGAGTAGCGTATATCATCCGGTCCTGGGGCGCTATTGTGATTGGAGTCATACTGAGCTGCCTCCAGTTCGTCTAATGTTAAGGGAACGTCGTAATCGTTTGATGTACCTGATACGGGGTCCGCAGGCAAGGCATCTGCATTTTCAGGTTGGGGAAAAAATACCTTCCCTGCTTGTATAGCTAACTTCGCCGGGGAGACATTCAATTTCAAGGCCATGCATTGGGCAGGGGAAATTGGCTTCTTGCGTCCAAGGATAGCTCGAAATATGTGCCAGGCCTTCGATAAGTTAGCTGCTCCATTGAGTGAGTGGCACAGCAGCTGCCAGTCTTGGAGAGCGAGCTGCAGAGTATACTTCTCAACTTCTTGACTGATGCGAGTGAGAACACGCCTCCGATGGGGTGTCCGGCCTGATTGGCGATACGCCTTGAGAGCCCGAAGCCTACGATTCCACAGATTCAAAAGGTGGGAGTCCGGCTTTGGGGCATCAAACTTGACTGAAAGCTTCGTTGTAGCTTTCTTCTTGGCATCGCTGATCTGATTAATGAGCTCGTCTAACCCTGTGGGAACGTTCACCGTACCGAGCATTCTACGAAAATCGTCCCATGAGATGTGCTCCTCTATTCGATGGCGTTGTTGCCGCTGTAATGACTTTCGTCCTCGAGGAGCCCACGAGACCACCACGGGATAATGATTACTACCCATGACATCATCAGCCCTCGACCATAGGATCTCCCTGGGATGAGACACTAGTGTCAAGTCTGGGGAAGTGTCTTGTTGACCTTTGTGCTGGCCAAGGCGAGTGGGTAGCGTGAGGTCGTTGGCTATGGTCAGTTTCGCTCTGACAATTTGCTGCCAAAGGTGCCTTCCCCTAGCATCTGAGTGATGGTATCCCCAGCTGCTGTGCATGGCGTTAAATTCGCCCCCAACTACAACGCGATCCTGGGGATATATCCTTAGGAAGTGTTCTACAAAAGACATACCTACTCGATATGTCGTAGTACCAAATGATCGCGCATAAATTGAAAAAACTAAGGCTTGTTGGTCGCCATCTAAGCTAAGGCGTACTCCCGCTACCTCCTGCGTCTGCGTGCACCACGCGGAAGTATCTAGTTCAGTGTGGGCCGTGCGCGACAGAACAAGAACGCATGCCTGCCCATTGGCCATTGGAGGCGCAGATCGCGATCTTGGCCCGGGACGCCGGTGCTCTATGGAAGGGGTGCAGTAAGGTTTGTACTCTATTAGATTGGGCTTATTAATGCCAGTCTCCTGAAGCAGGACAGCTAGAGGAGGCGTTGGCGTGATGGACAGTCTCCTCTGAAGTTCCGCTTGTTTGCGACGGATTCCCCGGCAGTTCCATTGCAAGAACCATATAGGAGAGTCCGAAGCAAAAATGTCATGTGGTTTCGCGCTAATTCCTGCCATTATTAAACTGAAAGGTACGCGGAAGTGAAGATGATGTGTGCCCAATTTCGGGCTCATGATTCGGAGAAACCTGTGACATTCCCAAGAGTGGGAGCATACGCTTGATCACCTCGGCAGTGACCAGTTCGATAATGCGCGTGAGCTGGTTTTTATCTAAGTGTAGCGTACGCGAACTATCTTTTGCAAGATTCGTTTGCGCGCCGCGTTGCGTATCACGGAGTGTTTCAGCGTAAACCCGATGAATGCGCGCTTGCTTTGGTGCCGTCGCGGTATGCTCAATAACTGCGGTTAGAGATGAGGTGGCATTCCTTTGACTACTGCTCTCTGATTGTGTGAAGGGCTTGTGCGCGCCTTGCCGTTTAGTTTTATGTTCGCTGTCTCGTGTCTTCTGCAACGGCTGACTTTGTAGTGGAGGGAAGTCCTGATTAACAAGCACAATTGACTTCGAGGCTGATTGCTGTGTACTGACAGGGCTCTTGTGCGCCGTCTTCGACACCGTTTGGTTACCACGTAGAATCTCGGCTTGTTGTTTGCGTTCTTTTCGTCGCGATACTCGGATACGACGGAAAATGCCATTCCTCAAGGTTTTTGTGGCCTGCCGTCGAGCAGGGCACTTTGGGTCCGTGGCTACGTGGGGAGCTCTGCAATTGCGGCATAGTGGTTCCGTCGGACAAACCTCGAGGTTTCCATGTGCAAGGCGACCGCAGTACGAGCATCGACGTTGGTCGACTAGTGGACACGAAATTGTCCTGTGCCCGATTTTGTGACAGGTCTCACATATGATAGACTTCGGGTGATAAGGTGTCACCGGAAGGAGTATGCTGAACAGATGAATTTTTCGAGGAAGTCTGGAGCCCTCAAACGTGATTAGAGCTGCTCCGTTCTTGCCCATAGGCCTGGCGTTTATTATCCTGCACGAGTAGCACGTGAGGTTTGCCATGAGCTGTTCGCTTGTTAACCCGTTGGCACGACAAATGACCCGCGGATCTGGCCGGGGCGTATGGTTTCATAAGCTTGGATAGGTGTCTCCTTTCCAGAAATTAGGAGAGACTGCAGTCCAATCAGATGGTCTCTGGAATGCATATGCGATATGTCGACAGCAAACTGATTGCTTCGTTCAAGAGGCCGTACTTGAAAGCCAGAGTGAAAACGAATTTTTCGAAGCTCATTAGCAACAGCTTCGTGCAGCCAGTGTGCGGGGAGTGTCCCTAGTTGTCCAGGTGAGGTTAGCTTAATTATCACAGTGTATTTAAAACTGATTGGATCGGCGGCTGCGGCCTTGTTCTTTCGCCTAACAGGCTGCCAATCATCTTCTTCATTATGTTCATTATCAGCCAAGTGATCGATTCTGCCCATTGGGGTGACTATGGACGCTGAGGCACAGCCTAGCGATCGATAATGCGCATCCGTGAAACGAGAATTTATAGCTATCTGCGAGTGGGCATGTTTTACGCCGTGTCATTTGTTCTCAAAGCGAGTGCTTTCTTGAGCCATCCGCGAGGTGCCTGACCCCATCCTAGGTTGCTTGGCAAATTTCGAAAACGGAAAAGTGCAAGATCCTACCTCGGAAGGGGCGCTTCCCGGCTTGTTTTCCGCGGAAAGAACAGAGAATGGGTTGGAGACTGGTATCGTCGCAACTACTTGAATGGCTTCGTCATCCGCCATGCTTTCGTCGGCGCCGAGCACGGCGTCAGGTTGGGCCGCGTTATCTGTGCCGCTGCAAAGCGATGTTACGGCGGCGCCTTGCCGAGGCTGCTGCGAAGCCATGTTGCCGGCTTCGGCGGTAGGCGTATCCGATTCATCCGGATGGTTTCCTGGGGTAGTCGTTGACGCGGAAGCGCTGAAACCGTCGTCCACAGGTGGCGAGGAACACGATGGGGGTGGCCCATTCAATTTTGGGAGCCTAGCCCAAAAACGTCCGGGCCAAAAAGCTTCAAAAAGTCGGAGCGATGCGAACGTGCGTCTGTTCGAGACGGCTGCTTGCAGCGCCACCTCAGCGGGAGTTCTTAAAATTGTATTGTAGATTATCGGCTCGCGTTTGAGGTCCTGTACGCGGCATGAATGCTCGGTGGCTTGTACTCTACATAATGCAAGCATTTTATAGCCAGCCTGCAACACCCTTTCAGGAACCTTTTAAGGCCGCTGTGCGATCATTTTCGGGGCGCATGCGGCCGCGTCCTTGCGACTCAGCGCACGGGTGCATAAAGGTGCCGGACGGAAAGAGGTGCTGTACGATCAGTTTCCTCCAGCATGCGAAAGAGCCGAACGATTGCAGCCGTCTGATTGGCGCGCCCGTCACTGCCGCCCGTGCGGCGGCACAGGAATGTGTCGTAGCAGAACATGCAGACGATATCTTGCGGTAGAAATACCCGCATTGACTGTCTCAGTCGAGGCATGTTTACGTGTGAAATTTTTCGTCGAAGGTAAAACCGCGACCAGCTGTGGTAGCCACGGATCTCGGCGCGGCTGACCCTGACATCCGCGAACGCAACAAACTGCGAAATCGCAGGCGACCTCTTTATCTCGTACAGCGTCATGGCAGACGATTAACGTTAGCGTTATTTTATTTCAGGAAGTGAAAGAAGGCATCACATTGCGATCGTGTACAACTTCTCGTTCGATCACTAGTCGGCTAGTCTCAGCAATAAACCGCTCTGTACGCAATCGTTCTCAGGTCTAGGATGTTTGCACCCTAATGTGTGAAGAGGTCCGCATTGGAAGTTACTTTATCCCTAAACGTGCGGTATCGATTTTAGAACGACGACGCGACTCGTATCGCGAATTCTCGGGGCCAAGCTTACAACTGGGAAATTCACATTGATTTCTCAATTGGCTAAGCTCAGGTACAAGTTAAATCATCAGTAATTCTAACTAGCACACTGCAGTCACTTTAAGTGTATTTAACTGTCTGTATTTTGCAGCCTTTTTCATTAATCTGGGCACTGTAGTTGCCACTGTAATGTAAACAGGCCTCCTTGTTGTCTCCCCACTTAACCTCTGTTGTAAAAGACACTTATCTATTCATTGATAAGAAGGGCTTATCTCTGAATTATGCATGCATTAAAAACTGACCCCATTTTAGCACATTTGTCTCAAATACGAATGCAAATGCACAAGAAATTTATTGCCAGTAATATGGAATATATAAGATTGCAGAGGCCGATGTGGTGGTTGCCCCGGAGGCGACCGCGGCCACGTTTATTTAAGGGCTGCCTGAGAGGAGATATCGGAAGAGCAGCGGCGGCAGCGTCCGGCCGAGGCCGAGGTTGGTTGGTTGGCCTCAAATAAACTGGCACATACCCACTACGGGGGAGCGGCCAAGACACAGGCGGTGAACTGCTGGAAAGAGGAGCGTTTGTAGAGGAAGAAAAGGAGCAGTAATAGGGTATAGGCTGAGAGAATGGACGACGCAACGACAGGGGCCCTGTTAGCTGGGAGATCGAAGACGGGACGGTGGCTTTTTGTGCAAATTCGAACGCAGCACATGCAATGGCTGAATTTCGCACTGACTGAAAGAGAGAAAAACAAATTATTAGAAAATGTTTTTGAAAATCGCAAAAATAAAAATAAATAGAAAAAAATAAAAAAGTAAAAATAAAATTAAATTAGTATTGGAGTCGCTTTGTTTCTAGAAGAAAATTTTGTACAGCACAGCGCGCACTCCTGTTGCTTCGTCCCAGCGAAGAAGCGACAAAGGAAAGAACAACCGCACAGGCAGACCCAGCTGGTGAGACGGAATTTCTAATAGGCGCCTCGTCAAAGAAGAGAAGCGGCGGCAGAACAGCAGGTAGTGATCTACTGTCTCAGGCTCGGCACAAAATGGGCACAGTGGAGAAACCTCCAGACCAGATCTGTGAAGGCAGAAATTCCGAGCGTTCTATCTCCAGCGTGCCAGCGGCCCTTCGTCCTCTTCGGTATTTCGGCAATGCCGGCCGCGCAGGTCGCTACAAGATCATTGTAACTGCAGCAGTTCTGCATTGCACAGAAGAGTGACCGTGCAACAATATTGGTCCTTTTCTATCATGTTTTTCAGTCTATTAGAAAAGACATAAAAATAGCAGAGGGCGGTGACAAAGGGGCCAAGGCATGTATCACTGCGCTCAAATTGCTAATATTGCTAAAAAATTTATGCAGCAGCGCAAAAAAGCCTTGAGGGTTGTGCTGACCAGCAATCAATGTTGAGACATGCAGGAACAAGCTGGAGTGTTGCCTGTGCAATTGCAAAGAATTCTAAAAGTGCTCACGAGAATGCAAAACAAAGCGGTTGCTTAGTATTGAGTAAAAGGCCATACATGCAACCCTCAGTATAAAGATAACATGGTGTAGGAGTTGTTAAACTGGCCTACAGGTAAAGTAAATGCCAAAACCACTTTGGAAGGTTTGCACAGTGACGGCTCCTTGTTGAGACTGGGAAAGAATATTCAGAGAAACAGGACTGGCCATGGCTTATCGCAAGAAAAAATTGCAGATTTATGTTTGCTGGATTAAAGCTGTAAAGTCCCAAAATACAATGAAATAAAAATAAATAATAGAAATATGTTTGGGGAATGCATACATACGGTCTCTCGTATAGTTTTACAGGAAGGTTTAAATTTTTTTCATCAGTAAAAAATTAAACATCACTGTAAAGTTATGCTTTTAATATGTGTGGGGCATACATGCATCCAACTGGACTCTCGTATAGTTTTTCAGTGACGATTAATTTTTCTTCATGTGGAAAAAAAAGTGATTGTTACAGTGATTCTGGTTTCCAAAGCAGCAGGTAAAAGTAAGTAGCAGCAGGCAAAAGTTAATATATAAAATCTTGGAACATGCTATCTGTAGCTTATTATCGACATCTTCAGCAAAATAAAGCTTATTTCCTTCTCAGTTTCATTTTTCAAATTGGCAAAGTCCTCTTTAGCCGTGTCTTACGTTAAAATGGCTTTGTCGTTAATCTAAATTGCTTGGGCTTTTTGCCTAGGCTATGCCTACTTTGCTGCTTCGTACAGGGAGTCTATGTGAATTCAAACCATGATGGATTGGCTGCATGTCATTAAGCAGACAAATGCCTTGTTTTGTGGCCTCCTCTTACAAATTTATACAAGGAGTGGTACTCCTCCTTAGGCCCTCACATGAAAACAACTGGTGTTACTAATATAAGAAAAACAGCAACTCTATGATTAAATTAGTATTGATTACAGGTTTGCACTTTTGCATGCGTTCCAATGCTATAGCAACGTACGAAAACAACTGCCGCTGTAATCTGACATAATTCAAGACGATAGAACTGTATGTGTAATTTAGTTTCATTATAGAGGAGAAGGAGACACTCTTTTATGGAAGCTGTGAATGCTAGCCCCGTAACATACTCGCTGGCCCTTTCAGATGAGGATAAGGATCAAATAACACGCACGCACGCACACAAAAGTCACATGTGTAAGCATACGCACATAGCATTTTCATCGAATCATGTTATGGAAGTCGGCGTTGCTTCGCTTGACACAGGATAGGAGACAAGCACAAAGTAAATACTGACACATATGAGCTCACATAGGATGTCCAGCTATATATGCAGTGCATGAATATAGTCGTACAGAGATAGCGTGTGCATAATGTGCAAGTTAACCAAGACGCAACTACTGACTAAATCTGCTTCGATATTCTTTTAAATGGATTATCAGGAAAATTCTCAATGTACGCATTATGCAGGTATGATTGTATTGGTTTGCCGGGGTGAATAATAAGCATTTTTATGTTAATTTATTTTAATATTTATTTCACCTCAACTGCCCTAAATGACAATATTTGAGGGGCAAGCTTTGAAACAGTGTATCAAGTAGCAGCTGGGTGGCTCATCATTTGCAGCATGGGTTTCTGCTGTGACCAGTTTGAAGGACAAGAGGAAAGTAAGCGCAGCTGGGTGAAGGACTAGGTCGAAGACAATTCCAGCCTTGTGTGATGTCAACCAAAGTTGGGGTTCAAATGCAGCAGCACCAGTCTAGACACACGGTGGTTGAGCGGCTGGTGTGCGAGAAACCGTGAGTTTTAACAGATGGTTTGGATATGCGGTTGTACAGCCTGGAAATACCTGCAATTTTTATACGAATTGAAGAAATTTGAAAATGTCACTTTAGTGCTGCTACTCTGGCGTTTCAAGGATAGCATGAGAGTATAAAACAAGCAGCTTGGTTTTGCTCCCAGCACTTCCTCACCCAATTCCACGAATTCATCCCAGTACTTCAGCAAAGTTAGATTATGTTATATATGGCATTAGCCTTCCCTAACTAAGTTTGTGCTGGAGTTTTCAAATCAAGTAACTTAGCAAGTGAGGCTCAAGAGATGTTACAATGTAAATATCCTAGACTGTGGGTACGAAAAAAAGGCAAAGAAAGCTTAGGAGAACGCTTCCATTTTTTTTTAATAGGAATATTCCCCTATGCTCTTCTCGGCTTCAGTAACTGTTTTCTTCATATATGTGTTGTCACGAACCTCTGTAATAATTATATTATAGGAGGTCGTACAAGGATTTCTAGGCTCAGACCATGCTAGATGTATATCAATGGCTGAGTATTTTAACAAGCATGCTGTGAATATCACTTATTTAGCAAGGACTTACAGGTGGGCAAAATGTAGTTATGGTGACAGTAAAAAATTTTAGGGCAGTGCTAATTTTTAACATTGCCAAATAGATTCCCGAGCACGCAGATGGTTGTTCTGGAGGGTTGGAATGTTGTTATCGATAGTAAGTAGGATGGCAGACCACATAGCAATCAATGAAGAATAGTTATATGAAACACTGATAGGAAGGCCATTAATAAATGTAGGAAAAAGGGAATTCCCAAGTACCATCCCTCTGGGGTTGCCTGAGGTCCCAAAAAAAGAAAAAGCAGGATGAGTAAGAATTAGCATGGTGCAACTGCTGACAGCCGGCTACGATTACTTGGATCCATTTCAGAACATCAGGATGCAAGTTAAAACGTGAGTCCTTTAGCATTATAGCATAAAAGATTTTATCGCATGCTTTCTCAAAGAGATCAGGGTGCAAGTGCATGTCACGAAGGATGACAAGTTGCCTATCACAGGAATGCTTTCAAAAAGCCTGCTGATTTGGAAGGAACAATTTAATGGGCCACAACAACTTAGCAGTGTGAGAGTACATAGCGTGTTTCGCGATTAGGAACACGTGCTAGTGATAGAAATGGAGGAATAGGGGCTGTGCGATGACTGGCAAGATGCGTTTAAGAGAGGAGGAGAACTATTTACACAGTAAGCACTAGATATATATTGTATAGTATATTGTATTGTAGTATTGTATAAGTACGCACATACTGTTTCTACACCTTGTCCTGCTGTTGCCTTGCCCAAGTTCCACAGGGCTTGAACAGAATGTACTGTGTAGGGTCTGCTCGCGGGCAAGTCAAATCTCGCGCCGCTCACCGCGGGTAGCCTCGGACCCCTTCTTCCCGAGTGGGGGGGCGGGGGGGGCGAGGCTGGGAGAAAGCCTTTATAAGGCGGGACCGGAGAGGCTCGCGGCCTCTCGCTCTTGGACCAGCCCTGCGACCTGACCCAGCTGCCACAACGACGACCGACCTGCCATGTGAGAATAAACCCTTTGTGCAAAGTCCTGCCTCGAGTGACTGCCTGTGCGTCCCCGCGCAGAGGAATTGCCCACAAATAATGGCGCCCAGCGTGCGGCTTTAATTAACACCTTGTGGACGATTTCTCTGCCGATTTTGGGATGTGCAGCCAGACTCGTGGCAGGCCCTCTTTGTTCGGGGCCACGCCGGACCGATAGGGTTAAGGAGCGGGTCAGGCGGAATGTTCGCGGGGTAGCGACTTGTGTAGTGTTGTAAATTTGTTAGGGGTTTTGTGTTATTTATGTAGTTTTCGGGCGTTTTGTGTTGTGTATTTCCGCGTGTTTGTAGATAGATTGTTGTGTATGTGAATGTTCTTGTTGCCATCAGCAGTTAGCCGGTGCGGCCGGACAGTTAGCGCGAACTATGCCTCCCAGAAAGGATGTTTCAGCCACGGCTTTGGATGGCGGGGCAGCCGGTAGTGAGACGGCCGACGCGGCGGCCGTAATGGGGCAGGTGACTGAGATGTTTGCCGCATTAGCCCGTCAGCTCGGTTCGGTGGCTGGCGCCAACCAGGCCGCAGCATCGGTAGCATCGGCGACAGCATCGCGCCCGCGGATAAATATGGAGGTCCCCTCCTTTTCCGGGTACACGGACGCGAAATCAGTCCACGAGTTTCTACAACAACTCGAGGACTACCAGACGGCTCTGGGCGCCCCAGATGACGTAATGCTAGGGCAGGTCCTGCCTGTAGCACTTGTCGAGAGCGCGGCGCGATGGAGGCGCTGCCAGCCGACTTTCCAGTCGATGGCGGACTTCAAAGACCGTTTCCGCGCCGAGTTCTTGCCGCCTGATTATGAGCGCCGGATGCTGGAGGAGCTCGCGTTGCGCACCCAACACCCAGAGGAAAGCCTCCTCGAGTACGTACGCGCAATGCAGGAGCTGTACAAGAGGGCAGACCCGACGGCAACCGACCGAGATCAGGTTGCGCGTGTGATCAGGCAGTGCCATCCACGCTTCAAGCCGTATCTGCGGGGCCGCAGTTTTACAAACCTCGAGGCCCTAGCGCAGGAGGCCAAGACCGTGCAGGCGGATTTACTCGCCGAACTGCGCTACCAGCCGCCCCCCAGGCCGGCCGAATCGCTAGAACCGGGATGCGCATGGGATGGAGGCCGAGAATGCGCGATGAGGGCTCGGCGCGCCGAGGTAATGGCCGTGGAAAGGCAGGCGGAACCCCCTGTTGTCCCTCGCGCGCTTGACCCGTACGCATTCGAGCAGCGGCGTCGTGCCGGCCTCACAGGCCACGCGCCGAACGAGCGTCAGGAATGCGCGGAGAAAGGGGAGAGTCGTCCCCAACCGCTTCGTGGAACGAGGGGTCCTCCGTCCACGCGGCGGGTCAACGACCGGCTTTGCTGGAATTGCAACCAGCCCGGCCACGTGGCACGCGAATGCCAAGCTAGGCGTATGCAGGGAAACGCCAGGCGCTGGCGGTGATGTCTGGTGGCACCGACCTTTCACCGTCAGCGGGAGAATTTCATGGTTGTCAAGGCGCTAGTCAGGAAAAGAACTCCCGCGCCGGCGACGGGGAGGCCTTTGTCCCGCTCGCCTGTAGAGCTCAGGGAGTCGTTCCGCGCTCAAGCCCTTTTATGCTAGTGCAGTTGGCGGGTCGATGCTACTCTGCACTCGTAGACACGGGCTCAACGCTGTCACTGGTCGGTGACGAGGTGTACGAGGCCTGCCGGATAGGTAACATCCGTGTCAGACCGGCCGAAACCCCGTTAAGCTTAGCAGCTGGGGCGGCAAAGGCAAAGGGAGCAGTGCGTCTTACGATGCGTTTTGACGGCAGAAAGCGGAGACATCGCTTCGTCTATCTGCCTGGCTTGTCGATACCAGTAATTCTGGGAAGGGATTTTCTCTCGAGCGAAGGCATTGTGCTCGACATGGGGGAGAATGGCTATCGTTACAGCCAGCTCGCCCCCCTCATTCCCTTCGAAAGCGCATCCTTGCCCGGCTGTCCTGCACAAAAGGTGGTTGCCCACACCTGTGCGACAGAAAGGCAGGTGAGCTCCCTCGAGACGCTGAGAGACGGTGGCCCGTTAGAAGCGATTATTGCGTCTTTCTCAGGACCCAGTAGTCAGCGCCGAAGGCTCGCGGAAACTTTACTCCCGTTTTCGGATTGCTTCACGGAGAAACCGGGCAGAACCGACCTGCTTCAGCACGAGATTCAGACGGGTGATACGCGCCCTTTCAGGTGTAACCCGAGGCCGTTAAGTGCGCATAAGAGGCAGCTTCTCGACTGTGCCCTTGACGAGATGATTGATACCGGTGCGGTGAGACCCTCACAAAGTCCCTGGGCGTCACCAGTGGTTCTAGCGCCGAAGAAAGATGGATCGGTCAGGCTGTGTGTTGATTATCGTAAGCTCAACTCACTGACGCCTACGGTTGCGTACCCTTTTCAGTCGATCGAGGCTGTGATGTACGCGTTAGGGAACGCGAGGTTCTTCACAGTCCTAGATGCAAGCAGAGGGTACCTGCAGATTGAGGTGGCCGAAGGTGACATTGAGAAAACCGCATTCACCTGCCACCGCGGGCTCTTCGAATTTACTCGACTCCCGTTTGGTTTGTCTAACGCCCCGAGCACATTCATGCGACTGATGGACATCGTGCTGGGCGATGCAAGGTTCAACTACGCCATGGCGTACCTCGACGACGTTGTGATATTCTCACAGTCGTTCGAGGAGCAACTCATTCACCTGAATTCCGTTCTCGATAGAATGAGACGTGCCGGTCTAACCATTAATCCAAAGAAAGTGCAGTTGGCATCGAAGAGAGTGAACCTCTTGGGCTTTGTCGTGGATGATGGCACACTGAGACCGAATGATGACAAACTGCAGGCAATTCTGAACTACCCCTGCCCCATGGATGTGAAAAGCTTGCAGAGGTTTTTGGGGATGGTTGCGTTCTACAGGCAATTCATCCCGCGCTGTTCGGAGCTTGCAAGGCCGCTGAACCTGCTGTTGCGTAAAGGCTCGAAGTGGGTCTGGGGCAAGGAACAGAGTGACGCATTTGTTGCCTTGGCTCGCGCGATAGCGAATACCGCTAGTCTGCGCCTCCCCGACCTGAACAAGCAGTTTGTCTTGCAGACAGACGCTAGTGACTACGGTGTTGGAGCTGTTTTGTTACAGGAACACGAGGGCAAACTGCGCCCTGTCGCGTTCGCTAGTCGCACGCTCACATCGGCGGAGCGGAATTACTCCGTGACCGAAAAGGAATGCCTGGCGATCATGTTCGCATTGTCGAAGTTCGACATGTACCTAGACGGAGCGGTCTTCACCGTGCAGACAGATCATCAGGCATTGTCTTGGTTAAAGAGGCTCAAGAACCCCGCAGGCAGACTCGCGAGATGGGCGCTGACGTTGCAACGTTACGCGTACGCCATCGAGTACCGCCGGGGCAGCTTGAACAAGGTGGCCGATGCTTTATCGCGCGCACCATGGAATGCTGGCGGAAGCGCTTCAGAGGCGCAGCCCAGCTTTGTAAAAAGCGGCGTCACCGCTGTTGGAGAGGAAGAGAGGGCGGACGGGAGTGTCGCGCCAGGTTTGGAGAGAGAGGAGACGGACAAAGGTCCCGCACGGTGCTGTGACGGAAGGGAAACACAGCAGCTCGTGGCGGCGACCGCTCGCCTGCCTAGGAGCGAGGCAGAAAGAAATCTGTCTTGGGGAGTAGCGGTCAGTAGAGAAGAGCTGATCGAGGCCCAGAAAGCAGACGGTCTTTGCCAGCGGGTGCTGAAGGAGCTTGCGAGCAGCGCAGCTTGCACCGGGAACGCTGAGGGCAAGTACGACGCGTATCTGCTGGGCGATGATGGCTTGCTGCTCCGCTACATCCCCCAACTTGACGAGGAAGAGGCGATAGCATCCCCTTTCCGAGTCGTGGTCCCGAGAAGGTTGCGGAAACGGTTCCTGCAGTACTTCCATGACTCAGCGCTGGCAGGCCATGGCAGCGGCAGTAAGACTTACGACAAGTTATGCCGTGTCGCGACCTGGCCAGGCATGAGAAAGGATGTGCTGGGATACGCCCGTACCTGCCCGGTATGCCAGGTAGCCAAGCCTCGGGCGGGCAAGCCCGCTGGCATGATGAAGGCGGTAGTTAGCAACTACCCGTGGCAAGTGGTCGCGTGCGATATCATGGGACCCCTCCTCCGGTCCGCGCGCGGAAACCAATTCATCCTGGTAATAACGGACCACTATTCCAAGTGGGTTGAGGTTTTCCCCCTTAGGAAGCTTGTGTCGGAACGAATTTGGGAAAAACTGTTGGAGACTTTCACTCGTTTCGGTTTCCCTTCCGACCTGATTACAGACAATGCTTCGTATTTCACAAGCAAAGTCTTTGTAGACTCTTGTCGGGCGCTTCAAATCCGCCACAGGAGAACGAGTCCCTACCACGCTCAGAGCAACATAACCGAGCGGGTGAATCGAAATCTGAAGAGCATGCTGGTCGCGACGACCGAGCAGCACAGAGATTGGGACGCGCGGCTGTCCGAACTGGCGTTCGCTACAAGGACAACCGTGAACAGGTCAGTGGGTATTACACCCGCTTACTTGAATTTTGGGAGAGAGATCGCTTTTCCGCTAGAGAATGCCCTACTCGACGCGGCGGGGCCTGCGCCCCCTCCGCTTTCGCAGCACGCGGCAAGGCTCCAGGAGCGCCTGGAGGCAGCGCAGCGAGCAGCCCGCGAAAACCTCGATGTGGCGCGCATGGAGCAGGCGGATCAGTACAACAAAGGTCGCCGTCACGTCGTTTTCAACACGGGCGACTTAGTACTCAAGAGAACGCACCCACTTAGTAACGCAGCGCGCGGTTTCGCCGCGTCGCTAGCGCACAAGTGGGCTGGGCCGTACGAAGTTACGGCACGGACTACGCCGCTCACCTACCAGCTGCGGTTGTTGACAAACGGCGAAATCGCCGGTCCGGTGCATGTCGCTGATTTGAAGGCTTTCCACCTTCGCAAGGACGATGACTGCGAAGCGGTGGAAAATCAGCGCGATGCGGCGATCTCACCCCCGGGAGGACGAGCAGGTAGCGGTGCGGTTCGCAACCGACGCTACAACCTGAGGACCAGGTAGCACCCGTGTCTCTCGATCAATTATCACTCGCAGTGCTCTCGCCCTCTCAGTATGTCTTCTAGGAAGCTCCAGCGGACCGACGCCCGTGGCTCGGACTCCAGAAGGCAAGGCAGACCACTGTCGAACGGTGGCCGCCATCAAGGCGCGCCACCCGGCTGGCGGCAGGAGCCGCGCGAGTGGCGCAGGTTCCACGGCCGCGGTGGCCCCCACCGCCCGCCAAACCACATGCCTAACCACTGGAGAGCACCTCCCAGTGGTGCAGGCCAACGCAAGAGGGCCAGTGACGACCAGGCGCAGGGCCCCCCTCAGCACCCAGCCGGCGCTTCGGCCGCCGAGCAGCCGCAACCCAAGCGGCCCAGGGTCCTGCGGCACGTGGCCACCTGTACCACGGTCGCCAACGGAGCGGCCATCTCGTACTGCGCGCGGTCCAGGTGGCGGGACCAGGCGCAGCCCCTTCGCGGCGGAAAGGCGCTTGGCGGCTGCAGCGCCTTCCCCCGCTGCGCCACTGCAGAGGGGCAGCCCGGAGGAGGCGGCCCTTAGCAATCCTCCAGTCCAGCCGCCCAGACCTGCTGTCCCCGGCGGCCGAGGAGCTTTGGAGGGCGCTGCCGGCAGGGCCCCCAGCGGAGCCAGGCGCCTCTGCCCCCCAGGCGGCTCGTGAGGAGCCCGTCCAGCCAGCGGTGAGCGGCCCCCCGGCGAGCACCCCTCCCCCCTGCGAGGACTCTATGGACCCGGACCCGGAGGTTATCGAACGCCTGCTGGCGGACCCCGGGACGGACGTTTGAGGGGGGGGGGAGATGTAGGGTCTGCTCGCGGGCAAGTCAAATCTCGCGCCGCTCACCGCGGGTAGCCTCGGACCCCTTCTTCCCGAGTGGGGGGGCGGGGGGGGCGAGGCTGGGAGAAAGCCTTTATAAGGCGAGACCGGAGAGGCTCGCGGCCTCTCGCTCTTGGACCAGCCCTGCGAGTGGACCACCTGACCCAGCTGCCACAACGACGACCGACCTGCCATGTGAGAATAAACCCTTTGTGCAAAGTCCTGCCTCGAGTGACTGCCTGTGCGTCCCCGCGCAGAGGAATTGCCCACAACTGTAAGGCTAAATGGTGGTGAAATAGCAACCTTGTGAAACTGCACTAAGAGACGAGGACAACACAACTAGAATTGTTGCCTGAAGCAGCGGTGGTGACTGTTCTTTGCTGTCGTCCTTGTTGCATAGCGTAGTTTTACCAGCTCCAGAGGTCTAGTTTCTCAATCTGCTGTTCAAAAGTGACGATGCAAAAAGCTAATATTATTTTTAAACCACGAAACTTCTGTGTCCTACAACACATTCAAATCAGCTCGTGTAGTATGCAAGGAACAAATTTACTTCTTGTGACCACTAGGGCATGCAACAGAGTGTGGTGCTTGTAATATTATAAGAACTAGAATATTTACCATAATTTCCTGCATACAGCCATGCCTCGTTAACATCCACCCTGTAATGTGGACGAGTCGAATTATGGACAGTTCTTCTCGGGATGAAACTTTTTCAATGCATGTGCGACTTGTTACCATAAAAATTTTCTGTTCGGACAGTGGACAGGGTGAAAATGCACAAAGTCCACTAGGGCTCACCTATTTTTGTCGTGTTAATATGGACTACTTGTCAGCTGTGGTAGCCAGATACTAATATAGAGTGCAAGGTCTCTGAGAAGCGTTTGGATTTCAATAGAGAAATGAAATACAGACTGAATCTCATGACTGTTGCACCCTGAAATTGTCCTTACACCACCTGCAGCACAGTGTGCGCAATTTTTTTTGTTAAGCTGTGAACTGCCATGAACACTGACTCTCTCTATTGCTTTAGAAAGATAGGATGCGCACATGGAACAATCACAAGAAAAAAGACGGGACGGGCGCAAACTATCAATTGAGGTTTATTCAAGGAATCCACATTTCTACATATGCATGTCAGCACTGGCAACAAAGGGCATCAACGGCAGATAGGGCGCATAAAAATTAGATAAAAACACTAGGTGCATTCAGGTCATCATGTTTGCGAGGAAACATGCCTCTCTATTAGAATGTTTGATTGACGCATCACTGATGCAATTTTTTCCTTTTTTTTTTATTAAATATGCCACAAGGAGTTCCCGTGCTTTTTCATTACGGCACTTGAGTAGAATCTTCCCTTGTGTGAGGAGAGGCATGCATTTGTGTTCTAGGCAATGTAGCGGTAAGTGACGCTGCTCCTTGCTTTCAATGGATCTTTCGTGCTCACGAGTGCGGATACTGATACAGTGGCCTGTCTGTCCTGTGTAAACCTTGCCACATGTTATTACGCCAATTTGCCAGCACACATAGCCGTTCTTATGTTTCACGCCGCACTCATTTTTCTTCTTTCTGGAAGCATGTCTTCCGACGCGGGCACACAGGTGACTATGCTTGCAGGGTGCCGAGAAAACCAGTTGGACGCCATGCTTCTTACCCACTTTCCTGAGATTGTGTGCGGTCCTGTGAACGTACCGAATCACTACTGGCCTCTTAGATTGGTTAGACATATCAGTGTTTACATTCAGAGGAGCCTTCAACTTCTTTGCCAGCGTTTAAACCACTGCCAGCACAACCACATCAGGGAAACCAGCTTCTTTCAATCTTGATACCTGCATATGGAAGCTGCCTTGCATTACATGGGAACAAGACATTTTTAAAGCTTTCTCGATAACCTGTTTGGCAATGGCCCTTTTCGTGGTTTTAGAGTGAGCGGAATCGTAGGGTAATAAACTGTTTTTTTTTGTGCGGGAGTAAAAACACCAATACACATGTCCACGAGAGAAAGTAAGCTTAAGATCTAGGAACTGCAGAGTGTTATTGACAGGGAGCTCATGGGTGAAGGTTAAACATGAGGCGTTACTCTCTATGACATTTAAAATTTCAGCAATAGCATCGTCATACATAAAATCAGCCCGTTTCTTCAAAAGGATAAGGAAATCGTCAACATATCTAAAAACATGTACAACATCACTGTTCAGTGCACCAGTCAAGGTGCGGTCAATGCTGGATAAAAAGATGTTGCGCAAAACTGGTGTTACGCACGACCCTATGCATACTCCCTGTCGCTGCAGAAAGGTCTGGTTGTCAAACGCCATAAAAGTAGTGTTCAAGTAATATTCTAATAGAGCTAGGAAACTGTCTACAGGGATGCCTGTTGAGTTCTGAAAACCTATGGCTCCGTTGGCTTCAATGCAGCTACGAACGGATTCAAAAAGCGGCTGATGTGGTATGGCATAGAATAAATCTTCCATATCAACAGAAAAGCCAGATCCGATAGTGTCTTAGTCTGCAGAAGCGCTATGGCATCCTCAGACTTCTTTGTGGCGAACGGATCGTCAATTTTCGACATGTTCAAATGCTTCTGGAGAAAGAGACTAATTTCGTGTTTGCAGGTTCCTTTTTCGCTGACTGTGGCTCTGAAGAGCACTTCATTGTTATCCGTTTTAGCGGCAAAGAACACAGACAGCCTGTCTTGCTTATTGTTCTTGATTACATGGGAGAGTTTCACTAATTCAAGACCGCGACATAAAGAGGCTGCATCATTCTTAACATGCGTGCATTTCACAGATACCCTTTTAAAGTTCTTGAGTACAGCTGCTGTTGCTTTTTCATTGAAATGTCGGAGGTTGTTCTTAACAAAGAATGTGTAAACACTTTTTGATGGGTCTTTTTTGCTAGCAGTCTTGTTCACTGGCCTTGCCAAGCTGTCGACGCCGTCCAACCCTTACCCACGTCCAACCCTTGCCAAATATCAGGGAAAGCAGGTCTTCCGGACCTGCTTTCCCTGATATCTGGCAGTTGGTGGCAAGCCATTCATGGGGCTCCATGGCTAGTTCTAGGCAGAATTTCGGGCCTTTCCTCAGAAGTGATGACATGTTGTCAGGGAGAGCAGACAACCGAATTCTGGTCGAGGCATACGCTCAATCAAGTGCTTCCACGCTTTAGGATGAAGAACAGGCCACAACAAGGTAACCTGCTGTGTTTAAGGCAGAGCAGAAGTCCCGGACAACGTGTCATCACTTCTGAGGAAAGGCCCGAAATTCTGCCTGGAACCAGCCATGGAGCCCCATGAATGGCTAGCCACCAACTGCCAGATATCAGGGAGAGTGTTATAGCGGGACAATCTTTGGGGCCAAGCAACCCTGTGTTACCATGTGTCACGTGTTGGCGGCTTTGCCGCCAGTCTGTACCCTGCCACCGGCAATAAAGGATGCAACATAATTGGCGACGAGGTAAAATGGCAACTGCGCTGGGCACGATTGGGGAATTCGTTCCGACAGAGGCGACGGATGGTGCGCGGATAGTATTTGGAGCACCTAGAATTTTTTTTTCAAGCAAACGACATCGACGGTAACGAGAAGAAGCGAGCAACGCTCTGCAGCGTTTGCGGCCCAGCAACGTATGCCATCGTTCGCTCCCTTTGTTCTCCGGATGCGCCGTTGGCGGTGGCCTACGATGAGATCGTCAGGCGCCTCTCAAACCACTTCTCGCTGCGACCGTCGGTGACAGTACAGCGTTTCAAGTCTGGCACACGTCAGCAGCAGCCCGGTGAGTCCATTGCTGACTACATCGCAGAACTGCGGCGTCTCTCGGAACATTGCGATTTCGGTGCGTCGCTCGACGACATGTTGCGCGACCGGCTGGTGTGCGGGGTGCGAAGCGAGACTCTTCAGCGTCGGTTGCTGGCACGTCTACAACTCGGGTGTCCCAGTGTCTCCGGCAGACTCTGGCGTGGTTTCATATGACACTGTATTTTAGAATGAACCGGGTCGGCGTAGACACCTGGTGTAACGCCGCGCTTCATTATGGCCTCATTAGTTTACTTTAATTACAGTAACGCGAGATCACTGCGCGCCTTCAATCTACGCGGAGAGTTCCGAGTAAAGCCCCGAGCTCCCCACCCGCGCGTCCCCCGCAAAGATACACAAAAAACAGGAAGTCATTGCAGGCTGAGCGGCTAAGTAGCGTCGCTATGACGGCCGCGGATTCGGCCGTCATAGCGACCTTCATTGTTGACCGCGGGCGTCCGCCGGGGCATTAACAAAGCTTGCCAGTGGATACGCGTACCACTTTCGCAGAAACATGGCTGCCTGCTAAGAGTTCCGCGAAGGGCCCTTTTGTTTGCTCGCATTCCTGCCAACACCGAAGCAACGTGGGGCTCGTTTCCGCCCTCTGCCATTCGACACTCCCACGATGAGTCAGCAAATAACTCGCCCTGTCGTTTAGCTAGAAGAACTTCGAGAAGCGACACGAATGTGCGGTGGCGAAAGGAGCAGGGAAGAGAATAACGCGGAGAGGGCGAGGAGTCTCATGTGGAGAGGGTATCTGAATGTTTTCTTTATATGTTTCCTTTTTTCGTTTTGCCAAGCCCTGGGTTCAGGGTTGTGCCCAACCTACCGGGGCTGTGGCTATTGCATATTAAAATTTCATTGCTGAGCGAAGTCGAGGGCGGGCCTTGAAATATGACCGGGCTAACTTCTTAATTTGTGAAGCATATAAAAAGGCAAGCAAAACCATTGGCACCAGTTCTAGTCCTAGCCTTAGTCTTGTCTAGTTGTGTCTAATCTAGCCAGAGACTCCGTGCTTGGCACGTACTTCTACAAATGCCCAGGCTTTAACCGAGACCTTCTGTCGATAAGTAAGGTCTCGTAGATTGTTTTCTCTGTGTGAGATCAGTTCCTTTTAGTTGCAGTTTGCTCAATTCGTCTGTGTGGCTTTTCTTCTGTAACTTCAAGTTTTGCCCTTGTACATTCGTGTGAATTTCTGTAAATATATTTCCTCGTGTCGTCTACGTCATCTCTATCACCGAACGTCTCCTTCTTCATCACCGCCGAACAACCACGTTTGAAGAGGCCTGTGCACCTCTCCGAAGAAAGGAAAGAACCATCTTGAATTTACTTCTGGATCGGATCATTCAGCAAAATTTGTATGAAAAATTTGAGGGCCACATAAATAAAAGTATTGTTGCAGTTCTTAAATGCAGCAACGTGTAATTATTATGGTTTTACTGTATATTCGGCCGAATTGTCCATGGATAGGACCCCAACATCTGTAAAATAGAGGCGGTAACCAATTACAAAGGCGGAGAAGTGACCTAGGACAAGGTTCGGACATTGCTCTAGTAGTGCGCTAGCTCGAATCGGCAAAAAGTATAAATGAGTAAAACACACTAGAATAAGTACCAAAGAAAGATGTAGACACTACATTAAAGGTGTAGCATATAGACACAAAAACAATGGCCCCAGCACAAAACCACACGTGAAAAAATGCATTGAATTAAGGATAGAAACTAAACAGAAAAAAAACTTGCTAAAAGTAAATAGAAAGGAATGGTCAGAAAGGAAGCGAAGCGAAACCGAAAACTAAAAGAAACGAACCAAAAAAGGGCTAGCGCAAAAATGTTATGTGAGTGCACATCGACAGAACGGTGAGAAAAGCAGGCTGACCACTCTGGACCAATGCGGGATTAAAGTCCAATTTTCTCTGAAGAAGGTACACTAAAATGCGGTGCAGTAAAGAAAAAACGAAAAAACAAACGAGGCAGTCTATGGTTAAATTACTGGCACAAAAAGATCTGATCTAGAAGATGTCGAATGAAAACTAAGGAAAAAATATGCGGAGATATAGTGAGGACAGCCATCCCTGCTGAGCAGTAGAAAGATAATAAAAATCGGAGAAAAGATGAAATGCAAGAAAAAAAAACAATGTGAAAAACTTTTACGAGAAATCAGATGCACCTAGAGCGGAATAAACGATGCATTAAAGAAAAGAAAATTCTTATTCCAAAATAACTACAAGCGCGAATACACACCTGAACCTTAGAAAACATGTGTAAGAGCAAACAGGAGGAAAAGCAAAAGTAAACTGCCGTCAAAAAATAAAAAGTTTTACTCTTTCACCTTCTTTCCACAAAGGGTTGCCACGGGAGGCGGCCACCCTTGGCCTTGGACCTATAGTGCTTGCGTGTCGATATTCCTGTCAGTTTTTTTTACCATGAAATGAGTCCATGATAACGTTCGGTGAATTTTGGCATTTCAGAAAGTGAAACGTACCGCTCTACCAAACACGCGTCCACAAGCCAAAATGAATGACTCAAGCAAGTGGCACATGGATTCTTTGTTTGAGAAAATACTGATGCTGTGGCTATTTTCTTTGATTTGCACGAGCAAGAAATATGCGATACACTATTGCGCAGTGTCTTATTTGCATGGGATGACATCTAGACGGATCTCACACTGCGCGCACCTCAAAAACAGCCGACATGCCGCAACTGCAGGTAACGAACCATACGTGCGGCTCCCTACTGTATAAGGTGCGCGGGTGTCCTACAGTAAGGATCAATCAACTTAAGTGGACGGCATTATCATCACCAGCCTGACTACGCGCACTGCAGGGCAAAGGCCTCTCCCATGTCTTTCCAGTTAACCTGGTCCTGTGCAAGATGTGGCTACATTGTCCCCACAAACTTCTAAATCTCAACCGCCCACCCAACTTTCTGCCGCCCCTTGCTATGCTTGCCTTCTCTTGGCATCCACTCCGTTACCTTTAAGGACCAGCGGTTATCTTGCCTTCGCATTGCATACCCTGCCCAAGCCCATATCTTCCTACATGAAACATCGACATATTTTGCATGTGAGTACCGAGAGTTGCTGCAAAGTTTTGTAGCTTCCAACACCAGTGCATACAGGGCAATTTTTCCATTACACTGGACAGAGCTTGATTTTGCAGTGGCGCATAAAGCCTCGCGGGATATACACGTGAAATTGAATTTTTTTTCCTGCTTTTTACCACTTTGTTTAGCAGAAGCTGCTTATGGCCAGAGGAATTCAGTAGGGCCAACCACTCACAACTTTGAATAAGGCAGACAGTGAAATTAATTTGGATCACAAGAAGGTACTTCGGTGTTCCGAAATTCTGATAGCCGTTTTCCATGCATGAAAGACGCCTCTCAGAGATGCTTGGTGTCGTGGGCCTGAAATGCTCTTTTTGCACTCTGCCGATCCCGAATACATTCCTGACGGAGTTGAAGGCATGAAACCGTTTTTTGTTTGCAGGCATATTTAAGAGAGAATGCACATTCCCCACGCTTTCGGGCTCCTAAAAATGAAAGCAGCGAGGTTTCTTAACAGATGGCACTGCATCGGTTCAGCAGGACTCAACTAATGCGAATTAATTCTTCTAGCTCCTCGAGGTACCCAATAGACACATTAGGCACCTACGCACACGCCAATTTTCCTGGACTTGCCGCATACCAATGGTTTTCTGAGTGCGCGCCGTAAAGTATTTTTACAGATACCATTTCGCTGAAAAAAAAATGTTAGTGGATTTTTTTTAATGGAAACTTTATTACGAGAACAGGTGATGTACACAGACACTGTTTGAACCGATAGCTACAAAAGCTAGCGGCCAGTCCAATACAAAAAATACTTTCAGTTCAGGCGCAGAGCGCGGAAGACTAAAGAGTTAATCACGATATACACAATGGTGGAGGTTACAAAAACTTGCAGCAAAAAACCAAGAGTAACAGTAACTAGGCCAAATGCGGATATGTGTGTTAGCATGACCTCAATTGTCGGTTGGACCTACGACCTAGGTGGCCCCCAACTTCGTCCCTTCAGCTACTGTGCAGGCATCATTTGAATTTCGTTTCCCTCCTAACTGCTGCTGCTCATTCCGCTTAGCTCGGTGCGCTTAGGGGTGGTGCCGCCTAACTAGCGCCCCAGGTTCTCGCCTGGTTACCACCGGCTACACTTCGGCAAGTAAGCCACCCGGTGGACAGGTGAACAGTGGCACAAGGCAGGTGTTGCCAACGGTGGGGACTTAGGTTGCAACCCAGGTTGCTCTCCCCGAGCAGCCACTCACGGTTAGATGGGCTGCCGCCTGACATGGTGGGCAGGTGCTAACGCAGTAAAAAGAAATGGCCGCAGGCAGCGTACGTAAAGGCCGATTCACACGACGGACCGTCCGCCCGCGGCCCGAGCATCACGTTTTCATACGCCACTAAAGACTGGTCTGCGGTCCCAAGACGTCAAGCAGACGCGATGGATCAAAAGAGCAGACGACGCGCTGGGTGTACCACAGTTGCCAGACTATTAAGGCGGAAGCCTTTAATGTCTCATCGTTGTAAGCAGCAGTTGTCGACAGAAAATGTCACGCTTTTCAATTGGTGGAAACGGTCGTTACGTCACAGTGCGCGAATTTCAAACGGGGCCAATTGTACTTTTGGCTAGTAACCATGCAACCAATTGAAGGGATCGTATAGTAATGCTCCAAGTAAGTGGGACTGAGCTTGGTTAATTGCTTAATTACCCAATTAGCCTAATTAGCTTTACTAGTCAGGCCATATAAATAAATAAAACTGATTAAGAAATTGGTCGAGCTCGGGAATCGAACCCCGGTCTTCGGCGTGAGACACGAGCATGCTATCCACTCCGCCATGCCAGCTCGATGGTTTGGAATGAACAAAGGCGCGTCTAGTGAATACAGTGTCTTCACTCACTCTCATCCTCCTCCATTCCCTTCCGGCGAGGTTTAGGTGTCCACTGACAAATAAGAGACAGATACATTTCCTTTCCTCAAAAACCAATTTACCGACGAGCGAGGCGTAGAACCGAATGGGCGATGGCGTTCTATGGACTCCTTGGCAGCGTTGCAAGACGCTGTCGCGTTCCACTCTTAGGGGCGAAGCTTAACATCTTAACCACACATCAGTGACCACACTTTAGGTCAAAAAAGGACCCCCCTGAATTTTGTGACACAGTTACTGCGTAATTTCCTTTCCTCAAATACAATTTTCATTTTCTTCATTACGGCTCCTGTTTATCTATCTTCTTTCACTCCCACTTCCTCCCTTCCTCTACGGTGCGGTTCAGGTGTCCACCGAGATGACAGAGAATTACTGCGCCATTTCCGTTCCTCAAAAAGCGTTGCGTTCAAAGGGCAAGGCATCGCGCCGAACAGGTGGCGGCGTTCCGTGGTCTCCCTGGCAGCGCTACAACGCGCTGTCGCGTTCCGCTCCTAAAGGCGAAGCTTAAGCGTCATTAATTAGCAGTTAAATAGTATTTAGGCATTAATCAGTAATTAACCATTAATTAGTGATTTGTCATCACTTAGTAATTAGTACTCAATTACATGTGACGCCACCAGTGCCGCAGAAACAGCGAAGGTGGTGCGGAAAACGCTTCCGCCTCTACCCACTTTAGACAGTCAAAGTGCCCCCTGAATTTTTTTAAAGTGTTTGGCAAGGCTGGTCGAACCGGTTTTTCCTCCCGACCCATGACTGTGCGATTGAATGAAAGAAAAATTGGCGGGGGCTTAGCTTTGGTTAAGCCTGGTAGGTTGCGAAAGCGCGCAGCGCCTCCAACTGAAGGAACGCAGTGCGCCGCGTCTACAGGTCACGCGTGGCTAGCGGCCGGCACTGCGCGACAACTGAAATCGTCTTGGAACGCAGTGCGCCGCGTCTACAGGTCACGCCTAGCTACCGGCTTTTTGAGGAAAGGAAATGACGCAGTAAATCTCTGTCATCTCGGTGGACACCCTAACCGCACCGTAAAGGAAGGGAGGAACGCCACCACACGTTCGGCGCGATGCCTTGTTGTTGCGACTGAAAGAAAGAGAACTTGTAGAACGCCGCCGAGTTCGCCATTCTGCGGCATAGGTGTGTTGCTTAGCCAACCTTGCCTTTCATCATCTGTCTCCTCGGCACGGCGTCGGCGTTTGCGCGCAGCACGTCGCTCCAGCGACGCCTTGTACAGCTCCTCAAACATGACTGACATGACTAAGCGGAGCGCGCCTGCGGCGCCCCGTTTATCCTCTCCTAGCGAGCGCCCTCACGCGGCGGGCCGAGGAGGCCGTCACGTGGTAGCCGCCGCGCCGAGCGAAGGAACGACTACGGCCGAAGTATAGTGAACTAGAATACTAGTGAACTAGTTCACTACAGGCCGAAGAGACGAGTTGGGGCCCCTGCTCTCCTCTGGTCGTGACGTCACGCTGTCACGTGGTCGTGCGCCGCAGCTGCGCCGGAGCGAAGGAACGACCTCCGCTGACGGCAGAAAAGTGCTCGCAATATTGCTTTCGCAATAAAAACTTTATTGAACTGCAGAGCAAGTCCTGCGGAGTGGCTGCAGCACTTTGTGCAATTCCTCAGTGGCCTGGGCCGTCTTGCTAGCCCAGTTGGCAGAGCTAGTGCACGCATCTTCGCGGGCCGCCGATAGTTACCGCCAGGGGAGAGGCACCTGATCTTCCTTGCTTGACCAGTCCGGGGGCCGACAGCGCGCCTCTCATTGTGGTGACGCATGAACACGTAGTGCGCGGGCCGCGGACGAACGGACCGTCGGTCCGCAGCCCGCGCATCACTTGTCGTGGGGTTGCAATAGGGATGATATAAATACGATCTCCCCGCTTAACCGCGAATGGTTTGGTTTGATTTATTGTGGTTTACCGTCCCGAAGCGAGTCAGGCTATGAGGGACGCCGTACTGAAGGGCTCAGGAAATTTCGACTGCCTGGGGCTATTGCACTGATATCGCAGAGTAAACGGGCCTCTAGAATTTCGCCTACATAGGACTTCGGCAGCCACGGCCAGGATCGAACCCGCGTCTTTCGGGCCAGCAGCCGAGCGCCGTAACCACTGAGCAATCGCGGCGGGGCCGTTTAACCGCGAATGACACAGTTTAAAACCACCGAACCCATACCGTGATCGCGCGCGCTACCGGGCGCATGCCGACCACGGCGGGCCTTGCTCCGAGGGAAACAAAGGAACGACACTCTGGCTGACAGACCAGGAATATATTGCTGCAACAACAATAACGCAAGCTAGCAACAAAATACGCTTAGGAATCAAGGTCGACCAATTCACCAGCACGTTTACGAGCGAACGTTCGCCCACGCTATAGCAGGGAAGAGACACCGAGGCCGGACGGGACGAGCTGGCGGGAGAATGTCACCCGCACGGAGGCCCGATATATACTGTCAGATTCCAAAACTGCCATACTAAATTTTGCTCGCGGGAGAGTTCACGTCCCTGCATTTCGCATACTGGACTCCCTCGCCGCGCACCCGCCCCGCCATGTGGAGCTGATATGGGTGCCTGCCCACTCCGAGAATCCCGGAAACGAGGCCGCCAACGCTTTAGCCCGAGCTTCTCTCAACCGGGCACCGGCGGCCTCCGACCTGGGGTTCTCGCGGGAGCGCATGCACTCATTCAGTGAAATGACGCAGGCCTACAAAGCCGAGCGTCGGCTCTACCCCCCACCTCATCCTTCCCTCGACAATTACCATCAGACACTTTGTAGGCGGCTCCAAACACGCACTTTGCCCTCCCCTTATATACGCTCGCGATATCACCCAGTCCACACGAACCCTTCCTGTACCCTCTGCCACCACCCCAAAGCCACTCTCGACCATATTCTTTTCCTCTGCCCGGCGGATCCTCCCCCGCGGGGCCTGGAGCACCTTACCACTTGGGAGGCTTGGGAGACCCTACTGCGCTCCGAGGACCCGGCCAAGCAAGCCATCGCCACCGGCCGGGCTGCCAGCGTCTTGAGCCTCCGGGACATGAACGTTTGAGTGCAGTGGGGCCGTGCGGGGGCCCAAGGACCGACGTGTCCAAAACTCCCTTGTTACAAATACAGTTTTCATCATCATCATCCCATCACGAGGCCTCTCGTCCCGCTGGCAGAGAGCGGAGCGCCACGCCGATAAGTCCGTGCGCGCCGAGTTCCCGAGACGAAGAGAGTCGGTTCTCCTGTGCGCTCGTGCGCAGCAATCCCGCCGTCCGTGGCGCTCGTGGCGCTGCGACGCCGGCGCCCTCCCTTGTTAGTTGAGGTAACTAACTAGGGAAGACGCATACCATGCAAGACGCGCTTTCGGCCCGCGCACCTGGTCAAGCGAACAATATCAAGTGGCTATATCCCATCGGGATTTAGCGGCGGGCCGCGAAGCTGTGCGCGCAAGGTCTGGCAACCAGCACACTCTTCCAAACTCTTCCTCGCTTGACCGAAAGTTTACTTCGGCTAATTTTGCATTCGGTATAGTGTGCATGTCATCAACAATATTTATTTTTAATATTAGGGCTGTGGAACGACTAGTACTAAGGCGAAAGCCCTTAATGCCTCATACTGTCGTTAGCAGCCGCGTCGGCAAATTTGTCCGCGTTTCGGCATCACTATTAAAAAAAGCGCATCGAGGCTGGTAATCCAACCAGGGCGTTTGGCATTTGAAGCGGAGACGCTACTACACTGCCACGAAGGCACAAGGTTCGAGCATGAATAAAGGGGCATCTAGTGAATACATCGGTTTCATGAATAAAATAAAAGGAATAAAAAAGATAAAATTAGAAAAGAAATAATAAAAAAACTATAAAAGAAAAGAAACAAAAATAAAAAATAGAACATGAAATATAAAAAAATACAAAATAATAAAAATAATAAGGAAAGAAACAAAAAAATGAAGAAATAAAATATGAAACATTAAAAATAAATAAAAAATAACAAGCAGTGCGCCAGGAAACGTTTTCGCCTTGCAGCACTTCAGAGAGCCAAAGCGCCCCCTGAATTTTTTTAGATCGAAGCGTTCAAAAACCTCTGTAGCAGACCAGCAGTGCCCAAACGGTGTGCTGGACAACCACCAAACCAGTCCGTAAATGACGCACCATTGAGACAACGGCATCGGCGGTTTCAGGCGTTCTCCAGTGAGAGCCACTTGTAAGCCCTTTCTCTGGCGCGTTTCTGGTTGTTTTCACCGCGAAGCTCGATGGCCTCCGAGAAAAATTATCTGCTGGCATCATGTCGACGTAGTGCGTGGTTGGGAAGAAGAATACGAGAAATGTGGAAAGCACTATTGTATATCTTTCGGCAAGTGCCCTTACACCCCATCTCTAAAGCAAGTGTCAACTGTCTGAAGTTCAGGTTTTAACGAGAATTCCCCTCTCTTTTTCAAAACGATAACAATGGTGAGCGACTGAAGGTAACCCTTTTTGTGGGTAGGGATTTGTCAACAGACCGCTGCCGGTCTACATCATCCGAGCACGTACAGCCGGCCAAATCTTTAGCTGGCGTGCGCGACGGCCGCTTTTTCTGCGCTCGTGCGCTCTGTGACGAAGCAAACTTGGGGAAAGCTCTATATTAATCCAGGGGTTTAGTGAGCCTCTGCTTAAATTTGATATCTTAGCAAGTTTGCGCCGTGATAAGCTGCAGGAGCACGGAAAACGCGGCCGTCGCGCACGCCAGCTGAAGATTTGGCCGGCTGTACGTGTTTCTGGCCCGATCGGCAAAGCATGCCGCGTACCGAGGGGCTATATAATTGGGAGAAGAAACGCTTTGAGGCGCATCTAATCGGGAGAATAAAGACGACGGGGGAGCGCTGGTCACAAGCTAGCTTAGCCGGTTCAGAAGCTGAAGTGGAGGGCTTTGCTCGTCGAGCACTGACCTTTAGACGTCACGTTGTTCACACTAGACAGAGGTCTAAAGAGAGGTCTGCTTCGTCTGAAAAGGAATCAACATGAAAAAATGCTTGAAGACCCTGTTCTTGTGAAAGAATGTTTTGTGATAGACCATCCCGGTTTATCTTGCTGTGTAAAATTTACATGCGTTCAAAATACGCAGAGCCCGCGTGAGTTTCTGTCTGCATATGTTTTGCATGTATTTTTTTGTATTTCCATTTGTTCTTCTTTGTTCTTGCTTTCATGTATGTAATTATTACCGTTCGTTGTTTCTTTTCTGCTTAATTACATAGTATGATTTATCATTACAAACCCACTGACGTCATTTATCTATCGTGAGTGTATTTTAACTGAGTGCGTTTGTGATTTCGTTTTCCAATGAATGAAAACTATGTATGATGTGATGCCAACTGCTGCCAAGTTGTAGGGGCAGTCGCCTCGTCAAGCTGCCACTTGGAGCAGCTCTTTGCGACTGCCCCATCCTTATTCCAAGGAAAATAAAGATTTTATTTGATCTGATTTGAACATGGACGTGTTTATTGCAGGTGCAGCTCTTACCTATGTGCAATAATGTCGTCGTGCATCGAGTGTATCTGCTGCCTCGAAGATTCGCAAGCCGGGCTCAGAATCCTGGAAGGCCACACGAGCGTTACTGAAAACTTCGAATTTCTCACTTACTGCTTCACGCCGTTCATATACATGGTCTGTTCTGAAAGTAGTAGGACTCATTTTTTTAAACAAAATTTATTCAAGAGAATAGTACCAGCGATTACAATTTTTCAAGGTAGCACCCTTCCGCACCTACTCGCTGCTGCCAATGAGTTTTACAGTTTTCGTACGCTTCCAGGAACGCCTGGACCGGAATGCTGTTTAACTCCCTCGTCACGGCCTGTTGAACTACCTCTAGCGATCCGTGATGTTCCCCCTTGAGCGTCGATTTTATTCTTGGGAATAGAAAAAAGTCTGACGGGGCCAAGTCAAGGCTGTAGGGGGGCTGAGGCAGCGTTGCCGTCATGTGCTGGGCAAAAAATCGGAGTTCTCATTCACATGATGAAGAAGATCCTACCGGTTGGCCTTTTCCTCCTCTGACAACACTCCCGGCACCAACTTCACGCACGCTTTCCTCATGGATAAGTTTTCTGTCACGATCTGAAAAACTTGGGTTTGAGGAATGCTCAAGTCAATCAGCAATCATTCTGATACTTATTCTATGATCACTGTTAAGTAAATGTCTCACTGGCTACACATTTTCGTTGGTCTTGCTGGTCGAAGGGCGTCTGGAGCGGTCGTCTTCCTCCACTCTTTCCTTACCTTCTCGGAACAGCTTGTACCACTCAAAAAACACCTGATATACCCATGGAAGCGTCACCGTAAGCCTCCTTAATCATGTTGTGTGTCTCTTTGCCCGTTTTACTGAGATTTACTCAAAATTTGATCGCGTATCGCTGATCCAGTAAACGCTCCAGTAAATTCTGCGTGACGAGACGTTTCGACAGGGGTTCACAGCACAAGCGACCTCCTCTCTTCAACGGCCGAGAGCCGACTGCCGATTTTCCCCAGCATTCCCAATATCCCCCTTCAACGATCCTGCACGCGCAGACCACCTCTCGTCCGCCCGTTCGCCCAGGAAAAATCCAGTCCCACTACTTTCAGAACAGACCCTGTATACTATGAGATCGATTACAGGCAGCTTCAGCACTGCCATCCGCGGCGCGTTTCCACGGCCTCGGAGAAATGAATGCATAAGTTATGCTCAATAAGTACTTTCTTCTGGGCGAGTTGGTTCATAATTTCCAAAGGTAAAAACTTGCGCAAACAGTAGAAGAAGAAGGAGACGGTACAACATAGGAGACGGTATTGCGCTCTGTCCTGTTGTACCGTCTCCTTCTTCTTCTACTGTTTGCGCAAGTTTTTACCTTTGGAAATAAGTTATGCGAATGATAATATTTTCAAAGGAAGACAACACGTAATTTTGATTATATGATCTGCATTATTACTGAGTCGACACAGGTAGTGCATTGCCTATGGTCAACTGAGGTCCAGTAACCATGTCGTTCCGGTGGCTCTAGGTAGATATAATAATTAACGCAGCGCGTAAGTCTGGTATAATTTGTAACTGATATGTACTACTTTCCAACGCGCAGTGGCTTGCCCGACCGAGGCGCGCAAAGCTGAACCAGCCCATCATCGGCACCGCATTGATGCCACGGTCGTCGAAGAGAAAAATATGCATCTATCGCGTGACACAAATTTTCCTTCAGGCACATTAAAGTAGGTCTGGCAACAGTGACAGGCACGCTGACCTCGCCTGACCCCGCGGTGGCAGCCATCTTTGGATCGCTTCGTCCGTCCGCTCCGTGTCCGTCCGTCAGTGCCCGCCGTTGTGTCCGTGCTTGTAACGTTGTCGCCAAGTGTACTGTGCGTGGAACGGATTTTCAATGTCAAGCGAAGTCCTTTCCTGGTCTAGGGACCTCTCTTTTGTTCCTGACGGTTTCTGCCAGCGACGGCTACAGGCATATTTTGAGAGCCGAGGCGTGGTGTGATTCGTTATAGTGAAGTCTTTCCCCACATCTCTGCGTATTGCAAAATAATCCGCTTCTTTCTCAAAGCCGGTTTGCTTGGGAAACCATGGAAGGAGACCAGCACAAATAATAAACAGGTTTTGTCAACAAGCACCACATTATAGCTGTGGATGCTATACTTTATAGCAATACTGGAAAATCTGTCACACGAACTCTTGCGCGAAGCAGGCATGGCGCGGTGATAGCTGATTTTTAAAATTCCTTATCATTTCCGCACAGTTCCTTTTTCCCGAGGCCGCCCATTTCAGCTCTTGCATATGAGGTTAAAGCTTGAAATGCTTGAAGAGCTTGAAAAGCTTGAAAGCGAAAAGAGGAAATAAACAGGAAATCGTCATCTTTACAAAACCAACTGACTTTCCGGGTGGCTGTCAACTAAGAAACCATCACGGGATTCGAGAAAACCCACTAGAGTGAAACGCAAGCTTCGTTAATTTTTGGAGAGCGCTGGAAAGTATTCATAGGCACAGACTACAAACCTGAGCTGCGCGCTCTGGACGCGTACCGGACTTCGCACGCGTCATCAGGCGATAACATGTTTTGAAACGGGCTGGATGTGAGCGTGACGCTACACGCATGATGCCTCATCTTTTCCTGCTTTACAGGACGCCGCGGCTTTGGCAGGCGCTTTTGTAGCGTAAAACAGGCAGCTTGGGCGCCCTAGGCAACCATTTTGCCATCTGCACAATGCACGGCCATTTCACACAATGGTTTGAAAACTAGCTTCGGTAATCATGCCCTTGTAATAAGTCAAATAGAGAATGGCGAATGCAATCCATGTACAAAAGGCTCCAACGGATCTATTCAAGCTTTAGCGTTCGTTACACATGTATTGCTCCTTCTCAAGTGTCATTTTCTATCTGAGCACAAGCTTTCGTGAAGTTCACAAGGCTCCATTGCACGCAAAACAACCTCGCTGTTTCAGGTGATCGCGATCGCGTTCTATGAGCTATCTCCCAGTCAGAGGTACATGCCGTAATGCCTGACATGCTGCAAGTGACACTTGTAAAGCCGATCAAGAATGCTAACGAACGGTCGTATACACACCTTGTTTCCCTGCGCGTCTACCATAGAGTAACATAAAAGTAAAGAGCGAACATTCGGGCCCTTTCGTGGCCGAGTTCGGCGCTTCCCTGTTTCCGCCAGATGGCACTGAACGTGCAAATAAAAAAAAATAAAAAGAGTATGGTCTTGGCATGTCTTGGCTTGCAGTGACGTGCGCTGCGCGCCTATGGCCGCAGTTACGTCAGCAACAGCGGCGTTTTTTAAAGGGATACTGAGGCGGTTTTCGAATCAGCTAACCTTCCAGGGTTTTGAAGTAGTGTCATTGCTGATCACGTCTGTGAAATTATTTTTTTCGATTTTGGCTAAAACAGTGGCGCAATCACCAATTAAAAACGCGATGTTTAAATTTCCCGCGCCCCGCGCGAGCGCAGGAGAGGGGAACAGCGGAGAGGGAAACCTCGTCCATGTCGGCCAGCGTGACGTCATGTTGAGGAGCCGGGGATGCTTCGGCGCACCCGAGCGCGCTTTCAGCGCGCGTTGTTTCTCGTGCTGCATGCGTTGTACCTCGTACTGCGTGCGTTGCGACGTACAAAGCGTGTCAGCCGACCTTGAGAATCAGATTCAACAGGTACTACTCTGCGTTCGTGTCCACGAACAACTACGGCCGCGACTGTGTTGTCTTCCACTGTTTTCCGCAAGACCACAAGCTCGCAGCGCAACCGCTCGCTGCTGTGACGAAGAATTCAAGCCGTCTAAAGCAAGCTTACTCTGCTCGAAACACTTTCGTAAGAGCGGCTACAGGCAGAGCTTGTCCTAGTGTGATCTCTGGAGATTTCTGTCGAAAAGGCGCGGCTGAACCATGACACAGTTCCATCGATTTCCTCGCGCCTAAGAGGCGTGTCACCATTCCGAAGAAGCGCCTCTTTTAAAAGTAGAAACATGCTCACTTAGCCCCTGAAGAAACCATATAGAGGCTTAAGCATGTGTCGCTCTCCTCAGCTTAGGTGCGGCCAGACCACCTGAGACGTGCTCAGCAAGGCTCAGCGCCTAGTGATTTTATAGTGATTATAGTGATTTTATACTCGGTTCGACGTGTCCAAGCAAGCAAGCAAGCAAGCAAGCAAGCAGAGCAAAGCACAATAAAGCAAAGCAAGCAAGCATCGAAGCTCTTCATAAGCGGCATCTCGTTTAATCCTAGCTAAGCAATTAAAATGAAAGCGTTCGACGTAGATTTCGGATGCAAATTTATGAGAGAAATGAATGCCAACCAAGTTTTTGCAAAAAAAAACACCGCAACCTTACTCGGTTTCTTTATCAAGTTGTGGCAGCGGGTGAGTTGCAGCTAGCTTGGCTTTTAAACATATATAGTTGGCAACTACTTCACTGAACCTAAACTGCAAATCTATGAAGGGCGAACGTTTCCGATGCAGCGATTAATATTTTCTGGCATCTGCTGAACGCGCCAGGAGTGAAGCGTATTTGTGCGCGTATTTGGCTTGGTTTCCAGCGCACCATGATTGCGTCACTATCTTGTGGTCACATGCCTCGCAGTGCTTGGCCACTGCGCTTCGCTAATTTTGACAGAAACTTTGTGCTCCTTCATCGTTCACTTGAAATACTTTCTTGCCCCAACCTGCAACGCCGGGTACTGAGAACAGGATTTACACAGTGCTTTGGGCCTTTTCTTTAGGATGACGCTCTTCCGGGCGAGCCAGGAGGCGTACGGTGGTGGTAATTGACTTGAGTATTGTTCGCACCCCTTCCTTTCCGAGAATACGAGCCGATGTTGTGCTGGCCCCTTTTACGCATGGTCTGTATCGCGTCTTTGACGCTGGCGTATGCTTGTGCTAGGCATAGAATTTTTTGCTTGTGTCTTTTTTGGTTTCAGGCGATACGTGGAATGAGCAAACTGTAGTATCCTTTTCTTCGGTGGTCAGTAAAAAAAAATAGTCGCCGTATTCGCTTTTACAACGACACGGAAAGCTGCGATCTGCCCTCAACGCAGCGCCGGATCCGCATCGGCAGCTTCTCCAGTCCTCAAAGTGACGTCACGACCTCTGTTGACCAATCACGGGCGGCGGCGCGCCGCGCGGCGTGCCCCGCGGCACAGGCCGCATATTTCGGCTAAAAAAGGCAATTCGCGCTTGTTTTTGCCTTATTTGGATGCGATATTCCAGTATACAGCATGAAAACTATAGGATGCCGCTGCCAGCCCGATTTTCAGAAAAAGTGCTTCAGTCTCCCTTTAAGTGCGTCAAGCCAACGGGCAAGCACGTCCAGGCGGCAGTGAGCGACGGACCGACGGTGTGAGCGGCTGTATTTTTTTGCGGCGTCTGCAAGCTTCGTGGGCACGTCCGTTTTGTGTACTGCTGCGGTGCTGCGACGGTTGTTTCTTGGTAAGACCGCAGTTCGCTATTCTTGCTGTACTGTCTGCACGTAAATATTCCTCTATGTGTCTCGCTGGGGGGCATAGCCCTAAATACGCATATTTCGAACAAGAAATAGCGCACAACTGTAGCATTCGGCGCGAGGGCCGTTTGTTTAATTCACTAAAGCTGCACACGGCGGCTTCAGGACATGTGAATTCAACTATGATATCGCCTTTGTGTGAATTTGGTTAGCTACGCGTAGCATGCGTTGTGAGAAATTGTGTATTTTGTATTTTTGTTATTGTTCATTAGGTTTATCTCAACGCAGGTATTTGCCGATATGCAAAATTGTGGCTTTTCTATGTTCTCAGGCAATGCCACTGGGAAGTGGGGGCTACGGCAGGTACTGCTGTGCCACGTGGTGCGGCAACAATGAAAAAACTCGAAGGAAGCCAGGCACAAAATTCTTCTGTTTGCCACGAGACAGCAGGTATACATTTTAATTGCTTAAGGTTGCCACTTGTTTTCAATGTAAGCTGAATTTCTGTGGAGACGTCAGTCTGTGCATACATGTGTTATATTTCTTTTCATTTACTTTCAGTTCTACTCGTCGAAAGCATCCACATTCAGTTTAAAATACCGTTGTAAACTTCAAGCGTAGCCGTGTTTATTTTTGACGCTGCACATCTTGCAAGTGCACCCATCACGTCTGATAGCTGAAACATCGTATTGGGACAACTACTGCCTGCTAATATTTTCTACCGATCCAGTGCTGTTTTGGTTAAAATCACCCTTGGTGTCACCTTCTGCCATGTGCTGTGCGTAAATCTAGACATTCTGATCTGTACTTGCACTTCAGCACCACTTACGCCAAATTGGCGGAGATATGTTCAACAAGCATCAAGCCCGATACCATTGCTAAAGAATAATCTCTCTCCCCAGGGCAAAAGCATGGGTGCAGTACGCCGGGCGTGACGAGCTTCTTTCGAGGCCAGCTTCTGCACTCAGCAGGTGCTATTACATGTGCAGCGAGCAGTTTTCTGCTCACTGCTTTATGGACCCTGCTCGAACAAAGCTCACAAAAAGTGCACTTCCTTCTTGTAAAATGATACATAAATTGTTACTATGCATGGTTTTTCATGCTATCTTAACCACACCCACAAAATAATTTAGAATAGCATATTTTTCCTCACTTGACCTCGTTTCACAGTTCAGCAGTGACTAATGTCAAAACTCAGTTTAGGGTTATGTAGTCGATTGAAAAAACTGGGATATAACTGGTGCTTTTTCCCTTCCTATGATTTCTGCCAAGGAATGCTCACTTAGCGTTGCAGTAATTAACGACTGAGTAGCGATTCTCTTCCTGTGTCTTGCGTTCTTCACGTGACCTACGCTGAACTTTGATGTTGTAGTCCTCGCTCGGCTGTTCAATACAAAACCGAGGAGAGAAGATAATCGGTATTGAATTATTTAGCTATCTTATGTAAATCTTCTTCCCCACTGTCGTTGGTAAAGCTGATAAGGCTGAATTCAAAGCAGTTGCTTTAAATAACCTGCTAATTACATGACATAACCTCATGAGGGTGTTGCCTGCCATGGCTTCGTTTCATTTTTTACTGCAGGAACATTTTGTAATGCGTGCTCTTTGTATTATATCTTTGCCTCGACTGTCGGTTTTCTTCTGCATTTGTTTGGAATAGTTACTTATGCCTACCTGCTTTTTTGCTTGCTTGCTTGTTCTGTGAGACATTTTTTGTTACCTATCCTTAATGCATTTATGCAACCTGTTTCCCAGACATCAACAATTTCATTTGTTTATGTACATATATTCACTACACTGTCTTTTTTGTCACAACTCTTTCCAATGCACCCGCACTCTTTCCTGCTATGCCCGCTGGCCTTGAAGGTAATTAAATGAAAAAAAATGTCTCCTGCTCATCCATGTGTAACATTCTGATAAGCATCATTACAAGCTATAAATCACAGATCAAAGAACGGTGTGTCTATTCCTTTAAGCATGTGAAAACTTGTAGATTAATTTATCAAGGTGGTGTTCCTCACTTTTCGTAATGGTCATAACTGAGCATTTTTGGCAGATATATATATATATATATATATATATATATATATATATATATATATATGTGTGTGTGTGTGTGTGTGTGTGTGCGTGCGTGTGTGTGTGTGTGTGTGTGTGTGTGTGTGTGTGTGTGTGTGTGTGTGTGTGTGTGTGTGTGTGTGTGTGTGTGTGTGTGTGTGTGTGTGCGCGCGCGCGCGCCTCTTTTCATGAACTGTAAAATATGGCTTTGTTATGCCATCCTGCGTGATCAAAAGCTTCATGACAATAAGTTTTCTCAAGTATGTTTTTCAAGCATGTTTTGCATAATAAAAACACACCTCAGTCAAGATCATCTTGTGTGATTGTGTCGTTGCATTTACGTTCTTTTGCGTGACTCCAAGTGGTAGGGTAATAGCATGTAATAGCAATGCAAAGTTCCGTGCACTTGACACCTGGGCAAATCTGCACGAACCGACGCTATGCATGGGAGAACGAAACCGAAAATGAAAGTAGAGCCTCCAAGATTCCTGTTGAAACCTGTCATCTCTGAGGCCAGTGCGTTTCCCCGGGTCCGCTAGGTGCGCTGTGCACAAAAGACGGCCGCTGCGGCCTACGGGAGTGTCCGCTCTTTACTTCTATATTACTCTATGCGTCTACGACGCTGCGCTGGCTGCAGAAAGGCACGCAGCAACATGCTGGCATTCCGAATGGAGCTTGGTGCTAGCACCGACTGTTGCGATGCCAACAAATAACGCAATAACTTGCGGGAATTCCAATGAAGCTCGCTGTGCGTGCACGAGTTCCACGAGGGCTCACGTTGGCGCGTACTCTCCGGGTACAGTGAACTGTCCTCCGAGCTATCCGGCCGGCGCGGACGGACTGAACCAAACATGGCCGCCGTGCGCTGTTCATGTTTTTCTACTAGATGGCGCTAACTTTTGTAAAGGGTCTATTTCCCGTTTCTGAGGTCCAGCTGTTTTTGAGCTGTAGTAGAAATGTGCTAAGTGTAAAAAGAACAAGACGATACAAGACCGGACGAAGCGCAACTACAGCTCAAAAAAGGTAACATAAAAGTGCGTGGCGCTGCTAGTCATCCGCGTGCCTTGGGCTGCTCTAAGGACGGAGGCAAGTGCCACCGCTGTCGTGTGTTGTCTACTGGACAATGCAGCACGGCAGTACACGCCAAAGGCGTCGATTGAAGTTTTTGTAGAATGGGAACCAGTTTTTGAAATTTAAGGGAACCCCGTCGTGCTTGTGACCAGCGCCCGCCCGAATGGCAATGCCACGCTGTCGCGAGTCGACTTTTATATTCCCCACAGCTGACGCCTGCCGGCGAGTGCACCACATAGCACTCGCAATTCATCTGGGGTGCTCTAGTTAGGAAGATGGGCCTTAATATTTGGTTGCGATATGCAAATTTAAAAACGTCTAGATTAGGTATTTGATACCCAATCTTGGCGCCTCGATGGATGGATGGATAGGAGCGCCCCCTTTGAAACGGGGTGGTGGCAATTGCCACCATGCTCAGCTTTTCTTTCTTTATTATTTTGTTTACTGTGTTGTCAATTCTCATTAAGATTCACCATCATCTTTACCTGCGGTTTCCTGCAATTCTAACCTTATGTCACATATCTGCTTTTCAGCCACCAATCCTCCAATCGGTTTTTGCTAACTTCCATTGCAGATTTATTTATTTATTTATGGATACTGCGATCTTATGGATACTTATGGATATTTATGATTTATGGATCTTATGGATATTTATGGATACTGCATTTACATGACCATTGTTATCTTTAAACCCTAGGGCCTCAGGAAGAGTGACTGTGCCTGCATCGACATCCGGATGGATACCATCACATTTCAGTATGAGGTGTTGAAATTGTTTCCACAGATCTACCACACAGTGCACATGTGTCATCTTCGTTACATTTCTTTTTGTAGCTGCGCGTTCTAAGACACCCTGACCTCGCTTCAAAAAGTAGGGCATTGCCTCTTGAGTTATCATATAGAAAAATTCTTTCCTGATCTGCCTTTTCCAGTATCGATATAGTTCTACACTATGTTTCTTTTCCACTGAATTCATCCAATTTTCAACTTCCGCGTTTTTAACCTGTCGTTTAAACGGACTATGCAAAGAATTAAAACCCGCTTGATGTTAGAAGTGATGCTCAGAAGCATTCACACCAAGTATGAGTCTTCGGAACTGAGCCGGCAATTTATTATGAATTTTTAAAAATCGTGTTTTTTAAAATTCGCGGACCGTTTGGTATCTTCGCAGGGACCCATTTTGAAACCAAAATCGGGAAAACAGACGTCACTAGTCCCATGATGTCGGCAGGCCACCACACGCTGTCATTCGCTCGAGCCGCGGCAGCTACGACGTCACGGGCACACTTCTGGCAGCGGTGAAAATCATCTGCTCGAGCCGCCGCGCGACCCCCTCGGGCAAGCGCGAGCCAGGCAAGGGAATTGCCTTCGCGCATATGGTTTTAATTTACCTCTGCCGCCTCTATCTGTCGCGAGTTCGGGAGCCACTCGCTGTGCCTTTTTCGACTGCCCAAGATGAATACGCCTTGCTGTGTCGTCGGCTGCAAACCTAGTGACTGGCGAGGTATTGAACTCAGGCATGTTATATAATACACTCTAAACACAGTAACCTATAAAGTAACTTTTGGACGTTAGTAACTTCTGTCACAAAGGTTACAATTGATGTTTTTTTTATGTTTTCATTACGTTTTCTTTATGTTTGTGGAGCCCAAAGGTTACAACGGCCATAAGTCATCCGTTTCAAAGGTTACGATAAAAAAATTGCGAAGTAACCTTTGCGCAGTAACTTTAGGTCAGCACGGTAACCTATATGCGTCGTCAAGCCAGGAGATATGCACATATAGAGGACGTATGCTGCTCTACGTGCGGTAATGTGCTTTTCGGATGCAATGACGCTGCGGTTTCGACCACAAGGGAGATGCTTTAATATGCCGGAGACATCAACGTAAGCTATCGCATGAGCCCGATACTGCTGTTTTGGGTCGCAGCCACATTGAATCGCGTGTTATCAGATATCTGTCTTCACATTTACCAAAGGAGGCTGCGAATGCAATGGAAATGCAGTATTTTGCGGCTGAATATATGTGAGAACACATCTTGAATGTTCGATTCCTATCGATGAGCTTTTCAAAGAAACCCAACGTGCTACTTCTCTAAGCATGGTCTGTACCGATTTTATTGCGCGAATAAACGTTAATAAACAAATATTTAAAATTACATGTAATTTCTCGATTACTCTCATAGAGCCTATTTCTCATCTTTCTCGAACCGATACGCGATAACAACGGTCGCAATTCATAGTAAAAAAGCAGACATATGGAAGGGCAGCACCTGGGAAGGCGACAGCGGACGTAACCGCATTTGCAAGCCGCCGAGTGCGCGATTCGACTTCTCTTCATGTGGCTCTCTACATACGGCTCCAATGTATCATTTCAGGTGGCAAATATATATCACAAATCAAAACGTAATGCGCCCACGGTACGAACGACGGAGCCTATAAGAAACAAGTAATTGGCAAAGAACTACTCAAAACATAGCATTACGGCCGCTCCAGTATGCGTGATACGCGCATGCGGCCTTCGCTTCACCCAATGAAAAGCGGCGCTTCTGTTTCAAAACGCTTGGCATCGTTGCACGCCGGCAGGCACGCCGGCAAGTCTGGACGGCGGGAAGGCTCGGACATTGCAGCGTTGCGGAGGCTGCTTTATTCTTGGAACCGAGAGTTGGAACCGTTCGTGAACCACGCCGTCTTTTGATAGCGTTTCTCTGCAGTGGTTTGTTTGGGGTAATGTCGCTAAGCAGCAGGGACCTGTGGGGTACGCTGCGCGGCAGCTGCAACGAACCTCAATGTGACTGTAGACGCTACGTCGTTGCGTGCTCGGCAGACAGCTCCGCGCCCGGCGCTATTCGTTGCGACTACTGCAATCACGTTCCTTTTTTTCATCGAAGAATAACGGACTTCGGTGAGTGTCCTTTTTTTTTTTTTTGACCATATGCACAGTAACGACCTGCGAAGTCATTTGTTTCATGCTTGTCAAAGTGCGCATTTTCTTTGTTTGCGAAAGCAGCTTCATTTCTAAGCCTCGTTGAGTGCACTTCGAAGCGAAATCTGGTTCAGTAGTTTGAATGCCTCATTTACCTATTGCGCGGGGTTTCGTGCCAATAAGTTTCGTTATCCAGAGTATTGGTTTTAGACTATTGTTGCCGTATGTCATTTGGGGTCATTAGATGCGATAATACAGGGGCAATCCAGCGCTAATTCTTGATCGTCTGCATGCGTGTGCGCTCGTTTTTTTTTGCATACGTACAAGAGAGCACGCTTAAAACGCACGGCGGTACCTTTTTAATTAAGGATGCGATTTGGGCGAGTTCATATTCTAAGCAATCTTATGACGCAATTCCACAACGGCGCTATACTCCCGCCGAGGCGGCGGCAGTCGTCTCCTCGACTCAAGTGGTGATCACGTGAATCTGCCTCGGTGCGCCGGTCGGTCCCAGTGCCTGCCTATCCTCTTTCCTCTCTTCCCGGCGCCGTCTAGATGCCGTTTATGTTTGTTATGGCTGTTTTTCGCGAGTGCGTGTGTGCGTCGTGTGTGCGTCGAGTGTCCTTACTCGCTCCCCCTCCCCGTTTTGGTCATCTCTAAAAGTATTGATTCATAGTGAAAACAGCGCGGGTAAACGAGACGAGCAAAGAAAGACACAACACATCGTTTCGTTTTCCCGCGCTGTTTTCACTAAGACGCGGTACTTTTGTTTTGAATCTGAATTCTGGAACTTTCCACGTCATTTCATTGATTATCAATTGATTGGTGCGCCATACGGTTTAGACAATACAACTGGGCCCATTAATAAAATTGGCTGTGGTTTGACCAATGGCCATCCCGAGTAGAATTGCGGAAGCAACAGCGCAGCAATCGCAGCAGGGGCGCTGCGATGCGGTAGGCACTGCGATGTTCTTTGTGTACCATGTTTCACTCTGGTGAGAATATCAGCCATGCTTTGAGTATGAATGGTTGCTCACTGGCTCTAATTTAACATTCCACAGATCCCAGTGCCTGAAGAGTTGCAAGTGACTGCACCTCATGTATATACCTGTGCTGAGTGTTTACGCTGGAAGTAGTAAAGAAGTGATCTCCATCAGCAACGGCAACCTAGAGCGTGCCCTCATCTTGTGCCTGGTGACATATTACATAAAAAACCTCAACTATCCACCGGCATTTTCCGCCATACTCATCCTGCTGCAGAAGATTGCCCTGCCAGACACTTCAGTGCCACGTGAACTACTAACGAGCCGACTTAAGAGCTTGTTCATGGTCTTGAAAAAGAATAATTTGTTCTAATTTTCTGGAAAGATATGTGTTGCAATTATTCACTTTCTAATATGTTCAAGTATATATTTTCTACACCTAAGTCGAGCAAGTTTTTTTTTTAACTGCAGTACACAAGTTGATGTACTTATGCGAGTGTTGTCAGGCTTATAGATAGCACTGTTAATGTTACAAGTTATTGGTCACGTCATTGTGCATCTTTGTTAATGAAGTGACTGGAGGAGTCACAAAGTGCTTTTGTTTATATAATCTAGGCAAGTTGTGCTGAATTTGCTGATGTTATGTACCACTGAAAGCTGTTAGGTACATGTATATCTCTGGTTGCTGTTTAGCTCAGATGTTTAGATCGATTGATTGTTGTTTACGTTTTTATGCGGCCGCAAGTTTTAAAAGAACTCATGTTATCTGCACTGCTTGGACCACCTTTCTTGATCTCTAATTGTATAGTCATTTTAATCTTGTCATAATTAGAAGTGTCATAATTAAGATATGTGAACAAAATATTGCCTTCTCTGATATTTTTGCCGTTTATATTTTGTGTCTGTTGTATCTCTTACACAATGACAAGTTGACTTGGCACTTGGTCTTGAATAATAGAGCTTTTATTTTGTTTTTGGTATTACAATTACAGTGCCTATTTTTTATTTACATTGCAATAAGAGTCATATGCTGTAGCCAAGCTCTACTCGAAGCGAGACTTCATCTGAGCATGCTTAATTGAGTTGCTTGTTCAACGTGGTTCTGTTTGGAATGCCAACAGTAATACTGTAATATGGGCCCATATTTCAGTGCCTTGCATGCCCATTTATTGCGATAAATTTTTTTGCAAAAAGTTTGCAAATTTGATTCCTTGAACATACCTGCATCTGTTACATTCCTTAGTTTTTCTTTAATGTAGACAATATTTGGGAAGTTTTGTTGTTTTGTGTTTCCTGTAGTCTTAAAGAGGTTGGAGTCAATGAAAAATTTGCCTATCATATGCCGGTGTTTGTCATTTTTCTCCTTTTCTAAACCATTCTCTTCTTAGGCCAATTTTTGTTCCCTTCAAATTGAAATCCAGCAGAGCTCTGTATTTCATCACCTTCAGCAAGTTGCAACGACATTTTTGCCATTTTTTTTGCCAGCCATTGTGGCGCACAAAGGTTACACATTTTGGAGCGCGTAACCTATGGCTAACTCAATGACGTATACCTTTGTAAAGGTTACAGCGCTAAAAAAGTAGCGTAACATATGCGTAAAAAGAAGTAACCTTTACCATTTGTAACTTTCACAAAGGTTAAAAGTGGAAAGGTTACATTGTGTAACCTTTAAATTATAGGTATACTTCAATGTGAAAATGTGCACCTTTACAAAGGTTACCTAAAGGTTACCGTGTTTAGAGAGACGTGCGTGAGCGAGCAGCCTGGATGGCGGGAGCGCATCGGACTGTCAGCGTCGCACGTCCGCCGAAGACTCGGCGTTTGCGGTCGACACTTCGCACCTGACGCTTACTACTATAACCCAGCGCTCGTTCGACGTGAATGCAAAGGGCTCGATGCCCATCGCGGCCGTAACAGCGAGCAATCGCGCCTCGAGGTCCGGGTCCATTCTGCTAAGTAGCAAAGAAACCCGACGCACGCCGCAATCAGGGTGTCGAACCGGAACCGAACCCGGAACCGAACCCGAATTTTCGCCCGAAACTGGAACCGAACCGAATCCATATTTTTTTTCGCCATCTTGGAACTGAACCCGAACCGGAACGATTCCAAAGAACCGTTCCGAACCGGTTCGGGACCCGGTTCAGCCCCATTTTTTTGCATCCCGGCATACCTCATGTTTACGCACAAAATGAGATGATCTAGCGCATAGATTTACCCATCCGTAGTTCTCTGCACTGGGAAGTGCGAAAATGGTACCCAGTATATGCGACAGCAAACTTACAGGAAGTCTGGTGCCTGGGAAGAAGCCTAATTGACGTTTCTGTAATGTACTACCGCCAATTCTAAAGACTTGTACGTCAGGTTTATGTGAAATCTTCAGTTACTACTCCTCCCCTTTTACATATTTGCGTAAATATTTAATCAGATTGTTAGGACTGCTTGAACTCAATAAAGTACTACAGACACCAAATTTTTGCTTGCGTGATTTCTTCTTTCAAAGGATGCGTTAGACATTGGCGTACATGGAGCACCCCGTGGTATTCACCAAACACATAATAAATAATTTATATTTGAATTTCTTCTTGACCCCGTTCCGGTTTCACCAACATAACGGTGGCTGTGACGTGTAGTGGAACTTAGGTCGCGTGAGGTGCAATAAAACGGCAATATAACTGCTGATACGTCGTTCGTTGTGATTATAGTTCTTGGAGCCGCCGGCTGATTAAAGTGCTTTAGTGAGTATAAACAACGTATCAGCGTTTGTATTAGTTTTCCCGTGCCTCTCGTGACCTAATGTTGAACTCACGTCAAAGCCATCATTCGGTTGATAAAACCGAAACAGCATGAGAGAAAAAATTTTCTAAATTATTTATTGGCAGTAGGGGAATACCGCACGGTGAACCATGTATTCTAAAAACTATGGCGTCATTTGAAAGGAGAAAACACGCAACAAAACTGGGTGTCTATAATCATTTCAGCACCGATTGAGAATGCCTTCTTTTTATTTGCATCATTTCCCACAAACAGATGAAATATTAGCGCGAGGACCCAACAACGTTGTGATGGTGGTTTTTGAGGAAAGGAAATGGCACAGTAACTGTCTCACTTCTTGATGGACACCTGGCCCATGGGTGAGAGTGAAAGAAGAAATAGAAACAGGCGCAGTAGGGGAGGGCTCAGCAATAATTTCTACCAGCTGGGGATCCTAAATGTGCACTGACATCGCACAGCACACGGTACCTTTTGCGTTTCGCCTCCATCGAAATGTGGCCCCCGGGTCCGGGTTCGAACCCGGGTACACCGAATAAGTAACCGAGTGCCCTAACCACTGAGCCAGCGCCGTTGGTAGTGCAACTTTACTTTTTTAGGCGCTCATTGTCTCCGACAGCAAGTTCTAAATAAAACCCCTCACGATGGGTCTGTAGGGCAATAAAGAAAAAAAAATGTCTCAATGGCTGTCGAGCTCGGCTGCTTATTCCCAAAATACAAAAGGCAATGTGTTCTGTCGCACGTTACAAATCCCCAGCTGGTGTCGTCAATCTGGAGCCCGCCATAACACCGTCTATCCTATAGCCCCAATGTCTACTCGACACGTTAAACCCGAGATATTGCTACTAGTGTTAACAAAAGAAGAATGTATAAATTGGTGCAGTTGCTTTTTTTTTTCGAATCCGCATATTCTTGTTTGTGCGCGACGGAAATATGCAACGAAAGGCGGGCCCTTGTCAACGGTGGAGATGTACTAATAAGAAAAAAAAATTAAATACCCATTGCATAAAAGTTGGGGTGTGAGAATATCAAATTCTTAGAATACGAATCGAATACGAATACTCGGCTCCGAATATCGAATCGAATATCGAATAATCAAGGACAGACGCATTTAACCACTACAAAACATTTATTTGAGCACCCAAGAACATAACAGTTCAACTATCGATGATTAAATGAACACAAAAGGTGTGTGTGGCTGCACAAAAAGTATCAGTCTCGAACATAATTCTTAGAAGAGTGGAAATATCAGAGAAGATGGCTGGTACACAGCATTGATTAAAAGGCCACTGACCAGGGTCCGGACATTTTTGAATAACAAGCCCACTGCATAGATGAGGCATCGAAGATAACCTCTGCAAAATACTAGAGCCACGCGCGCCCCGAAAAGCTGCAAACATTCAAATGAAAGCCCGCTCGTTCTTTCCTTCAACAAAAATGTCCCCGCCCCACTACTCTGAACCCCGTTGACGACATGGGGGTTACTTTCGCTAAATGCACTCTATTGGTGCATCGTTCTGACTGACGGGAGAAGGTTGGGCGTAGCCTTGGCGTCGCGTCGTCTGCACAACGCTTTCCGCAGCGCCTTCTGTTTTGGCCCATGCCTACAAACCCGCATGAAGGAACAACAAAAAAAAAACTGCGGAGGGAGCGTACGGTGACAGCCTTGAATCCTAGCCATAAAAAGTAAAAAATAGTAAAACTGAGTGAGTTGGTTCGCTCCCCCGCCGTGATCACGCCACGAGACGCTCTGCGTGCGGGCTCCCTTCTGTTTTTTTACTTCTATGCAAGCCCCCCAAAACAAGGTTTTAATTACTAGTGCAGCAGAGCCTTTCCCTCGCTTGCCCACTTGACCGCTCCGCACACACACTGCTTATCCTTCGTGCATCTTGCGTACGCCTTGACTCCAATGAATGGCATGGACTTTGGAGCTGAGAAGAGACACAAACACACAGAACACAAACACACACGGAGAAAAGCAAACGGGCGGTTGCCGGATCCGCGCTTTGCCGTGTATTTCGAACACAACCGACTTCCGCCCCTCCGCTAAAAAAAAATGAAAAGGTGGCTCGCTAACTGCGAATGACAAACAGATGTATGAAAGCATGCGCTCGCTAACAAGTCTACGTGGTCGAGCCGATCGCGCCTCTCGATCGTTCAGTGTGCGGAGAAAATGCGAAAACCAAGAAAATAATTCTATTGAAGGCGGGGCCATGACGTAGGCATGTGACGCACTCCACAGACACCACGCCTGCGGCTTGCATCGGAGAAAGAAGGGGTGATTTTGCTTTACCGAGCCTACTCGACGAGGAGCGGGAGAGAAAAATCTCGAGGAGGGAACGGAAGGAGGAGGCTCGCTCCAAAAGCGGTAGAGAGTGTTTGCGACCTGAGGGTGGTCAGTGGCCCTTTAAGGCTAGCTTGCCATCAGCACGAACGCGCGTTGCTGGGATGAACATAAAAGGTTGTCGTGAAGGAAAACCCGCTGCTCCACATGGTCAGGCAGAAGTCGTTCCCTTCTAGCTGAAACGACTCCTCCAGCCAAAGAAAATGCCCTCACTTGGCACTGAACTGGCACGTATTGCGAGGTACTTCGTGCACAGCTCTGACTACACCAGCTTCGCAGGTATAGCCACAAAGAAGCTCACCAGCGCAGTCAGCTACGGCATGGCCCTTGAGGTCCATGCGCATTGCTCTGGGCGCCGCCTTGTTGTTATGTCTTTGTCGATAGGGCTTGCGGACCGAAATGAACGCCGGTGCTCACAATGAATATTCGGCTAGATACGAATATTTGCGTCGGGTCGAATATTCGAGACAACACGAATACTTGGATTTCGAATCGAATACGAATACTAGAAATATAATATTCGAATTATATTCGAAAATTTCGAATATTCGCACACCCCTAAAAAAAGGGCAATGCGGAAATACATGCGCTCGCTGGCATGCGATAGTGATTACGCCCAGAAAGATGCTGCGATGAAATGTAACTGCGATGAAGTGATTTCGTTATGCCGATTTGCTGAAATCGATCTGCTTCTAAGAAAAAATATCTGCCAGTCCCCAGCGCGCGCCTCAAAGCCTCATGCCAGCATAACTCCCTTTCTCCGCCCACATATGAAAATTCCAGACGGTGCACACGTCAAGAAAGGGAACCAGTATGGAGGTTGAACTTCGCAGCATATTCCTCCTGCATTAAAGTGCACTGTTATCTGAACAGTGACCGCGTTGAACGCGGCGGTTCTGCGTGTTCATCCATCATGCGGGTTTTCCACACGCTAAACAGTCCTTGAACACGAAGAGTTCGCACGGAATTCCGAAGCTTTTCATCGCAGCCATAAATGTTATAATGAAATGTGTGATGTCAATGGGTTTTTTAAGAGACTGCTTAAGTATGTCCCAAAAGAACACAGCATCGCGACAAAAATATCATTTTATTGCTCAAATTGATTCTCGTTGCTCGCACAGGTAGAAATGCACTGACGACGGCACAAACGTCCATTTGGCGTGAAGGTACTGTCTGTTGCAAAAGTTTACAGCCCACAACACCATTGAAATAAACGGCGCGGTGGGCTGTAAACTTTTGCAACAGACGGTACGTCCTAACATGTAAGGCCCATGTGTGAAGCGTGAAAAAGGTTTTTGTGGCCGATTGAATCTACAGTCGAGCCCACTTCTAACGAACCTAACGGTCACGCGAGTTCAGTTCGTTATATCTGATGTTCTTAGCAAGTGGATTCTTCTTACAACATTCAAAAACACTAAGGCCGCTAAAAGTGGCGTTTATTTCTTATAAAACTGCGGCCTACTTGTGCAAAGCAGAGCCTGTCGCAGCTCTTTCCAGGCTATCTAGGGCGGTCATTTAATCCTCGTCGAGACCTTGCTGCCAACTATCAAATTCAGGGACGGGATATCACTAATCATGGATGAAATGCGCATGGAAACTGGTGGCAGGTCGGCCACATAATTGAGATTCCTGGCAGTAGGGAGAGCTCGCGCTTGATGTTCAACGTCTCCGTCAGAGCAGGAGCTTCTGCGATTTTGTGGCCCGCAGGAACGTAGTTATCCGAGGAAACATCTGGTCGGCTATGGATCCACGAAGCGCGTTGCCACAAATCTGCATGTTCCTGGTCACGCGTGTTTTCGAGCTTCTTCTACCGTACCTGGGTTGATGCAGCGACGAAGTAGGGCAGCACTTGTGGCGCAGAATGAGTCCGTTGCACTGTCCGCTGTATGACAATGCCTGCACATAGTAGCGGCGCTAAAGATGGAGACGACTGGGCAGGCTATGCATTCCACGTGACCGGCATGGCCAGCAAGGATTTCAGAATTGTGAAATCGTTGCTGTTAGTTGATCCGCGACCATGGTCAGCAGCTTCGCTTTCGACGATGCTCCTTGCTCACGCGCACCGCGCTTCTTCCATTCGGGATGCTTTGCCCAGCCAGCGAACGCGTAGGCAATGATTGCCCTCGTACGCCATCGACGCGGGTTTGGCCGGCGGTTACTTACTATTTCAATAGAGAGTTATAGCATATCGTTACCGTGTTTACTTCACCGTTTGCAGTGTTACCGGATGCCTGACTTTCCGGTTAGCGCTGCGCACGCCAGTGGCGCCTTTTAATTCCATTTCTGGGTTGACATGTTCTTTCCGGGGCAGTGTCGTGAAGGTTGAGAGGCGCTATTTCATCTGCGTGCTTAGCGGAAGAACTACCTCTACAACTTCGGGGTAGTTCACCGTGCCACCTCGTTCGCTGTAGCCCAGTGGTGTGGCCAAAGTTGTTCGCTGTATCTGCGACGAATTTGCGTTGCCCTTATGCATATTTTCACAGGCGCACCACACCCGCTCGTAATATGCCAGCGTTCGTTATATGTGCGGCCATTAAAGTGGGCTGCACAGTACATCCGCTGATGATACACTAGCATCAAGAAAGTCTAGGTAAGGCTGTATATCTAAGGGTAGAGGAAGTAATGACCGATCGCAACATTTGCCATCTGCCTTGTGGAGAGGCCGCACAGGTAAGTAATAGCGAAGAGTGAGCAAAGCGAATGAATCAACACAAAGCTTTCTCGCGAGCATGTCCAGAAAATACAGGCGAGCACTTAGTCGCCTATTAAGCACAGCTGCAGAAAGGGGTTGTTTGTAGCTATGAAAATAAATGGCTGAAACAAGTTGGTGGAAAAATTGTGCAGGCCAGATTAACCACTCTTTATTACTTCATCAAGGGCGCCAAAAATTCTGTTGGCACAAAGGTTGCCTTTGATAGCGCCCCAGGAAAAGTCACAAACATTTTATGTAGTGCAAGTATATCTACTTCCTCGCACAATGCTGCACTTGCAAGAACGTTGCAGCTCAACGTCGCAATGAAGATGTTGCCAATTTGTGTTCGTGCAAAAACGAAGCTTTCGCAACCCATCCAAGCGTGTGTTTTTTTTATCATACTCTTTTTATCAGAAAAAAGAGGTTGACGTCACCATATTAAGCCAATGTCGTAATTTCTTATTGCATTATAGTGAGAAGCCACGATTAGCTGTGTTTTTGAAGATAGTGAGCTATAGGGGCTCGGGATATATAACGTGAGTCACAAAGGTGATGTCGAATAGGTGATTTAAATAAAATATATTTGCTAAGTTCTGGATCTTAGGGAGAGCCAGTGCTCCCATGAGGCTCTCTTTGGGCGGCGGATGGGCGGTGGAGGGACTCTCGCACATTTTTTTACCACGCTACAGTGAACTGGCCCTGGAAATTTCGCGTCTTCACCAAACAGATATAACATTTCAAACTAAATATCATGCCCAACCTGGTCCTTATTATCTACGACAAAACTTAATACCAAGGCCCCGTTCGCGTACAACATACGGTGATCAAAAACTAAGTTATTTGATTCCGGATTTCCTCAATGCGCATCCTGAATTAGCTGAGATACTGTTTACTGCCACCAATTTGCAAAGACTGAGAAGAACACTTAGAAACTTTTTCTTAAATGAAAACTAAAGACCATGCTGTGCTGATAATTTCGTTCGCCTTCACTCCGGATCCTTACCTTCACTGTGATGATTGGAGACGTGCGCACATACATCACTGTTTTTCATAACACCACACTACTGATCCAACTTATTGTTTTTATGTACCTGTATTTTTGTGTTTTTCATGCCCTTTCATATCATGCAGTATTGATGTTCCTTTTGCTTTGTAATTATTGTGCTTATGCTATGTTGTTTCCGCCGCAGCCAAGGGGGGCGCGGCCCCGTCAGGCATGTCTGTTGCCTTTTGTCGCGTCCCCCAAGGCATTTCTGTAACGGAATGTCTTGAATAAAGAAAGAAAGAAAGAAAGAGAGAGAGAGAGAAAGAAAGAGAGAGAGAGAGAAAGAAAGAGAGAGAGAGAGAGAAAGAGAGAAAGAAAGAAAGAAAGAAAGAGAGAGAGAAAGAAAGAGAGAGAGAGAGAGAAAGAGAGAAAGAAAGAAAGAAAGAAAGAAAGAAAGAAAGAAAGAAAGAAAGAAAGAAAGAAAGAAAGAAAGAAAGAAAGAAAGAACGGGGGGGGGGGGGACTGGCAAGTCGGTTTCGGGGCGACGGAAAGGTCTCTATATGTAGGTGCCGCTACATGACAGTTTCGTTTCTCAGTAGTGCGCGGGAACGTACAGGGCGCGTGCGGCGACAATTTTGGGGCCCTGTAAGTACACTGCGAACAATAAGGTCCCAACTGACTCAAGCTTCAGGGGAAACCTATTACTCGCGCGACGGGGTCTCCAAACTGCTCAAGCAGGAGGGCTTTGTAGGTGCAAAATCCACCGGTTTTTCGCCTTGCACCTCATAAGGTGGATTAAAGCGTATACATAGCCGATTTTCATTAATTTCGAGTTCATTTCATTTTGCGGTTGTTGCCGTAAATTCATCCTTTTGCTGCGGACAATAAAATAAAATGGGTAAATTGAGAATATCTCGCATTAAACAATTTATTCATGCTTAAGTAACGCACTAAACACTGCAAAAGGAAGGCAGGAGACGACACGAGCGCTGACTAACAACTGGTTATTTTTTTCTGGGAAAAGTATATAAAGGCGCAGGACACAGGGAACAACCCCCAAAAAAACAAAAGAACAAAGGTTAAAACTTAAAAACCATACTGCGCATGCACATCAGATTCGAGTCATGATGTCTTTTTCAACGAAATTCGAAGACTATCTTCCATAGTAGACGGCGCTCTCCTATCTCCTGAACCTCACACAATTGCCATGAAAGCCTGACTCCTTATCTACAAAATAGACAGATGAAGAAGCAATACACTCATCTGCTTCCTTCCTGATCATAAAGGCCTCGACCAACTCCCTACAAATGCAAACAGGGTTATGAAACAAGACACTTGTCTTCTTTACTGAGGGAAGCAATTGTGGCACTCGCGGCAATGCAAAGACAAGTTGTAAGACACCGCTACTTTTTTCACCCATCTGTGATGTTCGAACAAATGCCCACTGCTTCCCCACTCAGAAAGACAAGTCTCCTGTTTAATCCCCCTGAGCGAATTTCTAGGGAGATGGTGGAGGCCTTTATGATGAAGAAGGAAGGAGATGAGCGTGTTGCTTCACCATTTATCAATTTCGTAGATAAGGAGTCAGGCTTTCGTGGCATCTGTGTGAGGTCCAGGAGATAGAGGAGTGCCGTCTACTATGGAATATAGTCTTCGAATTCTGGATGGGTACCGGTGAGGCATCGTGTCGCTGTAAAGTGAGCAGGGGATCGGCCGACTGACGCGCTGGTGGCTATGGGCCACTGCCACGGACGTCCGCTGAGCATCGGCGTACTGCGGTAAAGCGGAATTCAACGCAGAAACCGCGTTGGCACACACGGTGTGCCAACTGAGGTCGGCCTAAAGGCGCGTTCACACTGGATATTCGGCGGCGAGAGCGAGCGGAATCCGCCGCCGCGGCAGAGATTCTGCCGAAATATCCAGCGGAAAGCCCGATCGGTCAAGGACTGATTTCTGCCGCCGGAAAAAATTCCGCCGATTATCATCGGCCAATAGGACGGCGAGTACGAAGTTGCATTGCCGCGGCGACATACATGGCGGCGCCCTTTGATGCATGACGCCTCGCTTCGGACTGGATTCGTCGTTGTTACTGCCTTCTTGAGCGCGTTCACTGGTCATAATTTGTCCACTTGTCTTTCGCTTCGTCTCATCTCGCCCATAAGAAAACGTACGAGTTGTAGCTTAGCTTTATTTTCTTTATTTAGAGTGACGATTCTGCCCCCTTTAGGCTTAAGAAGGGCGTCGGTTTCTTGACAGGAATAGTTCCCCTCCTAACCTCCAGATGGCGCCACCAGGCTAAATATCGTGTAGAAAACTAACCAGTAAGTATGCCGGTCATGAGGACGGAGAAAGAAAGAGCATTAAACGACAGGTCAAAAACGCGGAAGTTAAAAATTGGATGAATTCAATGGAAAAGAAACATAGTGTAGAACTATATCGATTCTGGAAAAGGCAGATTAGGAAAGAATTTTTCTATGATAACTCAAGAGGCAGTGCCCTACTTTTTGAAGCTAGATCAGGGTGTCTTAGAACGCGCAGCTACAAAAAGAAATTTAACGAAGAAGATGACACATGTGCAGTGTGTGGTAGATCTGTGGAAACAATTGAACACCTCATAATCAAATGTGATGGTATCCATCCGGATGTCGATGCAGGCACAGTCACTCTTTCTGAGGCCCTAGGGTTTAAAGATAACAATGGTCATGTAAATAAATCTGCAGTGGAAGTCAGCAAAAAGCGATTGGAGGATTGGTGGCTGAAAAGCAGAGATGTGGAATAAGGTTAGAATAGTAGGAAACCGTAGGCAAAGTTGATGGAGAATCTTAATGAGAATTGCCAACACAGTAAACAAAAAAATAATAAATAAAGAAAAGCTGAGCATGGTGGCAATTGCCACCACCCCGTTTCAAAGGGGGCGCTCCTATTCATCCATCCATCCATCGTTAAGGCTGTTTTAAAAGTGCGATAGTTAGAAATGGCGTAACATCCGGCAAAGGAGCTGCAGTCAGCGTAAGTAAGCGTGCATATTGTTATGGTTCGCAGACGGCATCGATTAACTTCTTGCCATATCTGTGTACGCCGTGAGCAGACGACACACACATTTCGCTGGCCGCCGTCGCCGAAATGCCCAAGTGTGAACGCGCCATAAGCGAGCCGTTTGCTATCAGAACTCATTGTCGTCCTTCCCTCGCTTGGCTTTGCTCAGCGTATCGCAGTATACCGGCTGGCATTTCGAAAAGCACTGGTATACACAGCATGTGTACGAGAGCAGACGACGCAGCGATCCGTGTGTCAATACTTTGGGGGCCCACGTGACAAGGGTTGCTGCTCTTCCATGGGAGTGACGTCATAAGATACCTCGGCGCTCAAAAACCGAAATCGCTCAGTATAAATAACGCGAGAAAAAATTATTTACCGCGCGTATATGAATCGCGGAGCACGTATCACGCGTTCCGGGGCAATACGCAATGTTTGAAAAAAAGAACACGCCAACCAAAGACGCGGTGTCTCCACCGTGGAGCAGAGACGCTAAAATTTTCGTAAAGTATTTTTTGCTTTCGACTGATTCGTAAGGCATTAGCAAATATGAAATGCTACGTGAAATTCGCCTACGCTCAGAACTTAACTTCCGTTTCAATACGCAATAGGCGGTCGTGATGTCACAAGTCAGCACCAGATCAGGCGGGTGAAACTCCTTGTATTCCCCAGCGGCCATAAATTCTACCTTCAGTTAAGTTCACAGCGAATGGTGTACGCGTCAGCTCCATGACAACGGAGGACCGAAACACGCGGGCGCGGGGGGTGTTCGCATGGCATCTGCTTCACGCACGGACTGGTCCGAAATTTGACCGATTCACACGACGGTCCGTTCGCCCACAGCGCGCGCATTACGTGTCCATGCGTCACCACAATGAGAGGCGCGCTGTCGGCCCGCGGACTGGTCAAGCAAGCAAGCACAGGTGCCTCTCTCCTCGCGGGAACCAGCGGCGGCCTGCGAAGATGCGTGCACCTGCTCTGGCAACTGGGCAGGCAAGACGGTGCAGGCCGTTGAGGACTTGGACAAAGGGCTGCACCCACTCTGGACGACTGCCTCTGCAGTTCAATAATGCTTTTCTTTCATTCAATCGCATACACATGGGTCGGGTGAAAAAACCAATTCGGTCAGCCTTGCCAAATACTTTAAAATAACCTGGCAACTGTGGTACACCCAGCGCGTCGTCTGCTCTTTTGGTCCATCGCGTCCTTTTGACGTTATCGGATCGCACGCCAGTTTTTAGTGGCGTATGTGCACCCAGGTTATTTCAAAGTGTTGGCAAGGCTGTCCGAACTGGTTTTTTCTCCAGACCCATGAGAGTGCCACTGAATGAAAGAAAAGCTTTATTGAACTGCAGAAGCAGTCCTGCAGAGTGGGTGCAGCCTTTGTCCAAGTCCTCAATGGTTCCCACGCTGTGGCGACTGTTTGCGGGCCAAACCTGATGACTGCTTCGTCAAGAGCAGTGACTAAATCATTGTTCATGATCCACGGTGTCGAAATGAGCGGCGGCTTCCGAGAAAGCGAGCGCAGGTCTTCATGTCTTCGCATCTTTTCGTCTTGTCAATTTTCGCACGCCAAAATGTCTGGAATCCTCGAATACGCTGCACTTTCTGCATTAGTTCACAAAAGTGCCGCACCAGTTCTTTTGGGCGCGAGTGTAGCCTGACACTGTTAACAAAAGGACACCCAAATGGGAGTAAATTGCTTGTCCTGTAGCGCATACCCAAAACGGAGATTTCATTTACTCCATATAAATTGAATATTTTATTTACTCCCTTATCAAAGGGAGGTTTTTGGGAGTACAAGGAGGTAATTTCTTACTATCCACAGAAATGGAACCCATAAATGGCGTCAGGTTTATTGATCTCCATTCAGGCACATTCTTACAGCAGCGCCGGCGGCGGAAACGTGCAGTAGCTGCAGGGGCCGCCGGTAACCAAACTGGGGACACTGCGCTGTCCTAATGTGACCCCGCGTCACGCGTTCTTTTCGCCGTCTGCAAGTCCAGCGGCGGTGGAGACGGCAGGAGTCGTCTGCCTGTCCTCTGCTTTTGCTGTACCAGCTCGTTTGGTTGGCTGTTGTTACCCAGGCCCATTTTCTCCAGTATATCGTTGGACGTGGAAATGGGCAGCCCTAGCGCTCGTCTGACACATTTCCTGATGACTGAATATAATTCATTTTCTTCGGTCTTATTTTCAGGAATGGGGTTGCGTAGAATATCCTGCTAACGATGAAAGCCTGTGTGAGTCTTAGTTTGCTGGACACATGGTTTGACACATGCGCGGGATTCTGCTAGTTATATTGCACGCTGCGCATTTGTTCGAAGTGGCGCATCTCGTGGAGCGGCTATGAATTTTCTTTTCTTGAAAATTAAACAGCGCTAACTTTTCAGACGAATACACAGATAGGCATGACACGACGGGCGCTGCATGCATCACCAATTAGCCCCGACGTGTTTTACTAATTACGCTATGAAATTTGTTACATCCAAAACTGATAAATTTTACACCACTCTTTCAAACTTCGCTTTGTGCAAAGCGGCTCTGGTCGTCCCATCAATGGGTACTTTGAAGAGGCAACTTTAACTTCGAATTCGAGAGGTTATTCAGAGACAACCTTTGAGTTCAAACGCGAGGTTCAGGCTGTTGGCGTGCTATCCGAAAAGTGACTGCGGTTGTCTGCCAATTACACAACGAAAGAGTTGCCTGATAACTTGCAATTATTTGAACTTCACAACTCGCGTTCACCGTGACAGACAGTGGCGGCGGAGCGACTATCAGATACTGACTGGCAGGCGAAGGCAAACATTTTAAAGCCACGCTCGACTGGCCCCTCAGATTCGCCTCCGTTGCAAACGCTTTTCTGATAACCTTCCCCTTATGTATTTGGAGAGGGGAAAAGGCGCGGCGGAAGCCGACACTCGCCATTTTGTAGTGCAAGCTAGCAATCGAGCAACGCTATCCGCGTCGACGGCTTTCGCTGCCTCTCGTGGGTGCGAATTATGTGAATTGGCCGCGTGCACCCGTTCGTACTTCCGGAGTGGTCGTTTCTTATTGTTTTAGCTGTCGCACACGTGCGCGCTTTGAACACAGTTCCGTGCATTCTAATCGCGCCTGTTCGTCATATGCGACGTTCGTTATGTGCGCGTTTGAATGACTTTCGACAACAGTTTTGCCCTGTGTGCGTCGAAGCGCCAGCTAGAAAACTAACTGCCAAGCATGACTACTATAGATATCCTTGAGCGCCGACGGTCGCCGTCGCTACGATGAGAAAGCAAGCGAGCTGCGATCCAATGCAGTCGACTGCGGCCACTGTGTGTATGAAGGCGCGTCACAATGGACTTTTCATTTACAACTTTCTCGTCAAGAGTGCCAGTAATTTAACGGGAGAGCAAATAAAAGTAAGAAGGCACTCAGGCTCATAGCAGAGCCATTCGCCAGACACATTGGAAACAACGAAATTATAATTTTGACTGAGATTAATCACTCTCAAAGGCTCTCTGTTGCGCCTCATACACCGAGACTGCTGATGAACGTTGATGGCCGTGTCGCGTGCGGATATATCGCACATGTATGGCCGGGCTCAGTGAAGCATGCTCACATACTGTTGCACTGTTGTTTTATTTAGAATTATGGGAGCGTAACGTGGCACCGTTGCCAATCTCGGCGATGAACTTTTCATCTCCAGAAATGCGTCACCGTCAGATCGACCCTGGAGCAGCAAGTATTGCACAGTGCAGTGCGAGCCAAGGAATAAAGGCTCGACCTGCAACTCGAGAGAAATGGAACTGCTTCTTCGACAGAATGACTGCCAGTGGCCTTCGTGATAGCCATTCGTGCTGGCGTCTTTCCAACAACAGCCGCGTCTTCTCACATTATAGTTCACGCGCACTTTCACTACCTTGAATAACCTAAGGTCCGCTTCTTGATTCTTTCTCTTCTGCTCCTTTGTCCGAGTGCGACTACTGCACTCAATGATTGCGTAAAACCTCATGAAACCGCGGACACAGGTAGTATATATACTACGCTATAGCGTCGTTGAGACTGCAAATACCTGCAACGCTACGAGAACACAAGCTGCACCGCAAAATGGCGGCCAATCCCAGCATGCATCGCTTTGCTGACGTAGGCGTGTACAAGGTGTCGGAACGGCGCCACGCCCATTCGCGTCTTTTCTCCCGACTGAGCTGGCACGGCAGAATGGCTCCCCGTATTCGTAGGCTGTTGTCCGCGTCTAAGAAGAAACTCGACAGGATGAGGGACGAGCCCAGCCTCGACCTCCGTCGCCTCGTGATGGTGGGAAACGTGGTGAGGAAGATTCGAGCGCGGCTTCTTGCGCAGCAAGGACACCCGGCCCCTGAACACCCTGTCCCCGGAGGCCCAGCTCCGGCCTGAAGCCCCGCTGATTTTGTGACCGAAGGAAGGCAAAGGCCCTTTTCAGGGCCAACCACGTGGTGCATTGGCAGAGCTTCGCAGTGCGTGCCCAGCCCCGTTCCCTCTCATGCGGCAATTCCCGAAAAGTGAGTCTTTGAACAGTGCCTGCCACGTCCTAACAATGGATGCGCTCAACACGCGTGGATTTTCTTTTCTTTTTGAAGGACGCGTTCACTTTGGTCAGGGAGAGTCTGTTCTTTTTCCGTCAAAGTCAGAACACACAGAACAAAAAACGTGCCCCTTTTTCGTATTTAAGCAAGCGTTACTGCTTTGCGCCAAGCCGAAATTTCTCGAAGCTTTTTCCAACCGCATTCAGTCAACCATAATTCACAGCTGAAGATTTGCTCTTTTAAAGCCAAACCATATATTACAAATTCGTGGACATAAGCATCGATTGGACGTTTTGAGAATGGAATGGAGACGTAGATAACGCGGTTAAATTCGTTTCCGCGAAATATACCCCGCAAAACCTTCAGAAAGTCTAAGCCTAGCTGGTATTCTTTGTCTCGACGCTGCCATATGCGTTGTACTCGCAGGCAACGGCAGTGCTATGGGCAATCCTGCGTCCGTACAAGGTGCAGGCCGGGCCAGATGAATTTAAAGGAGTATATATATGGTCACATTTTCCGCGATTCATTTGGATTTGTTTAGAATCGCGCGCGACATATGCATGTCGTGTACCCATCCAAATGAAGCGTGACGCAAGGTAACGCGATGCATGCAAACGTTAAGAATACAATCGCCGTTTTTTTTTTTTGCGATTCCGGATCTTGAGCAGGCTTGCGCAAGAGTTGGAGAGATCTACAACCGATAAAGCAGCGATATAGGTAATGGAGTCAAGTAACGTTCCCGTATGCAAATGGCGGTCCCTGTCACTGTGCGGTGTCGCTTCCCGCGAAGACCACCTTTCGAGATCCCCGTGGCTGAAAGGAAACATGATAAACTGGTGCTCACCACAACCTACACGGCCCAGTGTTGGGTTTAAGTCTTTCGGGACCGCGGAAAAAATGCAATTCTGATGAGTGTCAGAAATTATTTTGTATTAAAATACTCATTGCGCTATATAGCTGTAACATATATCAAAATGTAGCTGATTAGATAGTATTTCATGCATAAAGAAAGATTAGACCTAAAAATGATATATAGTATTTAAAAAAAATCTCAAATTCCAGCTACGCCACAGCGAATTTTATTTGATTATTTGGGAGCCTTGAGATCCTTGCCCAGCCAAGCATAGCCTCTGAGGCCTCCTGTCCTTCTTTAAAGCTTTTACCATTCGCCATTTCTTAAAAACAAACACTGTACACCACCGATCACTTAGCCCGACGGCTTTAGCTGCCTATGTGCCATTAACTTGGTTAAGCCCGGTAATTGAAGCAATATCCGTACCTACGCCATGGTTCAGCTGGTGGTGCTTGTGGTTAGACTTGTCATGATGAATCGGTTATACAATCCGATCCAATCCGTTCCATTACATTACATTCCAATCCTATCCAATCTAATGTAATCTAATCCAGTCCAATCTAATCTAATACAATCTAATGCAATCAAGGTCAAATGAAGGTCAATGGGGGCCACCGCCGCGGCACGGCAAAGGCGTGAAAGTGCAAGTAGTATTGCTTTCGCAATAAAAAACCTCAGCCTTCGCACAAATGAGAAAGTGGCTGAGGTGTGTCATATAATAAAGGTAACCAGTGGATAAAATTTAGTTTTTCAAGAACGCCTGCTTCTTTCAAAGAGCTAAAAGCAGAAGATATGTTAACTACATTATCACCTAAGAGCAGTGTAGGATAAAAAGGAATGCATTCATTATAAAATTGAGCAAAGTATTGGTTTTAAGATTCCCAGTTTCGTGCTGGAGAATAAAATGTGATTATCTGTAAGTTCGCCTCAACATTCTTCACGAAAAGGTTTGCTTGTTAGCAGGAAGGTGTAAGTGGCCTATTCGGAGACGACAGAAAATAACTTCCTTGAAACGTTCCTGGTGCACACGACTTCCATTCACCTACGTAAAACCGGCTTCACCAAGTGCAGTTTATTATTTAATTCGTTGTTCCAAGCCGACTGCTATTTTTTGCTTAATTTCCATCGTACTAAGTTCATGCAACCCTTCAAGGGCTTATTTACTTTTTTTACTTCCTTGCCATGAGCTTGAACAGTGCAAAAGTCTGCTCTCTCGTTTCCTTTAATTCTGACATGACTCGGGACCCACCTCAGTTTTATATTTTGTCCTTGAGCTGTGGCTATTACTATGCTGTGTATGATGTCACCAAGTAGAGGGGTGATTGAATTTCTAGCGTGGAGAGCTGTAAGTACATTTAAGGAGTGTGAGTAAATAATACTGTTTGTGAGGTTCTTGTTTGCTGTTCGTTCATTGGCTACACACACAGTATAATATTGTGCAGTCAAGATCGATGCGCAATGTGGAAATCGTACTGTTTCCTCCGAATTCCCTCGTAACACTGCACTTCCTACGTAAACATTAATTTTTAGACCATTAGTATAAAAGTCTGTAAAACTACAGTATTCTTCTTCGAGTGCTAGGGATTCTTGTATATGTTCTTATGGAACTTGTTTCTCTTAAGAAACTGTGTAAGAGTAAATCGCAGATTGCAGGGAAATGGTACCATGGAGGTGGTGGGTCTCTTCGTTGTGCTACATGCCAGGTTACTCTGAGATTCTGGAACATCTCTTCAAATCGTAAGAGCAGTAATCTGGTAGTATGAGGCTTGTTGTTAGTGCTCTAGATGGGAACTTTGTAGCTATGCGGTAACATACGTTTCGGTAAGGAATGTATTTTTAGAATGTATGAGCATGTGAGCATGCTCCTTCTGCCTGCAAGTAGTGGTTCATTGGTTTCTACATACACTGTTTATAGGTGACGTCCCGTATGCACCACTTGAAAGAAGCAAATCTAAATTGTGTACTGCGTCTAGTCGTTTCAAGTAGGACGGCCTTGCCGAACCATATACCATGCACCCATAACATAAGCGGGATCATACCACAGCAATAAGGAAAAGGCCATACCAAGCTGCTTTTGATGGCATTCTCCCCAAATGGCCAGATATCCCAAGAAATATTGATAAAAGGGCAAAATCATTTCGTTAAAATAGTCAACAGCATAGTACGAACACTTTTCTGTCTGTTTGCACAAAGAAATACTACAGCCTATGAATTCATTGTGGAGATGGGTACTGGGACGGTTAGAGGAGCAGGGCGCCGGTGGTAGACGCAGAGACACAGGCCTCGTAGACACACAGGTCGAGCACCGAGAGCTCACACACAAAGCGATGGCAATGCCGCTCAACACAACGGTCAAATGTTCGTCGTCGTCTTCGCCGGAACAAGAACTTCTTCGTCGTTACATTACGAATTCTTTCATTGGTGAGGCCCATGTGAAAGTGCCTTTGCTGTGAACAGATGTGAAAAAAAATTCACACAGCATGGACCGCAGACGAGAAGAACTCAGCAGCGGCAATGACGGAAAATGCAGCAAATGCCTGCACGGGGCATTAAAGGGAAAATGACCATCGCTCTCGGCCACACTCAACTTAAGGACGCTGGCGAACTTTCGAGACAAGGCATCTAAACACAGGCAATGGACTGGAATGGTGCATAAAAGGCTGCACATGCTCATACCAATTCCAGAGCGCTTTGGTTGTGTCTCCAAAGTGATAAGGATGTGTGCCTGCTGAGGTACACAAAGAAGAAAGAAAACAAAAACAAAAAATGCTTTGTGGTACTATTTATCAGGTCAACGTAAACTGCCTTTCTCTGCTAAACTCCTGCTGGAAGACTGTTGCAAAGCTTAAAGCTAACGGCAAAACGGTCCAAATTCCTAATCTACTGCTGTACTGGCAGGTGAATGAACAGTTTTCAGTTTTAATAATTATTTTATTTATACAACAGTGCACATTTTAAAACAGTCCACGCAAGCGCAACGAGTACAAGAAGCAGCTCAGTGTTTTTAGAATTAGGATTTTCTGCGTTTGCTATCCAGCATGAAAAAGCCCCCCAGATGCGTCGTGGAGAGCTAAATTTGCATGAAACAAACAAATTACTGCTAGCTGCAGCACACTTGCCAAAAAACCTGCACATGCTGAATGAAAAGGTTGACCAGAGATGCATTGCACACCTGGGACGTTGTTGACCAGCTAACAACACAGCCTTCCACCTTTCTTTGTCCTGTCGGTGACTGCATCAGCGTTAAGTCTCCCCAGTCAATGGAGGCTGCCTCTCTAAGAGGCAACCTAACTGACGGCACCAACAGACCTATTTCACAAAGTCCACTGCGAATGTGCGTGCTTACCAGAAGCAGCCAAGCCACCATCTTAGCTGCAGTCCTTCCAGACATCGCCAGCACGATAGACCTCTTTACTTGGCACACTGATTGGCATCGGATCCACTTGTAGTAGCTTTTTGCAGTGGCATCTGTCAAATATTCGCACCTGGTGCTAGAAATCAAAGAGGAAGAAAAGGGCACGAGCATTGCTTGTGAACAACACGTATGCCGTATTGGCAGCCGGGATAAGGGCTTTCAGACGTGACTGACAGGCCTTCTTTCTACATTTGTGATGCCAAAACCTGGGAGGTTAGCAGGAGGTCTGCCATCGAACTCCTTCAGGAGAGGAGGAATGCCTTTCCGACACCAGAAGAACCGCGTAAAAGGCACAGGCAAACCGCCCAGTGTACTTTGCATACCTGGCAGCGGAATGAGGCTAGTTGACTTAACGAATCGGGCGCTGGCACTCAGCCTGCCTTGAAGCTGATTCATGGATGCCTTGGAGCTTGCAATGACAGCTTGCACTCCCTGAATGAACAGCTGGAGGCATTCATTTGTGACGAGGAGGTGGCCGGAAATTTTGCATCGGTTCTGCAGTATGAAGACTGCCGCGGAGACCTTGACGCAACTCTGCCATAACATTGAGGTTCTTCGGGCACCCACTCCTGCTACGCATGACCCTTAGCCATTCTGCCGATGCGGCTACCAAGCTCCCTGCTGCAGGTTGCCTGCATTCCGCGAGCACGACCGCTTGACAACCGGGCCGTGTGGATTCACGGATTTGGTGGCCCATGTAAAATCAATGACATCAAAGGTACCTTTGCCCATATCATAACTGACTTGCTAACCGCCAGTGTCAATGAGCACATCGATCACAATTAATACTGTCAAACTGGACTTACTCCATTTCAACGGCAGCGTGTCCCACTGGCTGGCCTTCTGGGGCAAGTACCACCACGCCGTCCACACCACCTGGACCTGGCAACGCTGATCGTTTCCGTTACTTAAAGACTCAGCTTACTGGACTGGCGGCCAAAGCAATTGAAGGTATTCAAGTCCTGAAAATGTCGCACAGCAATGCCATCAATGTCTTGAAGACATGCTTCGGCAACCAGCAGATCACTGTACAACGTTACTTGGCTGAACTCCGGACGCTCAACCCCATCAAGTCACCTGGCGAGGTCACTGCTTCACGCAGTCTCCCAGACTATGTGCACACCAACACCAGAGGGCTGCAGGCGCTCGTGTGCCAGAACTGTCATACGCTGTGATGCTTGTTATGATTGTCAACAAGGTCATACCAGCTGATATCATCACTGACGACTACAAGTGGCGGAGCTTCTAGACAATCGTGGCTGAACATCTGTCAGCAGGAGTGGAGCTTGAACGGCTGCTGGTCCACTTTCACACTGAGGTGGCAGCTCGAAAAACATCTGTTTCCAGCCTGCGTAGGATGAAGCGGTCACCAGGAGAGACACGGCTCCCCTGACACAACTGCCCGCAGTGGGAAAGTCAAGGCACATTCTCGCTATAGCTTCTAGTCTTTGACACCTGTTATGCACAGTTACACAGCGAAGCAAGGCAAGTATTTCTTCTAGAAGTCATTTAAGCACGTGACAGACTGCTGCACATATGACGCCACCCTGGAGGAGAAGAAACACCGCCTAACACACTACAGCAGGTGTTTCAAGTCCACAACTAAAGGTCATCGATTAAAAGGCTGCCACCATAATGTGCACTCCTTGCAGTGTGACCAAATTTGTATCAAAGCTCAAGAGTAGCACCGTCTCTACCGACTAGGTGCTGAAGAAAGCTGCCGAGATGGTGCCCAAGGAGCGACATAATGAAGGATCCTTGTTAGCCTGCTGTAATGAGCGTTGCCAATGTCAGGCAACAGTGCACATGCTTGAAAGAAAGATGGCCATTCTAGAGGGACAAGAACATATTCTCTGAGAGTTGGCCATCACCACCTGTACAACTGCTCCCTGATCTACTGGGTGCTCCCAAAGTGTGGCCTCAATGGCAGAGCTCAAACGCCTCGGTGAGGACCAGGCAAGGATTCAACTTGAGATCCGGTCTCAGCAACAGCTTGTTTTGGAGGTCTGGGAAACACGAGGGTTTGATCCAAGAAATAAAAGCAGAACTGCAGAAAAGAAACGTCACGGTGCTCCACGATGCGATAAGCTTCTACAATCTCCCTTGTTAGCGAGAATCTGTCCTTGGCCAAAATTTGGCAGGCTTCATATCTAGGCCGACATTTTCCTTTGCTGCAGGCTCGACAGTAGGCCGCCAGGTTCCCAGATGCAGCTGTACTGTCTACCTTGTTTTTCTGTTCTAATAGACGTACATTCAAGCACCTACCTGGTTGGCTGACATAGAAGCCGCCTCACAAGAGGGCGCAAAGAATAGATGACTTGTTTTGAACATGGGACAAAAGGGTTTCGATGATTGGTGTGGGAAGCATTTCTATGAGCCTCCAGTGATCTAGACGAATTTACAAGCCCGACCATTTTGATAGGTGTATTAGGACCAGATTAGGTTTATTAGGACCAGAAACTAAGACTGGCGTGCTGCAGATTACCTATTTTCTTTGGTTGATGGGAAAAGCCGTGGAGATATAGAACCCCCATAGTCTTACTTTTGTCGTGAGCTTTCAGTGAAAGGCTTCCAGCACCTAAGCTTTTAGTTGCCATTTTTCGTTTAGTTGTTCCGCAACTGAAATCAAGATCTGGTGAAGGAAAGCAGCTGTCATCAGCCTTGCTATTTGATCTTGAAAGCTTGCTCTTACGCAGTGCCCACAAGATTTCTGCAAAGAATTGTGCTTACACAAGTTTGCTATTGCCCTTGTAACACCAATCATCTAAACCCTTTCATCCGATGTTCAAAACAAGTTATCTATTCTTTGCCCCTCATGTGTGGTGGCTTTTGTCAGCCAGACAGGGAGGTGCATAATGCATGTCTATTAGAACACAAAAACAAGGTAGAGCGTATAGTTGTATCTGGGAACCTGGTGACCCACTGCTGAACCTCCAGCGAAGAAAAATGTCGGCAGGGATACGGAGCCAGCCAAATTTTGGCCAAGGGTAGATCCCAGCTAACAAGGTAGATTATAGAAGCTTATCACATCACGGACCCCCATGCTTCACGTGTCAGTGACCCACCTGTTTTGTTAACCCCGAAAGAAATTCAATACCCATCCCATGGATTGCAAATCGACCCTTTTCGGCAACATGGCGCCATGCTTTGTTTTCTGTATACATGGTCTGTTCTGAAAGTAGTAGGACTCATTTTTTTAAACAAAAGCTATTCAAGAGAATAGTACAAACAATTACAATTTTTCAAAATAGCACCCTTCTGCACCTACATGCTGCTGCCAATGAGTTTTACAGTTTTCGTACGCCTCCAGGAACGCCTGGACAGGAATGCTGTTTACCTCCCTCGTCACGGCCTGTTGAACCACCTCTACCGATCCGTGATGTTCCCCCTTGAGCGTCGATTTTATTCTTGGGAATAGAAAAAAGTCTGGCGGGGCCAAGTCGAGGCTGTAGGGGGGCTGAGGCAGCGTTGCCGCCTTGTGGTGGGCAAAGAATCGGGGTCCTCATTCACATGATGAAGAAGATCCTACCAGTTGGCCTTTTCCTCCTCTGACAACACTCCCGGCACCAACTTCGCGCACGCTTTTCTCATGGATAAGTTTTCTGTCATGATCTCAAAAACTTGGGTTTGAGGAATGCTCAAGTCATCAGCAATCATTCTGATACTCATTCTACGATCACTGTTAAGTAAATGTTTCACTCGCTACACATTTTCGTTGGTCTTGCTGGTCGAAGGGCGTCTGTAGTGGCAGTCTTCCTCCACTCTTTCCTTACCTTCTTGGAACAGCTTGTGCCACTCAAAAAACACCTGATCTACCCATGTAAGCGTCACCGTAGGCCTTCTTAATCATGTTGTGAGTCTCTTTGCCCGTTTTACCAAGACTTACTCAAAATTTGGTCGCGTATCGCTGATCCAGTAAACGCTCTATAATTCTGCGTGACGAGACGTTTCGACAGGGGTTCACAGTACAAGCGACCTCCTCTCTTCAACGGCCGAGAGCCGACTGCCGATTTTCCCCAGTATTCCCAATATCCCCCTTCAACGATCCTACACGCGCAGACCGCCCCTCGTCCGTCCGTTCGCCCAGGAAAAAACCAGTCCTACTACTTTCAGAACAGACCCTGTATATTCACCATTTTCTTGAATAAACTCATGGGTTGATAGTAGTCAGTGCTCTGTGTGTCCTGTCCTCCCTTTGACGATGTTGTTTTCGCGCTATGACCCTGTTGCCTCGAAGAACAACTCAAGCACAACTGCACCCCGTCTGACTAACCACTGAAGACCGGAGATGTAGTTACTACTTACAAGGACAGTGTGCCTAACCTGTTTCGGATGACAATGCCACAAATGACTGGACCAAGTTTAAAGACGTGATAGTGCACACATGAAGAGTAAGCTTACAACTAGAACCAGGAACTTTACAGGCCACTTCAACACCTGTATCCGCTACGAGTTCTCGCCTCAGGAAATGGAGCGCGTTGAATATTCACACCCGGCATTAAAAATCAAGGAGGAAGAAGAGGGCATGAGGTGAGCGTGGCTCATGAACAGCGTGCATGCCATATAGGCAGCCGGGATAAAGGCTTTCAGACGCGGCTGATTTGCCTACCTTCTTCTAGAGAATCCACTGTGTTCAGCCGAAGGAAGCAGAGGTCACACTGTGAAGTTGCACCAGCTGAAGTGCTGACATGCAGATGCAGCGTAGTTGAGGTCACCACGGCGGCAACGCTAAACTTGTCACTCGACCCTTCATGCTTGAAATGCTCTAAGCAAGCATGAAAGCATGCCCGACTGTCACTTTCGTCTATTTCATCACCAAAATGTTTCTATGCCTACCTGCATGCACTCCAATTACATTCTCAGACGTTTACATTGACTGCTACTTTATTTTCTTTCCTAATTTTCGGTATTCACCCATGCATCCACCAGAATCAAAATGTTTGTCGTCTTTTTTTTATTTTTCTTCGTTGTTCCCTTTGTTTAAAAAAGTCACGTGCTTGTTTTTTTTGCTTCTTTTTACCGAAATAAACGTACGTGTAAGGGGGCTAGGGGGTTCCGGGCGAAGACCAGAAGGCAGCAAGCAAGGCAGCAAACAAGGCAGCATCAGCACGACGTCTAGTCAGTTCAAAAAGGCGGTTGCGCATTCGTCACGATCGTCTTTGTCCTCTTCAGCGGTTGCCTACACTGGGCCCGCGCTGCTCACCGGCACGACAGGCGAAGCAGAAGGAAGCACCTCTGCAGACGTGAGCCACACACTCACCTGTCAGACAGGTGCAGTAGGAGGAATTGCCTCAGAGATCTGCTCCTGGATGACTCGGTGGATGGACGGAGAAATCGGATGTGAGGGCTGGGAGATGGATGGCAAGACTGTCGGGCAACCTCTCCACGAATGAAATCCTTCAGTTCAGTTAGCAACGACAAACCAGCAGGTCTCCACAGGGTTGGAAGGACGGCGGGTAGAAGCGCGTTGTCAACGCAGTTTGTCATAGCTGAGGCAATGGGTGATGAACTCGGCAACGGTCTGAGGATTTTTCGCCAGCAGCACCTGGAAGGCATCGTCCTCGATGCCCTTCATGATGTGAATTTTGTTTGCTTCGGACATCGACGGGTTGAGACAGTGGCAAAGGTCCACAACGTCCTCGATGTAGTGAGTGAATGTCTCGCAGGTTTGCTGGGCGCGACCACGGAGCCATTGTTCGGCGTGAAGCTTTCAAATGGCAGGCCGTACAAATCCATCCGCAACCAGCCAACCAAGTCTGAAGGATTGCTTCATGGTTCCTGAACCACTGAACAGAAGATGACCGTCAACAGTTTAATGGTGTCGTCCCAGTTATAGCGGCTCAAGCGGTCAAACGTGGAGAGTGATACCCATCACACGGCCAGTTTCAATGGCCATCGAGTCGAGTGCCTCCGAGATTTTCGATCGCCATCGAACTGAAGGGAGTTGTGGTGCTGCTACACAGCAAATCTCAATGGCCAATGAAATGGTTCTCACGTCTTACGCCAAGCTCGTGTGGCGCCACAATCGCTACGTTCAGTTTCGTGCAAATAACAAAAATATTTTATAAAACCTAATTAAATATTGAAATACACTTTTTTTGCAGTCATAAGGCGCGTTCACACTTGTCCGAAAAACCGGCGCGTGAAGCAGATTCGCTCGTCACAAAGGACCTGTTCTCATCTGTTGACGCCCGGGCGAGGTGGAACTGCCGTGCCGCTGCTGTTTCGCGCTTTTGTACACCACATCGCCGCTTGCGGAGTACACAGATACAGTGAGAAAAGAGCATAAATTTATGCTGCCTAAGCACCACAAGCGTATGCATGCATACATACGCTAAACGCCGGTGCATTCCCACTTTTAGTTCAGCGTATGCTAGCACAGACACAAAAATAAACTCAGCCTATAGTGGCGCCATCTAGTTGTCAGGACGGGAACGATTACTGTCAACAAACTGACTCTCCTCTTAAGTCTACCAGCGGCAGAATCGTCACTCTAAATAAAAAATAAAGCGCGTTTATCACTTATCAGTTTTCTTATAGGCAAAGTGAGACGAAGTGAAAGACTGGTGCCCCATTCATGACCAGTGAACGGACTGAAAAAGGCAGCAACAACGAGAATTCAGTTTGAAGCGAGAGGTCTGGCTTTGAAGGGCGCCGCCATGTTTGTCGCCGCGCGGCGGAAATCGGTCTGGAACGATCGGCTTCTGCGATGGAGAATATAAAAATAATGCACTTTAAACCAGACCGCTGCAATTTTTAAATTATTGTGCAGACAAATAGTTTGCTGCTTGCATTAAAGTTTGAGAGAATAATGTTTGTTCATGCTTATGTATCGTGCACGAAGGTGCACGCTGGTGCCGCTAGAAGCAATGCTAGCAACACTGTGGAAGGCTCGAAGGCCCTCCAAATCTCGATAAAGTTCCGTGTTGCTCTGCTGACTCGATGGCTATTCAAACTGCTCGCGTAGCAGCGCTCGATCGTCTTTGAGTCGATAGACTATCAGTTCGAGGGCCTTCGAAACGCCTGTGTGACAGGGGTATTAGCCGTCGACGTCTTCATCGGCGTGGCCGTAGAAAAGAGGAGGGTCACGTTGCTGTGAAGTACCAGAACAGATGATGGTAGCGGGATGGGTGGGTGAGGTCTGGCTGGGTTTGTTGGGTGTAGCGGACGCCAGCAGCAGGGTTCTGCTGTGAAGTTCCAGGATGGGGGTCCAGGCGCATCTCCACCAAATGCAAGGGGGCTAGGGGCTCCCGGGCAAAAACCAAAAGGCAGCGGCAAGGCACCAAACAAGGCAGCGTCAGCACGACATCCAGTCAGTTCAAAAAGGCGGTTCAGCGGACAGGTCTCGCGCATTGGTCTCTGTCCTCTTCTGTGGTTGCCTGCACTGGGCCTGCGCTAGCCTGCTATATTACAATACAAATATCCTAGATGCTTACTGCTGTGATAAAGAAGTTCTTTCTCCCTCTCATGCAAGAAACTAGTTCCATCATCGTGCATAGTGTGGCTCTTGGAAGCACCGACAGGAAATACCCCATGTGTCACCACCACTGGGAACACCCACAGAACTGCAGAGTTCTACTCCTCACAACCTGATCGTTATATAAATCGAATCATCAGTACTTCGAAGCAGTGCTTCGCTTGTAACTTCAACTTCAGTGCCTCTAAGTTCCACTGTATCACATTTCGTCATGAATGCGCTCTTCCCTGCTGCTGCCACTGGAAGCTTCGTTGACAGCCAGTGGGCGCATCTTCCTGACATGGCTGATGGCCTTGCTGAGCAGGCGAATAAACTCCTCGACGTCAAAGTGATAGTTCGTGAACTTGGCATGGGCTCCGAGAGTCGGGTGGTGTCCCTGGAAAGGCACCAAGAAAGGAAAAAAAAAAGAATCTTGCATGCCCATGGTATATACTTTATTCTAGTGCGACTTGGCAAAAAGGAAGGCTGCAGTGCAAGATCTGCATGCTTCACAGCAATGAAAGCCACCACGAGATGACACGTACTTCCACACACACACGCACACACACATACACACACACACACACACACACACACACACAGACAGACAGACACACAACAACAACAACAAAAATATGCCAGGTGTCCCAGCCAATTAAGGTCTCAGCTAAATGCGATCGGGCATGCATACATATGTCCCTGAAGCCTCCTTTGTGGCAGGCAGTCCGCCTGCCCACCTTCACCTTGCCTTCCTGGAAGGCCTTCACCTGGGTGAAGGCCTTCAAAATAAATGTTTTCAGGGTAAAGGCCTTTAGGCCAAAGGACTGTGGTAAAGAACCTTAGACCAAATGTCTTTAGGGTAAAGGCCTTATGGTAAAGGCTTTTAGGGTGAAGGCTTTTATAGTAAACACCTTCTGGGTAAATTCTTTATGTAGGAGGCCTTTAAGACAAAGACCTTTATGGTGAAGGCTTTTAGGTCAAATGTGTTTATCATGTAAATACCTTAAGTGCCCACTATAACTGGTGCTACTACACAATATTCCGTGCTTTGCCATGCTAAACTGTCTGCTAGTTTTTTGAAAAAGACAAGTGAAATCCTGGACGAATGAAACCAAATCAGTGCTGTTAAGAGTCACATGGCCTATCTGTAGCACTTTTTTCGTTCTGGAAAGTTAGTTCATTGGTTAAAACTAACTTTCTAACTTTTTAAATATTGACTACAGGAAAAAAAAGGTGGAAACTTGAAAGCTGTAGACAACATTTAAGAACAGCCAACTGAAATCTCTGCAACAAGGTATTGTTTGCGTAACTTTCTTAATGGCCCTGAAGGAGCTACTTGTGTGCCTGAGGTGCAATCTGAGAGAGAAAAAAAATTAGGCAGTGGCTTAGCTCTGGTTAGGGCTGGATATACAAGCGAAAAGCTGCAGTTATGCTTTGTCTGACGTCACGGCTGTCGCAGTTCGCGCACAATGCACTGGGAGCACCACGATAGCGGTGTAGATTTTGAGCCAACTCCCTCGCTACCACTTCTGGGTCTTCTTTTCTTCCTTCCATGGCGAATGTCTGCGCCTCTTCTACGGCCGCCGCCACCGCTCACGCGTTATCGCAACGCCTTGCGAAAGAACCTTCTCCTCTTGGGACTGCGGCGGAGACCGCGCGGCAGTGGCGAAGGGTAAACCGGTGAAGAGGAGGAGAAGGGAGGGGGTGGCGAGGAGGAAGGGCGCGCCATGGCGGCGCCCAGGGGTGGCCCACGCGAAGCGCGGTGTTGACGAGCCTAGTGAAGCTTTTTGCTTCAAAATCCACTTATCTCAATATCCCGTTCCCAGTATAAATGCAAAGCCCTGTTACAGACAGCAATCCAGAGGTAAGATTATTTTTGTCTCCAACAGCCGTCATCATCATCATCAGCCTGACTACGCCCACTGCAGGGCAAAGGCCTCTCCCATGTCTCTCCAATTAACCCTGTCCTTCGCCAGTTGCGGCCACTGTATCCCCGCAAATTTGATAATCTCATCCGCCCGCCTAACTTTCTGCCGTCCTCTGCTACGTTTGCTTTCTCTTGGAATCCACTCCGTTACCCTTAAGGACCAGCGGTTATCTTGCCTTCGCATTACATGCCCTGCCCAAGCCCATTTCTTCCTCTTGATTTCAACTAGGATATCATTAACCCGCGTTTGTTCCCTCACCCACTCCGCCCTCTTCCGATCTCCTAACGTTACACCTATCAGTTTTCTTTACATAGCACGCTGCTTTGTCCTTAACTTAAGCTGAACCCTCTTTGATAGCCTCCACGTTTCTGCCCAATAGGTGAGCACCGGTAAGATAAAGCTGTTGTATACTCTTCTCTTGAGGGGTTATTGGTAAACTGCCATTCATGATCTGAGAGAGCCAACTAGACAACAGAGTGACTTACTGGGCAAGAGGCTTTTGGAACTGAATTCCAGCTGCACCCACCTCGTCTTCAGGTCGAAGTTTCGCACTGTCCTCCCAAGTGATGTACTTGACCCCACGTAGTCGTGCCAGGTCCTTGTAGCACACCGGGTCTTCACAGTTGAAGCTGAAAGAGCATTGCCCCTCAGAATAAAACCTATCTTGGTCCTTAGCATTCCTGTTTCTTTGTACAAGGCAAGAAAATAAAATCTTAGAAACGCATGCAACATTCTGCGCATAAAAAAAAATCAGCGATATAAATGAGGGCAGCACGAACCTTTCACTACTCTTCTTTTTCAGCATCATCATCATTTTATCTTGTGAAACCAATACATCAAAACTTGATTGGACCCATAGCCAGCTCGGCTAGAGAAGGGTCCAAATACAAAGTATTCACAAAAGAAATGGCAGACATTCAAACTACATGTACAAAAAGACGTGAGATACTACAATCGCGGAATTGCAAATGTGTAACGTGCATACATATTCTGAAAAACAAACATATTCTGAAATATACAAAACCAAACACATATTTAGTTCCACAGCTCTGGATAGAGAAGAAAAAAGTATTTCAATAAGGCCAAAAAATTATGGTTGAGTTTGATGTCATCAGGAATCTCATTCCATATCTGAGCACCATTTTACTGTAATGGCCTTTGAGCGTAAGTGCTGTGATAAGGCGGTAGATTAAATTGTTAGCGGCGGCTCTTGTTTGTCTCAGCAGTGATCTAAACAGTGTAAGAGGAAATGGATCATTAGTTCTTATTACTGTGTTTATAATTTGAGCTATCTTTAGTTTGTATTCAACTGATACCGGTAATATTCGCAGTTGTTGAAAGAGTGGTCGGCTAGTGTCGGTTGCCTTTGCGAAGACTATGGTACAAACAGCACGTTTCTGCAAGCGTAAAATAGATTCTAAATACGTTTTATAGGTAGCGCACCATGTCTCTAGATACCGCCACAGTGGATGAGTGGTTACGGCGCTCGACTGCTGACCAGAAAGACGCGGGTTCGATCCCGGCCGCGGTGGTCGAATATCAGTGGAGGCGAAATTCTAGAGGCCCGTGTACTGCGCGATGTCAGTGCACGTTAAAGAACCCCAGGTGGTCGAAATCATTCCGGAGCCCTCCACTACGGCGTCCCTCATAGCCTGAGTTGCTTCGGGATGTTAAACCCCAATAAACCAAGCCAACCATGTCTCTAGGCAGTAACATAAGTGACTATGGACAAAAGCGAAGTACAACATGCGTAAGATTGGTGCATGAAAACATTCCCCCGCCCTTAATAAAATATGACAGCCGAGTTGTCATTTACAGAGCTACACTGACGATGGAAAGAGGGCAAGTGCCTCTCCTGGTGAAACTGCTGACTGACATGCTCTCAAACCTTATAAGACTCACTGCCACTGAGCAGTGGCCTCCGCCGTCACATGTAGCGCACTTTCGATTGTGTTTCATCTGTGCTGTGCTTTCTCCCTCATAGAACTTCCTTCGCTCCTCCTCAGCTATCTGCCACGCAGTAGAGCAAGGCAAGTGCGCGGTGCAAAGCGCATACCCGTTAACGCATTGCGCATTGAATTACATTGCGTTAACGCATTGCACCAGTGACCGTACTCAATGGATGGGTGGATCGAAGTTAGAACAGTTTCCTTTGAAATGGGGTGGTGGTGGCCACCACCATGCTTGGTACTTTTTGTTTATTTTTCAGGCAATCCGTTACACTTCAAGGTACTATGTGGAAGCTCTACATTTTTCTAAATACAGGTTCCATAGACCACCATGCTATGCCAGTCCTGAATCCTGAACTTGTATATTTAGGCCACTGCCCTGATTCTTAACCCACCGATCCCCCAATCATTCAAAATTAATTTGTTGTCTATCAACCCTAGGGTCTTGGGGATTGCAACTGTGTTTGTGTGTCGACATCTGGAATACTGCCACATTCTAGCAAAATATGGTCATGTGATGGAGTTGTACAAGGAACAGTACGACTCGTTGACAGCGATAGCAACAACGCACTCTGTAGCCTTCTATGAACAGAATCCCCACTGCTTTAACTTGCACTCAATTCAAACCTGATCAAGAACTTTCGAGGTAAGGCACGGAAATTGCCTACGGCCATTGTAAACAAGTCAGAACTCGTTGCGTGCGGCTGCCAACATTCCAGACTAATCTAGTAACATTTCTGGTGGGAAATCAAGTGATAAAGTGCTCTGTCGTTGGCTTTGAGCATGAACATGGATATGTTACAAAGCTTTGTAGCAATATATTGAGTGTTTTCTATAGGTCTGCCAGAAACTATACGCGTCATCATCTTGGTTATTAACTTATTTTTGTAGTAGCTTTGCGTTCTAAGACACCCTGATCTCTCTTTAAACAGCAGGACACTGCCTCTTGAATTATTACAGAACAATTCGTTCCTGATTTCCGTTTTCTGTTTTTTATACAGGCGCAGAGTCTGTTTTCTTTTTCCACTGAATTAATCCAGTTCTCATCCTGTATAATTCTAACTTAACCATTAAGGTTTACACTTTGTCATTCTGGTTTTCATTAAATTTCTGGTTAGTTTTCAATTCCTTTTTAACCACTTTTAGTCAATTCTCTTTCCGCAAAAGTATACTTAAACAGTTTAACTGCCCATCTGTTTTCATCCAGTTTCCTCCTGCATTTTACATACAATATTTTACTTTGTGCTTCCCGCTGTTCAAATGGTGTGTCTCATTTGTGCATTTTACCGAGAGTACCTTGTGGTAACCTGCCAACCGATCTTTGCTTTATTTCTAAGCCCAACCAAACCTCTGCCCTCACGCACAATAAAGTATTGCCAAACATCAGCACTAGAATTAATAAGAAAGCATTAGATGACGCGATATGAAAACCTGGCATCGCCCAAAATGTGGCAGCATTACAGAAGCTTGAGATTGGTCGAAATGGTGTGAAGTCATCAAAGACGGGAAAATACGAGATGTTAACAGTAATAGTGAGCAGTATTACTGACAACTGCACCAACTACAAAGGAATAGAAAAAAATTAGAATAGCACTGGAATACAATTAGAAAGAATGGGAATAGAATTAGAAAAGTATTATAACGAAATTGAAATGAAATAGAACTTGCTCTCACATCATTCGCATGAATTCCTTAAGTGCCCCCGGTGATTTTTCCTTTCCAAATGCCTCCCAGAACTTCACGCCTATAGCATCCCTGTATTAAGGCAAAAGCCTTTAATGGCTCATACTGTCGTCCGTTAACAAAGTGTGTCACACGTGTTTAACTCGGGAACTAAATAAGATAGAAGAAGACCAATGGTTGCTTCAGATAGAGGAGGAAGAAATGAACCTAGAAGCGACGTTTGATGGCTGTAGTGTAATTAGTTACTTAATTATAGGCAAAAATGTCGAAATTGCATCGAAATAGCGCGGACATTGATATAGACCAGAATCCAGAGCCGCTCCCCGGCGCGGTCATTTTCCGCTGACTGGCGCGCCACAGTGCGGGCGTTTCTTTGGGGACTGCGGCAGCTCCGCGGCCGCACCTCCATATAGCCGCGCTTCGGGCACTAAAAAACATTATTGAGCATACTTCCACAGCGTGGCTGTGTTTCAGGAAGTATTTACGTTATCAAAGAGATAACACTGATGCGTTATAATGGCATTTAGTTTTACATTCACATGAATTGTGTCGGCGCTTAGAACGCACTCGTGCTTATATCGCTTCCGTCTTGGTGCTCCACCACAAAGAAAACTTTTTGTTCAAAATCAAGCATTAGGTGTGCGGCTATCATGCAGTCCCAATTCCCGTGCACTCTTAATCCTTCCTGCCGGCCATAAAGCACCCCCCACAAACAGGGCTTTCTTGTCGCCTGCGTGGTGCGCCAGTTTATCAACAAATTACCGCTGTGAGCTCAACTGAGTCACAGCGCCAACAGAAAACAAATTTTGTCACGGTTTATGCAACCTGGTGCATAAAAACGTACTTTCGCTTAATTTATCAAAGCTTGAATAGATATGAGCAGCTAATCCAGCTTTCACAAATTCTGAGGTCCGAAGTCGCGTTTATTTTATTCGGGAGCACTCGCCGCGTGTGAGAGCGTTGTGTAGCCGTTTGGCTAAATGCGAAAGAATGTAATGAAATCACGCATATTTTCCTATGATTAAGGTAGACACCAACAGCAGAAAGCTACCACGGTAAAACCTTTACCCCCCCCCCGATCCCTCTGACATGCGTGCGGAAAGAGCAACTGAAATTGGCAGCAGTCATGTTTGCACTCCCGTACACGAAATGTTGTTCAATGGAAACAAGAGCAAGCTCAGCGCAAGAATGCCGAACACGTACTGGTGATCGAAAACACGCGCTTCGTCGGGACAACCTTCAGCCTGCAGCTCGCCTATCCAGTTACTACTCCACTGAGTCAAATGAGTAGATCTACATTCTGACGCGTAAAATCATCATATATGACAGCGCACGTAAAAGGCGACAACAAAAGACACGCCAGAGCAGAAATCTGCTTAGAAGTACCGGTTTCCAGTCCGTACCCTACCTGGTCAACTACCCTCGGATGTCCCGTTAACAAGTAACTGCGTGCAAGATAACTGCAGTACTGTCTGGTAGAGGGGAAATGTGAGTAGCGACACGCAGCACACACCCTCATACCCTAGGTGATTGCGCGAAACAGCGACTGAAGCGAACACATTAATACGCATTCTACGCGCGGTGCCGGCATGACCCGCAGTCCATTGGGCCTCGCGCGTCGACAGATGGCGACTGGTGACGAGAGTAGGAGCGGGCCGCAGCCTGCGCGCGAGGGTAAAAGAATCTGGTCTATAGCCACGGAAAAGGTGTGATGTCACATCCACCGGAAGTCGTCACGGCATAGTGAAAAAGGTCACAGAATGGTCGGAAAAACGTCTTGAGTTGTGTTAAATTAGATGGAAAACTGTGTAATTAAGTGTAATTAACACTTAACATCCCAGAATGATGTATAATTTGGGTATCGATACAGCCACGGGATCAGTGTGACACCACATCCATCGGAAGTCGTCATGGCATAGTGTCCTCGGCTTTCGCCTTTCAACACTTTAGTTGCCAAAGTGTCCTCGCAATTTTTTGGTCTATGCTTCAACATCGTGGCATCTTTTTTATTTTCACCTATTCTGTTTGTGCTTTACCACACATGCCCCGTTCACCCATGCTCCAAGATACTCATATTCTGCCACCCTGGGTATCTGATGACTTTGTAGTGGGAGTGCATGCTCAGTGGTATCGTTGAATATCATCAAACTAGATTTATTTCACTAAAGCCCATAGCATCTCCTATGATCATCTCTATAAACGTTTACAATGGACTGCAAAATGCCTTGCTCATCAGCTAATAAAAAATAAGACAGAAGAGGTGCTGTCTTTCAACAAGAGTGTGAAACACCAATTTAAGGAAAAATAGAAGAGGTGCTGAAAAAATTATCTTTCATACTAACAGGAGACATTGCCTGTTAAAGTACTCATATTCTGGACCACCTTATATGGCACTGCCACAAGAAAGAACATCACTTTTTTAGACGTAGAAACAAGGAAACTAACCTGCTAGGGGACAGAACAAAGCTGACCACAAAGTAACATGTGCTCACTAATGTAAACGCATTACATGGCTATCGACATGCAAACCCAGTGTAGCCCAAAAAGTGTCGGCATTACAAAACTCGTGATTGGTCGAAACAGTGCAACGTCTCAAAGGTGCAAAACACAAAATGATAACCAGTAAGAGTCAGTACTAGTACATACAACGTTGCAAAACTCGCGCATGATCGAAACAGTGCAACGAAATCAAAGGCGCGAAAATGCAAAATGTTAAACAGTAAGAGTCACGAGTTAAACTTGCCCCTGCCACCAAAAGGGTAAAAATTCACCACGATTCGTCGGCCCCCTTTGGTGCAGAGAAGTGACAGTTGCACTGAAGGTGATATCAAATACCAAAATTACCTAATTCAAAATGCACAACTAATTTTTTCTTCACAAAAGCAAGAAAGCCAAAATTTGTGTATAGTAAGTTTCAAAGAGCAAAGACACCAAATTTTTGGATGTGTTCTTTTTTTTTTGCCATCGTGCACAAAAACTAGTTAGTGTACACGAGACACGATGTGGAATTCGTTTACTATACCCAGTGAATAATTTATAACTCAATTTTTTTGTGATGCTATTTTGGTTTCAAAGGCCGAACGACAGCTCCGATGTAACATGTGATTTCAGGTCATGTGAGCCATGCAAAAACTGGTGTATAATTGCTGCTTGTTCATTTTTCATGATTCCAACTATTGAGCCGGCTTGCGTAAGAGTTGGTGTAATTAAAATAAAGAAAGCAACCATACTGCAATTTCTGTAAGCCTCACCATCATCATCATCAGCCTGACTACGCCCACTGCTGGGCAGAGGCCTCTCCCATGTCTCTCCAATTAACCCTGTCCTTTGCCAGTTGCGGCCACCGTATCCCCGCAAACTTCTTAATCTCATCCACCTGCCTAGCTTTCTGGCGGCCCCTGCTACGTTTGCCTTCTCTTGGAATCCACTCCGTCACCCTTAAGGACCAGCGGTTATCCTGCCTTCATATTACATGCCCTGCCCAAGCCCATTTCTTCCTCTTCTTATGTCACTGCCATCGTTCGGCGATTGAAACCAAAACAATATGAAAGAAAAAAAGTTTCATTATAAATTCTTTACCACTTTCTGGCACCATCAACGCAGCTGTTCATGCTTTCTAATGTGCGGCGCATCATTCCAAAGACAGAACACGCAAGTAAAATTTTGTGTCTCTTCAGTTCCACATGCCACAATGAATCATCATCCATGTGGTGCATCACACATGAACTGTAACCATTTTTGAAACCTCAGTGAACATTGGGTGGTGCCCCATGCATTGACCAGCCATGCTGTCACCTCATTCATCAATGTGCACTAGGGCATGCTAGACAGGAAATGTTCTTGCGAGCCAACATTCGAGCACTATCCACAGAGCATCTGGCAGCCATCCCGTGGCTGCAGTTTGGATGCCATGCCACCGGATATTAAGACCAAGTTGGTGCTACATGCAGACAGTTCAGCTCTGACTTGCAGTAGGGATGAACAGGGCTGTTCATACGAGTTCGGGTGTAGATCATCCATGCCGTGTTAACACTCGGTTTTTGTGGACAAAAGGTGGACGTTAGAGTAGGGCATATATGGTGACCAACAGGCTCACCTGTGCACACACGCCCACCCACTCAGACACACATCACATGAAACACTCACATCTCAAAGAGGACGGCCCAGTCCGGCTGGAAGAGCACGTGTGTCAGCCCGGCACCATGCATTCCGATGAGCACATCAGTGTTGGCCATTACCTGCAGGTGGGGGCAGGCAAGCAAGGGTAGGTTTTCAATTCAATTTTTGTTACTTGCGTTCTCGGTTTTCAAGGGGAGGCTGAGTCTAAAGGCTCTCTGCAGCCTGACAAAGGCCCCAGCCCCCCCCCCCCCCCTGTGTACAGTCCGACAGCAGTGATCCGTCTGCCACATGTTGCAGAGATTTAGCAAAAAAAAAAAAATGTATTCAGAATATGCAGGTGATAACACACAGTAAATACAAAGAAAATATGTCTGACAAAGAGTGAACTCAAAATCCGACACATATGCACACACCACAAGGACCTACTAACTGGAATAGCCAAAGTTACGACAGAGTTACAATGTCACAACTACAACAGAGAAACACAGCAAAACTGAAACACATACATATAGAACATTTTACAAGAAATCACCAATTTGTTACACATGCATATAAGACACATTACTCCAAGAGCTTATGACAGAAAAATAAAAGCAAGAACGATACAAATTACGAACTGTATAATACCTGCAACACACGTAAAAAGATCTTATAATGAAACTTAATAAACCACAATGCATACACCACAAATTAACAAACAAACATATGTTGTAAGGCACCACTCGCACGTAAAAATGAAAAAGAAGTCAAAGAAAAGAAGTCATTCAGTGGTTATAATATATGTTTTTGCTTAACAGCAGTTCTCTCAAGTTGTTTTTAAACGTATGTCGTGCATAGCTGGAATTTAACAGATGTCCTATTTCGCCTGCTATTTCAATAGAGGTTGTGTCAATGAAACACGCTGTCGTGACATGAATTCACGTGCATACCACCACGGCGGCTCAGTGGTTATGATGCTTGGCTGCTGATGTGGGTTCGATCCCGGCCGCGGCGGCCGAATTTCGATGGAGGCGAAATTCCAGAGGCTCGTGTACTGTGCGATGTCAGTGCACATTACAGAACCCCAGGTGGTCAAAATTTCCGGAGCCCTCCACTACGGCGTCCCTCATAGCCTGGGTCGCTTTGGGACGTTAAACCCCATAAACCAAACCATAAACCAAACCATAAACCATGAATTTGCAGCCCCTTTCCTCTGTGCCTTCGGAGCTTAAGGAAAAGGCTATATGACTGAAAAGGGCACACATTTTGGGGAAGTCAGACTAGGGGCGGCTACATTTAGAATGAGAAAAAAATTTCATGCAAGAAATTTAAAATTCACAAATTTGAAAAACAAATAATCTCTTGACCTGCATTATGGTCCTAACAGTGCAACAAATCATTTTTCTTGCCATTTTTTGGGATTCCAAAGTAGCATCTCCCCTTAAAGGACCGCAGACACCTAATTTTATGGCATCTTTCCTTCTTTCAAATGATCCGTTAGACATCAGAATACATGAATCACCACGTAGTATTTGTGTACGATAGATAATAATTTATAAAATTTCTTCCCTCCGGTTGTAAAAGTTTTGTTTGCAAGAACTGAACGATGGCTCTAACATGTAGTTGAACTTTAGGTTACGTGAGGCATAGAAAAACTAATATAAATGCTGATACGTAGTTTTAACTAACTACTCGACGACCGATTTTCCGGACTCTCTAGGGACCGCGAAAAGGACCGAAAAATCGGGCATTCCGGAAAATTTCACCGAAAAAATCACAAATTTATTACCAGCATGCCGGAGAAAGCGGCCAATTGTATTGCACACATTCTAAAGCTCCTCATGACTATATTTTGCCGCGCGACATACCGTATAAACGCGTGTAACGGCCGCACTTTTTTTTTCCAGATTTGAGGGCCAATTTTTGGGGTGCGGCCCATATACGCGATGTGCGAAAAAAAAAATTTAAGTAAAAACACACCAACCAGGGAATGAGAGACATTTATTCTATGTTCAATCTTCACTCGCGGAGTATGTCGACTCTTGAGCTGGTGCTGTGCTCTCGTGCACGCTCATCCCAAAAGAAGCTGCGCAGCATGTCTGCTGTCAACGCGTAGCCGTTGTTCCGAAATTCCATCACATAGAGGAGCAGCTCTTTTTCCAGTTTGGGAAACACGCACGGCTTGCCTTGGAAAGCGCGCTTTTTGCAGCTTGTTTCTCTTTTGGTTGCACCATCATCGGACGCACTTCTTGGCCAAGTCGAATTTCCTGCCCGCCACAAGCTTACCGTGTTCGAGAGCTAACTCCCAGCTGTGTAGCCTAAGGTGCTTGTCCATCGCGCTAAAACTGCGAAGCTCGGCGGCAGCACGCGAAAGCCACAATACGGCGAACGCGCTAACACGCCACAAAAGGCTGGCGCTGGTGAATAGCGAAAAATCACGGCGGAGAAAAAAAATTGATGACGATGATGATCATGGCCTCGGGCGCCTTCCATAGATGGCACTTGGAAGCTCCTGTGCGCGTGGCCTCTGCGAATGGCGCGGCGCCGGAGCAGATTGCGGAGGCCACGGCACGCGCCGTGGCCGCTGTGATTCACTCCGACGGCGCACCCAAAGCGCGATCGTATTCGCGTTCCCTATTCGGGACAAGACTCTGCACAGATGAGTTCCGTGAACTCAGACTACGGTTCAAGTTCGTGCGGCGGAAGATATTCAAGAACAGTACGAATTTGAAAACACGAGAGCGCAATGTGCTGACTCGCGCAGAATTTCAGCGTCGCAAGTTAAGAGGCTCCCTTTAAGCTTGAATTTCATTTTGTTTGATCAAGTTTTCGATCTCTCCTGCAGTTTGAGCTAATGAGGTTCCACTACACATTATATGGCGGCTCGGGTACTGGCGGCGAGTGCGAACGAGGTCCGAAAAATCGAGTGGTCAGTTGCGGCGTGTCCGAAATTTCAAGCGTTCTTACACATTGGCTCTATGGGCCATGTCGCGGTGCCGCGAAGTAGTCCGAATAATCAAGCATGTCCGAAAAATCAGGCGTCCGAATTTTCGGTCGTCGACTGTACAGCCATTAAACTAGCCCACTCCAAGAGCTTCAATTTACAACAAACGATGTATCAGCAGTTATGTTGCCATTTCTTCATGCCTTTAGCAACCCAAAGTTCCACTACACATCACAGCCATAGTTCGGTTGGTGAATCCGAAACTGAGACAGCATAAAGGATAAATCGAATTATAAATTATTTAGCAGTCGTAGCGGAATACCACGAAGTGATCCATGTAGTCCAATGTCCAGCGCATCGCTTGAAAGAAGAAAGCATGCAACAAAATTAGGTGCCTATGTACATTTATTAAACACACAGCTACGTAAACAAACCTCGATCTGACGACGGAATTCAGTTGCATGGTTGAACTGGACCCGCTGCACAGACACTCCTGGGAGCTTCCTCGCCGCAGCGAGCAGCTGGGTTGGTCAAGAAAGAAAAAGAGACAGCTGTGACACTTTGTAGACACAAGATTCATTTTGGGGTGTACAATCACTGTTCTCTCCTTAAACTTCACCTAACAATGCCTGTTCTCACTACCAAAGAACTGGATGCATGAAGAGAACCTCATTGTTGGTCTTCACACATGCTGTGATGCACCAATGTTAATGTTGCTTGGAATTGCAACAGTGGACTATAGTGCAGGACTCAACCCCCCCATGTTATCAGACAGAAAAAAGAAAAAGCAATCAGATTCATATAGGGTCACCACGATCGTATCTTTTCACCTTCATCACATGCCCACACTTTATCACCGAAGGCTTATCACCGAAGGCTTATCACCGAAGGCTTATCACCGAAGGCTTATCACCGAAGGCTTATCACCGAAGGCTTATCACCGAAGGATGTACACATGTGACCTTATCATCATGTTGCACAAAATGCTCCACAAGTCATCTGGCATCCAGGCACCCTTCTCTTTTGTGGCTCCTAGCGTGTGTGCAACTCGATGGACCCACCATGGATGTGTGTGTCAACCTCATCGCCATGTCTACATGCCAGTCCCGAGTTGGCGCTGGTCCTGTCGTGTTTGTCTCTTTTGTCCATGTTTTTTTGCGCCGTTTTCCTCCTGAACCACCCACTAAATGTTGTTTCTTTCAGACTTTATACAGACAGTTTTAAATTTTGCAATAATCTAGGTGTTTCACTTCGCTCATTGCCACCTGAAAAGTTCGCTGTGGAGTTGGCTAACAATATGACCTGTTGATCTTTTTCGAATATTTCTATACTTACTTATGTTCTCATTCTGTACTGGAACCTGTATCCATTGCTACTATGCCTCGTGTATGAGACAACAGAATTTGTAAATAAATGAACATGTAAAGTACTGACAGCCTAACCTGCCATTCAGTCTCACACGATTCTGCACATGTACTTCACAAATAGGGCTGTTAGGTAATATGCAGCATTTGTGAAATGCAGTGCTGCAACAGCTAGCCAAGGAAGACAAGGCCTTAAAACGCTGAAGTTAGGAAAACATAAATGTTGTGGCAGAGAGACCACGCCAGAGAATCTTCATTAACATCTAAGTTTTCAACATTTAAGTCACCTATTTGTGGCTACACTCTCAACTGTAGGCGTGTGCAAATATTTGATAATTTTGAATATTCAGCTGAATAAGGACAAAATGACAGCCATCTTGAATTTTTGGAATCTGACAAAACACATGCTTTGAAGGTTACCAGAAAGACCAGAAGTATTCCCTAGTGCTACCTACCGTACACATAGGGGAGTGGCTACCAGTGTGAGCGAGCTAGGCATATGACATGCAATTGTAAATTTTGTTAGGGGTACCGATTTTTATGTCAATCGATGATTATTTCTGACACGTAGAGCTCCACGAATCATGGCGGGAACGGGCATCGGTACGAGGGTTGCAATATCGTAATACACATGCCTCAGATGAACATGTCTCAGACAGTGCAAACAGGTAGACTCCGCTGTACAAGTGGACTTAGCCGATTTTGGATTTCGTCCTTTTTACAAAAGGTCGCCGCAGCTTCAATGAGTGCGACAGACTCAATGCACGCTCCTTTCTTTTTTTTTTAAATGCTGAAACTATTCGAAATATTTGCTTCGAAATCACTGGAAGAAAGTTGGTATTCGCTTCGATCCAAAAACCCACCACATGTGCACAAACTGTTCTTTCATTTTCATAAATGCTGCATTGTTAGACTCAGATATGTAAGCAACCACACAGACAGATATCGCCAAAGGAAAGTAGCGGAAGAGGCAGTTCAAGTAAACTCCAAGCATCCATAACACCTGGCTTCCACCCAAGCCAAGATGCTGCTGTGAATGTGCTGGAAGTAATGCAGTTCTAAACGCTGCCTTCATTATCCTTGCTTGTGCGCTTCTTTATTTACTGGCCAGAAAGAGCAGGATATACTATTACGTCTATTTGCAGCCGGCTCGCACAAAACACCAAGGTGGACAGAGTTTCACTGCCAAGTGTCCAGTCACTCGTTAGAACATACAAAATAAAAAAAAAAAATTGTAGGGCAGACTACACTATCGTGTAAGACTGATGACATAGCGATGCTATTTGAGGTTGGGTCGACTAAGTTTGCTACTAGCATTTTTGCTGTAGTTGAAAACGTTCTTCTTTGGTTTTCTATGGCAGCCTTCACTACTTGGTGTGAGCGATGGACAAACTTCTACAAAAAGATTTTGCTACACATCGGAAGAATCGACCATTACATTCAATGTTTCCATAGCAGTACCTTGAAATGTTCCACAGTTGTCTCACAATTAAAATTGCTGTCCATGAAAATCCTGAACTTGAGCAGTGTTTGCAGTAATGAGGTCACGCACGGATGCCTGACGCCCTCTGTCGGAGCAGACAACAACTAATAAAAAATAGTTGTCGTCCGCTCCAACAGGGGCCCCCCAGGCGTCCATGGGTGACGTCATTGCTGCGAACACAGCCACCGCTGTGCATGACTAACGGAACAACCCCCGGCTTAAACAGCATTGCTGTTAAAATGACAACAGCAGCGACTGTGGCCAATACTCCGGTCACGGCAACTCACAGCTGCCTCAGCTGCAGTCATCACTCTCCAAAACCCCATGAAATGAAATTTCCTGCATTGTGAGATGCACACACCTGAAGCGGATAAGCAGAAGAGTTGGCACTTTATTCTGACTCGCCTTTTTAAAAGATATTCCGCCAAACTTGCCAGCTGTCCCGCTTGGACAACAGCCCCCAGGTAGTTCATCTTACTTTCCCAGAGACCAGTTTAAATACACTACACTTGCTGCAGAAAGACACCATAGCAAGTAATTCAGCTTTGAGCCTTCTCCACCCTTGAGGACCTTCACAGGGTCTGCATGGAATCGCTGCAGTTTTGGTCCCCTCTGTGACATGGGACCTCCTCTTGAGCAGCTAGAGGTAATTTGAGAGATTAAGCCCGTGCTTGCCAATCAGCTTGTGCATACACAGATGGACCACCAAGGAACCAAGGAACCTTTGAACTTCTTGTCTACAAAATCCATGCAAGCAATGTACACAACGAGATCTGCACCTGGACGTATTCAGTGCTTGCTGCGATGGCCAGTCAGGAACCTAGCCTCTTCTGCCGCAAAAACGCACTTTGCTCTGTTCAAAGTCAAACCAGCATTGTGTGTTGCACTTAGTGCAGCGCATAGGTGCTGTGTGTGTTCTTCCTTCGATTTGCCCCAAACCAAGGACATCATCAATACAAACATGTGCGCCCAATAAACTAGGAAAATTTTCATACACAGCCTTTTCAAAGAATTCAGGTGCTGATGCTATTCCACACGGCAGGCACAGAAAAGTGTAACTCCCAAATCAGATGCCAAGGTACGTATCCTGGAGGCTTTCTCATCAAAAGGTATCCGATGGATACGATGCAACAACCTGCATCCAGCCTGCTTCGATCTAGCAGCTCCAGCTAATACTGCTTTTATTTCTTCTCGGTGCAGAAGTTTGTAGTGCTCTCTTTTCAGGCAGCAGTTAGCTTGTCTGAGATCCACTATCATCATCATCAGCCTGACTACGCCCACTGCAGGGCAAAGGCCTCTCCCGTGCCCTCCAATTAACCTTGTCCTTCGCTAGTTCCGGCCACCGTATCCCCGCAAACTTCTTAATCTCATCCGCTCACTTAACTTTCTGCCGCCCCCTGCTACGCTTGCCTTCTCTTGGAATCCACTCCGTTACCCCTAAGGACCAGCGGTTATCTTGCCTTCGCATTACTAGGACGTTCACACAGTCCGACACCTCAATCACTTTGATGATGACGTCCTCTGACTGTATTCGGACTAGCTGCTTACATAGGGGCTCTCGAAGTACATGTGGTACCCTTCTAGAAGGCACAGCAACAAGCCAGGTGCCATCGTTGAGCATCACACTGTAGTGTCAGCGAATGCAACCAGTTCCCCGAAAGAGCGTAGAAAATTGAGTAAAAACGTCTTGCTCAGTGGCCATGGAAGAAGAGCTTTCGTGAACGCGAACGATCACTCCAAACGACTCACATGATTGAAGCCCAGCACAACGTGCTTTCCGTTTCTGACCGCAAAGAACGGCCCTTCTGCTTCCTTGCTGCGTAAGTGCAGTGGCAGAATCATCCTACTAAGACGCTGCATCCGGTTACCTTCTTTAGTTTGTCGCCATCGTTTTCGATGGAGCCAAGGTGAAGGGTAGCTCATCAGCCTGTACACTGCTTCCAGAAAAGGGTTACAGCGCCGAAACAGACAACACACAGAAAGCTAGACGGGACAGGCGCAACTTTCTGTGTGTTGTCTGTTTTGGCGCTGTGACCCTTTTATGGAAACATGCACCAACTAGCCTCCTAACAAGTACTACTCTGTACACTGCTATCCACCTTCATCTCTGTCAGACACCCTGCCAGGTTGGCGGTCATGGTCCAGTCCTGTTTCCCGATAACGATGTTGATTTTCACTGGGAGAATCAGTCATCGGAGTCCGGTGGAGATGGTTCTATGCCGCCTCCCTATGGCACTCCTATTTCACTGACACTTCTTCAACAGGCCACGAAGTGGCTTGGAAGTCGTACCCCATGTGAGGGGCCCTGCCTGGGCTTGTGGCTTTCCCACAGCAGCCACACTTTCGCTGCTGACCAAAGAATCACCACTGACCAAGGTCAGGCATTTGCGCTGCAGCTTCAGGCTTTTCGTTCACCACGTCAACTTTCACTTCATTTTCTAGAGTGCGTGTCTGAGTTGCCGTAACCTTAACAGCCTCGCAAAATGTGATGGTCTTGTTCAGCACGAGCTTCTTATCCCTCAGAAGCCTGGTGCATAGCTTGCTACCCACAGCGCCACATACAAGCTGGTGCCTGAATCCTTCAACTCTCCAAAGTTACATGTCTATGCCTTGGCTTTGAGCTGGACGTGCCGCAAGTAAGGGCTGACCATCTTGTTGCATTCAAGCCCGAAACGTTTGTATAAAGGTAGCAGTGCAAGCAAAGGGCTAAGGATAAATACATTAAGTTACCCATGACTTTGTAATTTTACATCTTTCAAGAAACAAGCAGTGATGATTCAAAGTGCCCCGTCTCCACTCACCTCATCCTCATTCAGAATGCAGCGATGCTTGGTTCCCCGAGACAGCAGCGTCACACGAACGTCGCCATCCTGCATGGACAGGGGAGATGCACACCACTCCATGCTTACGAGACACCAAATCTCTGGCAGCATGCTTTCTTTTAAAATGGTTTCGAAGACGTTACCATCCACCAATAAACATGTCAAATCCACAACTGGTAAACAATTGGTTAGTTAGTTAGTTATATGGGGTTTCATGGCGCATAAGCAACTAGGGCTATCATGCGCCAAACACAAGGTTAGATGATCTTATGTCAAGTGTGCAGAGGTTACATTATAATAGATTTAAAACATTGGCTTTCTTTAGAAACTTACAAACAAGTGAAAACTCGACAAGTGTTTGTTCGCCTAAAAGCAATGCGGGATGAAATGGAACGTGTTCATTGTAAAATACCGTAAAAAAATTTTTTCTAAGTTCTTCGAGTTGCGAACAAGAAATTAAAATGTGATTTACTGTGAGCTCCTCACCACACATTTCACACAGAGGTTTGTCTTTTTTTGTTAATAAGAAGTTATGGGTGATGTGCGTGTGACCTATGCGTAAACGACATAAAATTACTTCGATAAAACGCTCTTTATGGCGGCATGATTTCCATTCTTTTAAAATGGGCTTTACAGTATGCAGCTTGTTGTTTCCTTCATTTTCCCAAGAAGCTTGCCACTTGGCTCTTACTCTGCTATGCACTAACTTCATGTAATCCCTAGGAGGCAAATTCGCATGTTTTATTTCCATTGTTCTGGCTTGTGCAGCACACATGTCGGCTCTCTCATTATCCCTAATGCCAACGTGACTGGGAACCCAGCATAATTTTATAACATGTTTTTGTGTTCTGATCTTTACTATGTTGTGTATGATGCTTCCAATCATTGGCTCCGTGGCATTTTTGGAGTTTAATGCTTTAAGGACGCTCAGTGAATCTGTATAAATGATGCTGTTTTTGATGTTTTCATTTGTTATTTTCTGTACCGCAACACTAATAGCATAACACTCCGCGGTGAAAACTGTAGCACATGAGGGCAGTCGTACTGCATTTTCATTTTTTCCTTGTATTACTGCGCTTCCTACATGAGCATGAGTTTTTGACCCGTCAGTATAAAATGCAGTATAGTTTCTGTATTTTTGTTCTAGCGCTAGGTATTCTTGTATTATGTGGTCGTGTGGCGTACAGGTTTTCCCGAGGCGTGTTAGTGTGACGTCACACACTGTGGGGAGAGTGTACCATGGTGGTAGCGCTTCGTGTCTTGGGGCAATATTTTTAATTTCGTTTAGTATGTTCAGAGCTTGGCATTTTTCTTCGAAGCGCAAGAGCAACGGCTTTATTGCGTGAGGCTTGTTGTTGAAGAGTATTCGGGATGGGCATTTCATCACAATTGGTCACTGGTAAACAAAGTGAGACATAAAAAAACAAGATTAACTACGGCTTCATTGTTTTAAGACAGCAACACTTAAGCCAGCCTGCCCCAAGAGCCAGACTGACAACCGATGAAAAACAATAGTTATATCGGAATTTTTTTTTATGCCCCATCAGACTCACAATAAACTTTTATGTTGAAACCAAAACTGAAACAGCATGAGAGAAGACGCTTTCTTGTAAGTTATATAACTGGCGTAACTGAATACCACGTGGTAATCCACGCGTACTAACAACTTACACATCATTTCAAAGTAGCACACACAACCAACTAAAATGTGCGTAGTCCTTAAAGCTGCGGTTAACCGTCCACACACTCTTCTTTGAAGCCTGCATTAAACGGGAACATTTCCAAATTGTGCATAACCACTGCACTTGGCCCAAGTGAAGATAAATAGGGCCTGCAAGGGTGGATTTCTTTTAGAGCGCAGCTCTTTGGCGTCCGTTCCTGGGTTTCGCGTCGTCGTCGGCCTCGTAACCAGCTCCGCCCCCCTTTCATCCCCCCAGCGCTATCGGCGTCAGCGGCATCAGTCAGTCGCTGCTATCTCTTCCCTCCTCCCTTTATCGTGTTGTCCGCTTGCTGCGCGCGCTTCTGCCCCCATCGTTTGCCGCTGGGTGTACACGCCGCCCCCCTCCCCCCTCTTCCTGCGAGTCTCCGGTTGTCAAAGCGCCGGCTCGAACTTAATTCCTTTCCTCGCTCCTCCTCCAATGCAACCCCTGTGCGGTGGCAATCAGAGAGCCAGATCGGTGGCGGCGGATCTGTATATGTGCACCGCCCGAGCCGAAATTGCGAATACGTGTGAAAAATAAAAAAAAAATTCTGTGATAGCGCATACATGTGTTGCTCGATTTCTTTGCCTCAATCTATCGAAAAGGTGAAACAGCTTATTTGCTGCGCTCAAATTTCGCATTAGGAAGTAACGTAATCGTCGGTAATTTTTTTTTCTCCCACACAAATGATTCCAGACAAACTCCACCAACCAGACAAACTCGTCAACACCATCCCAGTTCTCTAACCCCTATATTCGCTAGAACAGACACTTACAAGTTTTCGTTTTTTCCACGCACAATAACAGATTGGAATGAGCTAAATAAACCATTATCCCAAGAGTTTTAACCAATTATTTTTTCTATATTGTGTTGTTCTTTTTTGAAATGTGGCGTTTTTTTTGTCTCTTGATTGACCTTGTTCGCCCACCCTGCTTGGACTCAGTGTCTGCAGTATTTTGTAAATAAATAATAATAAATAAAAGAGTGTTTCTTTAAGCAACACAAGGGGGGGAGTACATATGATTGTTTTGTGAATGCCAATTCAATGTCTGAGAACTGCATATGGGTCTCTGGGTTTAATTTACACGTGAATTTTAACCAGGCACCTTATTCTGGACAAATGTCCAATACTTCCTTAAAGGCAACATCAATTTTTCTTTCTTTGGATTTTTTAAGACAACGAAATAGCCATCAACATAACTAAAAGCTCTTTCAACTGGAAGGGAGCAAGGTTGCTAGAATGCGCCCGACAATAGCAGACAAAAAAAGAAAATCACAGAGGACAGGTGCAACGGCCGAGCCTGTATGATCCCTCCTTTATGAATAAATATTGTCCTTCTATGCATGATAGTGGTTGAAGCCCAGTAGAATGCCAACAGGACAAGGAATGAGTCATCACTGGTTCCTGCATTGTTCTGGAACCAGATTTTTTCGGTTTCAAATCAAATCAAATTAAATCAAATCAGTTTATTTAAACATCCTAGGATGCTTAGGGGCACGGACAAAAAGCCCTAAATGGGCTTGACGAGGTCCATGCCCCCTACAAGGCATACAGTGGAACGAATCTGATACATCAATAACAGAAATACACCAGCAGAAACGCAGCTGCTCATGAACAGAAAACTATATAAAAGGAGAAAAGCGTGATGCGAATAATAATGACAAACTTTAGGTTATGAAACATGACAGATATGATGAACAAGAAATGCAAAGCACTGGGAAACGCAGCTGAATGAGTGCATATAACAGACAAAGAAACTAACAATATTACTGTATGTAGTTGTGCAAAAATATATTATGCAAATCCCTGAAAGATTTGTCAGTGACGTCTGTGCCATCTTCTCCAGAAAATTTGTTTCGCATACCCTTTCATGGAACACCATGAACAACTCGCAGTGAGGCCCAAAATAATTAAGATATTTGAAGACAATCGAAAAACTGGCTTGTCCTGAGTCGAGAACTCGCTCAGGAATTTCGAACCACTTCGTCAAAAAGAATCGCCAATTTTGAACGTGCTAGTTGTAGTAAGCCCCGGAGCAGACAATAAGGCTTATGCATTTTTGCAGTTTAAATAACTTGCAAATGTCCAATTCTTGGTTTCATCATCATCATCATCATCATAAGCCTGAGTACACCCGCTGCAGGACAAAAACCTCTCTCGTATTTCTCCGACCAATCTTCTACGATGCTTGGCAATGTATACAGCACCTTATTAAAGTTCTGACGAATTGCAGAGTGGGTCTTTCATTTCGAAGAAGACGAACAGGTTGGATGACAAAACCATGCTTTTTGTCACACAGCAATGCAACAAGTTTTTCACTTGAGCACATTGAGGAATTATGTGGCGGTATTGACCAGAAAAGGAAAAAGAATGCAACAGAGTGTTAATGAAAAAAGTGCAGAGAAAAACAAGAAATAGGTCAGAGGGGTTGCTAATAATGAGATCAGAAAGGCAACTAAACAATATGCAGGTCCTGAATTTCACTATTCTAACAAAGCTGAGAATTTAAACCACTAGTTCACTGATATTGGTTCGTTTTGCGTTCTTAGACTTTTCTTGCTATAGCACAGCCTCATACTTCCGCATGAAATTTGCACCCTACGGGAAGTTTCTCAATGTTGAATAGCAGTAGTAAAGAACCTTGGCACTAACAAGGCAGCAGGGCATGACAAAAAGACTACGAGGGTGCTGAAGGACATTTAGCACTTTGCACTTATGTCACAACAACGCTAGCTTGAGCAATTTGTGAAGCCATTTATTCTGTTAGGACAGTGTGGCGACAGAGGGTTTAGTTCCGGGTGATGTCACGAGAGGGCGCCAGTGGATCGCCAAGTCATCATCATCATCAGGCGGAGCGGTGGCGGCAGGAAGAAGGGAGACGAGTGCAATAAAGGTTGTTATTGTGGAGCCCGTGTGTTTTGGAGTTGTGCGAGTGTGTCGCCGCCGAAGCGTGACAATTCAGATAATTTGAAGACTGCTGTAGTTCTTCCACTTTACAAACATGGTGACTGCTATGATTAAGGCTTTTGCGTTCAATCTCAGGTCTTCGCATCTCTGATACAAAGTTGGAAAAATTGTTTAATAAATAATTCTGAGGCCGTTTTCGGTAAAGCAACATGATATCTCAATAGCTGCATGCATTAAGGCAAAGTTGCTCAACACTGATCTTTAAAGGGCAACTCCGGCGATTTTTCAGCCATTTTATGTTAATGGCTGTTTTGTGTTCCTAAGAACCTCCTGTAATGTGTACGATACAAGGTTTTCAAAAGCAACCGTAAAATAATTTTTAAACAGCAAAAAACGCAAAACTCGAAACCGAAACCGCAAAACCGAAACCGGGAGGTGCCTTCGTGCGGGATTGACTGTGACGTCACGAGCGGGTTCGCCGCGCTGTGAGGTCCCCGAAGATATCGCAACTACCCTGCGCCGCACTGTCGACATGACTGAAAGCGCGGAGGACAGCTTTTCCGAGACCAGCGAGTCTTTAGAAGACGACTCATTCGACGATTTTGGACTGGACGAGTCGCCTTTCAGGTATGATCCACCGCCGCGCGAGCCAGCCTAGTCACACCACAGGCCGCGTCACCTGCAGCACGGAGACGGTCTGAACTCGGAGAAGTGATTACTTGAGTCATTTCTCATGCATGCATTTGTGACAGAGTCGTCAGAACTAAAGTTAATGAGATGCTCCCGCCGACAGCTGTTCGTGTGGCCAGTGCCGGCCGACCCAGCCTGATGAAAGAGTCTGCTGCCGGAACATTGCCGCGGTGCACAACGTCCTTACAGGCGCATGCATCACCAACAGTCCTCTCTGCGAAGCTTTATCTCGACGGCGAGCTTTTGGAAGTGAGTTCACTCCAGCTACAGTTCTGCAATACAACATAAGGCTTCTTCTTGACGGCCGCGCTTCGTTCAGCTGGCCGCTGCGATAGACGGTTGTACTAGAATAACGTTGGCACAGAATATGCCTTCAAGCGCCAGTTGAACGAAGCCTTAGCGAGTCCAAAGCTCTCTTTGAAGTACACGCTGTCGTCATAGCAATCTGGCGCGAAATGTTCCGAGCACAAGCGGGAATGCTTCCTCGGAGACCAGTTTACACGGCGGACAGCTCTCACCAACTTGTCGCGAAGGTTCTTATCGCTAGGAAACCTACGCTAGATCACGCCCGTTGTCACAGATCAAGAATTTGTGCACCCCACAGCACAACAGAAGTTGCCGTGACCCATCACTCTGGCGTACACATCACATCAGGCACGTTAAGATGGCGCGAAATTGCACAGGTGGTCGAAATAATTCCGGAGAGCTCCACTACGGACCTCTTTCTTCCTTTCTTCTTTCACTCCTCCCTTACGTCGCGGTTCGGGTGTCCATTACTGCGTCAGTTACTTTCCTCAAAACCAATTTTCAGTTTTCCCCTGCACTGCCAGTACTGCCAGCGCCAGCGCGCGCCCAACCAGCTTGACACGCCGCCCCGCCAGTGACGTCACAGAACAGGGTGGCCTGTAGAAATTGCTCGGTCAGTGGGTGCCGCTCGCGTCAGCTCGCGTCGAGGAGCGCTTTTCTTCAAAATTCGCTTGCGGGAAAACTACGCCGGTTTCAGGTGCGAAATTTTACATGGGTCATCAGACTATCATAAAGAATACAGACTTAAAATTTCATTTCAATCGATGCACATTGAAAAATCGCCGGAGTTGCCCTTTAATGGTACTATTTCAATAGCTATGTGCATTCTTGCATAGCCGTTGATGGCTGTATTTTTATTCAGCAGTACTTGTTGCTGGGCTTCTCATCTCAGCAAACTGTTCGAAGGCTCCCCATGGACGGATCAAAGCATTTGTAAGATTACTATTTTCTCTTTAGGTTAACGACTGACCTATATCTTTGACGCATTCAAAAACCCCTATGGACATCAATGACTATCCGTACCCTTTATAAGCAATGAACTAAACGAAATTAAAACTCAGATAAACAATGATTTTATTCCACATCTCAATTCTGCATAGTTAGTTATATGGAGTTTAACGGTGCAAAAGCAACTAAGGTTATGATGCGCCAAACACAAAGTTGGAATGTCTTGTGTTAAAGGTGAAGCTCTTGATGCCTACAGTTTGTTTAAAACACTGGCCTCCTTAAGGCATACATCACCTAAAAGCAACTTGGGGTGAAATGGGATGTATTCATTGCAGAAAGTTGTATTTTTTTCTTATTTGTTAAAGTTTTATACATGAAATTAAAGTGTGGTTTACTGCGAGTCCACCACCACATCTCTCGCAGAGAAGTTTGCCTTGTTTTGTCAGTAGAAGTCGTGTGTAAGATGTGTTGTCCAATGCGCAGTCGACATATCTTCGGTAAAACGTTCTCGATGTTTACATGATTTCCATTCTCCTAAAACAGGCTTTACAGAGAGAGGCCTAATATGTGCTCTTCCAATGCAGCCTGCCACTTACACCTGAGTTTACTGCGCATTAACATCAAGCAATCCCTGTGCAGCATGTTCATGTGTTTTATGAAACCCAATCGTGCCTGTGCTGTTCATGCATCTGTGCTTTAACTACAATTCTGACATGGCTAGGGACTCAGCAGATTTAATGTTATGTTTTTGTGTTGTGATTTAAACTAGATAATGTATGATGTTTCCTAGTAAAGGTTCAGCAGCATTTCTAGAGTGCATTGATTTGAACGCACTCAGGGAATCGGTGTAAATGATGCTATTCTTAATGTTCTCTCTTACTATTTGTTCTACAGCTACGAAGATGGCACAACACTCTGCAGTAAAAAACCGATGCGCATTCTTGTAGTCGTATCATTTTGTTCAATTTTGCCTCGAACTACTGCACTTCCAACATGAATTTCTGTATTTGAGCCATCAGTGTAAAATGCAGTGTAGGTATCATATTTTTCTTGCAATGCAAAGAATCCCTGTAGTATGTGCTGATGTGGCATTTGCTTGTGGCGTAAATGTGTCAGTGTGAAGTCACATACTGAAGAGAGGCTGTACCATGGTGGCAAATATCCACATATTTGCACATTGTTCAGTCTAGTACTGTACCTAGTACTGCAAACTCTCTGCATTTATCTTCAATGCACAGTATTACTGGCCTGATACAATGCGGTTTGCTGTTGAATAATCGCTTAGATGGGCACTTGGTGACGATGGAATGGCAGAGGTGTTGGAAGAGGATGGATTTTTAAGATGTATGTGCATGCAAGTGCGATTTTTCCATCCTCTAAAGTAGGCTCATTGGTTTCAACGTAAACGATGGTTGCCGGCCATGTTATGTATGCTCCAGATGATAGGCACAGACCAAGATTATGAACAGGGCCTAATCGCTTCAGGTAGGATGCTCTTGCAGAATCACGCCCTATGCATGCGTAGTCTAGCCTACAGTGCACCAGAGAGCGATAGATTTGTAAAAGGCATGCTCTGTCGGACCCCCACCATTTTCTTGAGAGCACTTTTAGGACACTGAGGGCTTGAGAAGCTTCCTTTTTAAAGGGATACTGAAGCAAAATCTTAAAATTGAATAAAAACGCTGAAAATAGGTTCTCGGATTGGAATGTGATTACACCAAAATCTAGTCGTCACTGCGCATATTCTTCAGCGGATGGTTTTATTTGCGATGTTTCATGAGCGCACACCAGGCCCTCCCAGCTGACGCGAGGTGAAGAGCATGACGTCATGGCACCTTCCCGCGGCGACAAATATGGCGGTGCCCTTCGATGCGTGAAGTCTCGCTTCGGACTGGATTCGTCGTTGTTACTGCCTTCTTCAGCGCCTTCAGTGGCCATAAATGGGCCATCGGTCTTTCGCTTTGTCTCCTGTCGCCGATAAGGAAATGTACGAGTAATAAATTTGCTTTATTTTTTATTTTGAGTGAGGATTCTGCCCCCTTTAGGCTTAAGAGGGGCTTCGGTTTGTTGACAACAATGGTTTCCCTGCTAACCACAAGATGGCGCCACTAGTCTGAACATCGTCGGGCCTCTGTTTTAAAAGTGAGAATGTTAGAAATGGAGTAAGGTCCGGAAAAAACAGCTGCATTTAGCGTACATAAGCGTGCATACGGTTATGGTATGTAGACAGCATCGATTAACATCTTGATATATCCGTGTATGCCATGAGCTGACGACAGACAAGGAAAAGCCGCGAGTAGCGATGGCAATCGTGCTTCTGCGGGAACGGTGGGCGCGCGGGTGTAATGACGTCTAGTCGCAGCTTCCACAGGCGGCCGCCAGGTGAAACGATACGGCAATAAATCGTGAAAAAAAAGGTGTTATCCGCCTTTTTCACTAAAATGCTTGTCGTATTTATCAATTTCACCATTCAAGCTCTTGTTTACATGTAAAAGAGCAGCTGCAAAAGTTTGGTTCAGTATCCCTTTAAGGTTGCTAATGTGTGGTAGAAATGTGAGTTTCTTGTCAAAAGTGATGCCTCAAAATTTGTGTTCCTGTGTAACTGGTAGGGCAGTGTGGTTCAAGTGTCAGTTACGCTTGACCTGTAGTACTCGTTGCATTGAGAACAGAACAGCTACTGTTTCTTGAGGAGAAAACTCTAATCCATTCCTCTCTGCCTGAGCAGCTAGTTTACTTAGTGTGATTTGTATTTGTCTCTCACAGGTAGGTATGCTAGAGGAAGTGCACACTATTTGTAGGTCATCTACATAAACCGAATACACTATGGACTTGCGTATTGCTTTAGCTCAAGAATTCATTTTTACTATGAAGAGTGTCGTGCTTAGAATCCACGCCTGGGTAGAATCCATGGAGAGAGTTGCTCCTAGGCAGACTCGGAATGTGCGGCTAGACACGAAGTCGTTCAAGCAGTTCAGCATTCTGCCGCAGATACCTAGCTCTGCTAGGTCACGGAGGATGCCGAACTTCCACGTAGTATCGTAGGCCTTCTCCAGGTCGAAGAAGACCCCAATACAGTGCTGCTTGCGGATGAACAACTCCCGGATGGCGTTTTCTAGGCGGACAAGGTTGTCAGTTGTCAAACATATTTTTTAAAATCCAAATAGATGCATGTCTAAAAGTCGCCGGGATTGAAGTACAAAGGTCAGTCTAATGTTTATTACCCTATCGAAAGATTTAGTAATGCAGCTCGTGAGGGTTATTGGTCTGTAATTGCTAGGACTTGGTGTTTTTCCATGTTTCAGAAAAGGTACTATGACTGCTTTTTTCCACTCCTCAGGCACTGTCCCAGTTACCCATATTTTATTAAAGAACTTCAACAGTGCCTCTACAGTAGCTGCAGAGGGATGAGCAAGCACAGTGTAATGCACATTGTCTGGTCCTGGTGCTGTCTTTTTACCGGAGGATAATACCTTATTTGATTCCTGCAGTGCAAAAAGGTGGTTGTATTCCTCATGCATACCTACTCTAGATGGAAGTATTTGTTTTTCTGCTATAGACCTTATGCGAAATGCACTGCTATCTAGCGGTTGCCGCGTGTGATCCACCATGTTGGAGGATAGCTGCCGAATTCATAGCGCGTACTGGTGCACGCTCGTCGCGCGCGCTCGAGTTTCACCGTCTTCAATATGCCCACATATTGCTCAGTGCCTTGATATACGCAGAAGGGTCACAAAGGCGCCCAGGGAAAAAAGGCAAGAGCGCTTGATTTGAGCGTATTTTTATTTTTGGACTGCGATCCCCGACACCCGCGGCACAAAAGTTGCAGAACCATCGCTACATGTTGAGACATTGCGAAACACATTTCGTTATCGCCATGTAGCAAATGAAATTAGAAATAAGCTTTGCAGGCACGAAGAAAATATCACACAAAAGCTGTTTTTCTCCTACGATTGCCCGTGACGTGCTGCGATTATCGGCCCCGCAAGAGAGTAATCATGATCAGCTGTTCAGTGGTACGGGTTGCGCTTCGTGAGAACCGTCGCTCCTAGCGTTATCCGCCACAGCGGTTACAGGTGTTAGTTTTTAGTGTGAATATTTGTTTCGACAGAAACACCAGCAAAGGTCAAGTACCCGTGGTACGGAACATTTGTGCACTGCAAGTCAGTCAATCGTTTCTGTTAGACCAGGGAAAGGTGCCTGTTTTGTGCAGCGGCGGCTTGTATGCATGTAGCGATTTCACTTAACCGACCTGTTTCCACGAAACCGTGTGTTGTGTAAAAAAAAAAGGACCGTAAGGGAAACCGCTCAAGCGGTACCACAGTTCCAACTACAGTGAAAGCTCGTTAATTCGACCCCCGTTAATTCGGAAAATCGGATAATTCGACGCGCACGCGAGGTCCCTACAATTATACATAGGAGTCTATGGGGCGAAACTCTCGTTAATTCGACCAAATTTTGCCGTGCGTCGGTTAATTCGACTTCACTCCGCAGCCCGCCAAGCCGGTGTGCCGAGAGCAAAAAGAAAAAAACACTGCCACGAGCGGGGCTACTGTACGCCTGATAGGCCATCTGTATGGTGATCGCCGTCAGCAGCGTGAGCGAGGGCGAGGGAAGCGAGGTTAGCGGCGGCCGAAGCGGCTGGCGTCTTTTTTTTTGTGCTTCGCAGCAGTCGTGTTGGTGTCGTGTGTCGTCGTTTCCACGTGTTCTTGCTGCTACGATCGCGGTTGTTTAACCATAAGGCGGCGCCTTTTTTGGTAATTGCGCGCCTTGTCAGCGTGTTTATTGGGCTGCTTGCTGTTGCTGTTTTGTTGCGACTGAGAGAAGGGTGAAAGGAAATTGCACGGGCCAGACTACTGGCTCAGCCGAGCAACCACCGCTGCCTAGTGCAGATAGAGGAGAGTTAGAAGATCAGAGGAAAGATAAAGAGAAAAGATAAGACGCACGTGGCAGCAGCAACCGCGAAGCGGATGCTGGCTGAAAGAACAGATAAGCGGCAGAAGCCGCGCTCGCTTCACCTCCTCCCCGCGCTGCTTTCGTGTGGGTAGCGCACAGGCACGCGCCTCGCCTTTGTGTCCTGTCAGCTGACCGAGGATGCAATAATATAAGTGACAGGCGCTGACAACGACGATTCGTCGGAAGGTGACGATTGTGAGCAGTTGCCCCAAATGCCGAAGTGCACGGTGAAAGAAGCCACAGAAGCCTTGTCCGTGCGGGAGGACTAATGTGAAAAAATCCCTGACGGTGCGTGTGCCGCGCAGCACCTGGCAGCTGTTAAGAGCTATCGTAGTCGCTCAAATTCGCTCGAAAAAGCAGGCAACGATAACAGATTTCTTTGCCAAATAAAGGTTGCGGCAAACATTGTTTTTTTGCTGTTCATTCGATAATTCGACATTCGGATAATTCGACAATTTTTCGCGGTCCCGTCAGTGTGGAATTAACGAGCTTTTACTGTAGTTGCGGGAATGCATAACGCGTGTAAATGCTCCAAAAATCTCAGTGCACAACTGCTTGCTCGTCGTGGTAAAACCGTAGACACTGCTGCATTCTCGGGCTACGTGTTTTTAATGGCGATATTCCAAGAATGGTAAACAATTGTGTAGTGGGGTAGTGTGGGGACCTAGGGGTCTATGTGCCCGGTAATAATAATAACGTGTTTTCTTTCTCTGTCTAGGGCACTAGGGCAAACTAGGGGCTCTGGGCACTAGAGCACTAGGGCAAACAAACAAATGCTGTATGAACTTTCAAGGAAAATGAAAAGGGTCGCATGTTGAGAGGCCACTTTTTTCGACACTACCAACATGAGCGTGAAGTTTACTATCGTTTGCTTTCGATACCGACGCAACACACAGAAAGCACTACCACAACAGCAGGAATTAAAGCGGCACACCCGTTCGCAAAAAGTATCCAGCCAAATAAAAACTGACTCAGGCTAGACAGAAATGCGCACATTTTTAGCCGTAAACGAAAATTACACTTGCTTCGTACATTTCTTGGTGTTCAGCGTCGGCAAACTGACTGACGTAGGACTCCGTGAAAAAAAATGGCTATGGCTTAGTTAGGTTAAGCCTGGATATCAGCGAAAAGCTTCGGTGAGCGTCATACGAGGAAGCCGAGCGCACGCCGATGCACACTCGGTAAACACGCGCAGAGCGCGCGAACGACGGTGAAGATTGACCGACGAAGCCGCACTCAGCGGCGGCTCCGCCGACCACTGCGCCTCTCCAGTGACGTGACGCGGCGAACTCGCGCACGCGCAGATGTGGCTAAAATTGATCACGGCGCACGCCAGACCTGGTGTTGACTAGCCTAGTGAAGCTTTTTGCTTCAAAACTTGTAGCTCCGTACCCGGTGGCGTTCGGAAAGTGTTTTGGACGCATAGTAAGTGTCTGCGAAGTCACTTGGAAACTTGGGCAGCAGAAAAAGGTCGACTGGCCATTCAGTCATGTTTACAAGCTCAAGTGACAGGAAATAAGACTTTCGAGCCAGCACAGCTGTAAGGGAGCTAACGCAGGGCGCGCCTTAATCCAGAGAGCAGAGGCGGAACGAGCTTCAGTCATCCTCCAACAGGGCCGCTTTCCACTGGTTCTTCTTTTCTCCGATAGATGGCAGCAATTTTGCATAAGGTCTATTGCTTTGTGCTTCCGAAATGCATTTGTGCAGTCTGACAAACTTGAGACCTTAGCAAAATGCTCGCCCAGTACTATATTGTCCTGTTCTTCTAATGATGTTTGTGTACTGGAAATGCAAAAGTATGGTCACCAGTGAATTTACCAACTTGTTCACACACTTTCTTTAAGGGTAGTGAACTGCTTATAGAGGACACATATATCTGCCAGGAAGTTTTCTCTGCATTTCATCGGATGTACCATGCTCTAGCCTTAGCCCTCTTAAAGGGTCAGTCTACTGAATTTTATCGACCATATTTTCTTTGCAGGCAACTGATAGCTCTTTACTCAAATTACCGTTTAGCCAGCTGTGGAGCCAAGAAGTGCGGTAGAACATTTTAAAATAGAATTTATTGAAGTGGGAACACATCTGTATGAGATGGTAGTCTCATCTGGCAACCATCTGGATTTCCGCCACGCGGCGACAAACATGGCGGCGCCCGTCGAAGCCGGACCTCTCGCTTCGGACTGAATTCTCGTTGTTGCTGCCTTTTTCAGTGCGTTCGCTGGCCCTAAATGGGGCGCCGGTCTTTCGCTTCGTCTCATCTCGCCTATAAGAAAACATATAAGAAATAAATTTGCTTCATTTTAATAATTAGAGTGACGATTCTGCCGCTCCTAGGCTTAAGTGGAGAGTCGGTTTGTTTACAGCAATGGTTCCCGTTCTGACAACCAGATGGCGCCACCATAGGCTGAGTTTATTTTTGCGTGTCTGCTAGCATACGCTGAACTAAAAGTGGGAATGTGCCTGCGTTTTGCGTACGTGTAACTATAAATATTCATGTGATTCACAGAAAAAGCGAGCGGTACGCCTTATACAGTTTACTAGAACAAAACGTGCATTTCTCTGACATTGGGGCATACAAATGGTACGTAGTATATTCACTTATGCTTCTACAAAAAAAGACTACCACCTTCTTGAACAAAATGAACGTTTGGGGTCGCCACCATGCATTTTTACGCGACTTTTAACGCCGAAATAAAATATAAATTCCTGCCTAAACCGGGAGCAGTTCCCTCGTTATTGATGTTATAGGGTGCCAACTATCAGAATATGCCATTATTTATATAGTCATCTCGGTGAGTAGACTGACCCTTTAAAGATAAAAAAAAACTCTCTGCAGTCGGATACCGATGGAGACTGCCCCAGGCTTTGTCTTGCTGTTTTTCTTTTTTTTTGCCAATGTGTATTCTTGTGTGCACCATACTTTGTGTTTCCTCTGTATGAGTCCTGTTGTTCGCAGAATAGCTAGTGTTGCTGCCAGTATCATGCATGCAGTAAACAGTTTGTTAATTTCGTCTATGCTGCACTCTTCAGAAACGTCCTCTTCCAAACTGGCATTCGTTTTAACAAGTGAGCATGTTAATTTCGTCTATGCTGCACTCTTCAGAAACGTCCTCTCCCAAACCGGCATTCGTTTTAACAAGTGAGCAGTCGGCGAGGTGAACTTTCCAGTGCTGTGGTCTTGTGGAGATGACAGGAGTAGACAATGAGAGCCTGATAACATCAGGCAGGTGATCACTTCCCAAGGGGTCAATTTAAAACATTCCATTTAAAATCATTAGGAACAGATGGTGATGTGAAGGCTAGATTACGAAAGCTCATTTTTTCGGAGCTTGGGCAACAGTATGTGGCATTTTTCGTAATCCAAAGACATACATTATTTGCAGGAATAAAATCTTCAATTATTTGGCCCCTAGAACCACAGTGTTTGCTTGCCAACACTTGCCAACACTTTAAATCCCCAACTACCAGTGAGAGAGATAAGATATTGAGTCCCGCTGTACGAAGCTTCTAGGGCGCAGGTTGCCAGGAGCTGAAGGCTGAGGCCCCAGGATGCGCCGAATGGCATAGGCAGGGGAACGGTGTCATCGCGTGTAAGCAGCGTCTTGGGTCGGTGGATATTGGCTGTTTGCGTACGTCCTGCGCACATTGCAAATTAAGCTTTGGAATGCAGCTCTGTTCGTCGTGCACATAGTATTAGCCATCCGTGTTTCCTCGGGGATAGCCTTTTTTTCTGGCAGTGCAGCAGAGGCTAAGCAGGAAAGAGAAAGAGGTGGGCTTTATACCCGTGCTGCTGTAGCCAGGCTCCTTAGGACTAGCCACCCCTCTTTCCAACTTCTCCCCTTCACCACTCTGCACCCCTAGCCCGGACAACGAACAATCCACTCTCCATGATATGGGGACAACAAGCCTGTCTCCTACCCTCTCCTGCCTAGCCCTTGCTACTATGCGAAAAGAGCTGTGCCCGAGTATAAGCCCTGTTTACATGAACCCGACATCGTCGGGTTGACTCGGGGGTCGGGCTGAGCAAGATCAACCCAACTCGACCCCTGCTTGTTTACATGTACTTGATTTTAGCGATTAGAGACTGGTTTGACAGTAGCGACACCAAGTGTCAACCAGTGAAATGCGAGTGAGCTGTGGCAGCCTCCAAGATTGCGGCACACCACTGCAGTCCTACAGGCGCGACAGCGCAAACAGAAAACAGGTTTGCATTTATCCTCTCCCCTCCTGCTAACCCGACACTTCGACTCGACAGCGTTTAAAGGCAGGGTCACGTTGAGCCAACCTACCCCTTGATTAAAGAATAAAGTCGGGCTAGTTGGTGCTTTTCATCCACATACTGCGACATGTTACTAGCGTTAAAATACACACAATGCACAGAGAGCAGGAACACACAGGACAGACGTTAGACTTCAACTGCCGTTTATGGCACACGTGTGTGAAGAAATCACTACTTGCATCTGCGCATGCTCGATACACAAGACATACCTGGCAAAAAGCACACACTTCAATGTACTGTGATTTTACATTTTCTTTTTGTACTCTATGTGTCGGCGATAGCCAGCGATGGTGTTAATCAAATATGTCTTGCGTATCAAGCATGCGCAGATGTGCATAGTGACTTCTTCACATACGTGTGCAATAAACGGCAGTTGAAGTCTAGTGCCTGTCCTGTGTGTTTGTGCTCTCTGTCCTTTGTGTGTATTTTAACGCTGGTAATGTGTCGAGTCTGTGAATCTACCCCTTGCGACGGAGTTGACTGGACCTGATCAGACTTGGCACATATTTACATGAACCCAGTAACCAGTTTTCGACCCGACAACTGGACTCAACCCAGCCCTGTCGGGTTCATGTAAATGCCGCTATAGGTAACATGCCAGATACACAACAGGGTCTGCGAGAAGCTCGTTTTGCTTGTATTTTTTTCCTCTTTGCTATAAGGTGACTCCTAGCAGTGCAGGGTAAGGGTGCCGGTGTCTCTGAATAAAGGAGGGAGAAGGGAAGGCTCTCTCCTCGTTGCCAAGCTGACGGTTCCACTCATATCAACAAACCTCTGCTCCCTGAAGAGGCAAAATTAGGGTGGGGAGGAAGCGGTTAGGAAGCGGTTAGTGGTTGCTTTAGCCGCCCGTTTCGATGCCTAAGAAAAAGCTAGTAGAGAAGGGGTGCTTTTCTCACTGCTGAAAGCGTCGGTCATGTAGCATTCCATGGACCGAAAAAGCCCTGTTGAAGGGGGGTGGGTTTACCTGTGGCTTGAGCAGGGGAATCCCCTACCCCACCTTTTATTCACCACTGGCCACAACCCACAGCACTGTGCTGAAAATTTCTTAATCATAAAGCAAATAAAAGAACTAGCAAGCAGGCTCGCGACACTGCAATAGACCGATCCCACCGGGAGTTTCAGCATGTTGCGATTTGCACATATAGTGCTGGCAGTTGTGGTTTTTAGCTGATGCTAAACGGCAAGTCTGGTCGGGAACGCAGACTTAGAAGTGGCAAGTGGTAGAATAACCAGTGCCAGTATGTCTGTAACTATCAAGGAAGTCTCGGTTAAATTTTATATTTGAACAAAAGGGATGGTGCAGTGATTTGCACTCTCACTTGACCACCGAAAGTGGCATATTCTATTTCTTTACTTTAGAACAACAAAGAGTGCACCAAGACCAATGGTGACAGGCAAAACTCCCCATTGCAACTACAATGTGCTTACACATACTCTACTTGTCTTAATGTGGCCACGTGCCTAAATGTGGCATTGAGCCTATTGTAAAAAATTCATCTCTAAAGTGCTCCAAGGCAAAAGCCTTTCCTGGCACACTGTTTGGCATTGACTGCGAGTCTGTTTGTGGTGTACTAGTGCTTTATTTGAATACACATTACAACTACACACTCTGACTACAGACTTTGCCTGCTTCTTTAGCATGACTCTCTCTCTGCTTCGATGAGTTCAGTTGTATCCATATCTCTGTATGCAGTAATGAGGTATGTCATGTGGTCACCCATGGACGCCTTACGCCCCCTGTCGGAGCGGAAGACAACTATTTTTATTGGTTGTCGTGTGCTCCAAAAGGGGGCGTCAGGCATCCGTGGGTGACCTCATTACCTCGAATCTGCGCACTCTGACGTCATAACCATCTCGACCAACCGAAAAGCGTAACACCTCTGCTGACAACCTTCTGCCAACAACGATGAGGCACTAAAGGCTCTCGCCTTAATATAGGCATCATGGCTGCTGCAGACATCCAGAAAGAAACTCACCGGTGGCTTCATGTCGATGTCAAGTCTGTGCAGCACGTGACGGTTGAATGCCTTGAACACTCCACTCGCATGACAGCCAGGGACCTGGAGAGGTGGGAGTGAAAGGCAGGACGCACTGATCACACCAGGCTTGGTTCAAGGCGCATCACAGCTCTCCTGTCCAACAAGATTCCAGAGCAACTGCTTCACGGTTGTAATTACCAAAGGACCGCTAGTGTTACTAATATGAAAACCTACTTACAACTACCACTTTAATTGACCCGAAGAAAGTTATCTCGCCTGTCTCTCTTTCATAAAATATACTACCATAACCCAACCTTGTGATATCTTTGGGTTCAACCACCGTCATACATTTCAACTCGCCATGACCACAGCAAAAAGGTAGATATTCCACACTCAAATGCGCTTGCATATTCATACTCATTTATTCCCCGGACAAGCAATGACTGGAATAACCTATTAGCATCACTAACAAGCATAACTGAAACTGAGAACTTTAAATCCCCATTACAAGGTTTCTTTTCATAGCTGGTGCTCATATTATCATCATGGCTCTCATACATGGCGTTCATATTCCCATTACGGCTGTTTGTTTATTAGGTACTGTATTCCTTGTTTTATACTTGTTTTCTTTGTCACATTTTTCTGTATTTATTAACACCCGTTTGTACCTTTCTTGTTTTTCATTCTTTTTGTGTACTTACTTTTGTTTTTGAACTGGTTTTAGAGATTGTGTATATTTTTTACTAATAACTTTTTGTGTACAGTGTGTATGCCTCTGCATCCGCCACTCCCCTCTATAATGTATGTTTGTACCCCGAGGGCATAATAAATAAATAAATTACACAAGAGCAGGATGACAGCTTGCATACAAGCGCTGAGCTAAGGAACCTTCCGATATCACTAGTGGCCACTTTAATGAGGGATGCGGGTCTTGCAAACAAAAAAATCCTGGAAAAGTCTATCTTTAGAAAAACAGTCTTTGGTATTTAATATACTTCAAACTATACCTCAAAAAATATCCATGCTCAAAACAATCCCGAAGTAAAAAAAAAATGGATATTTTTGTTGTCAGCGACCGAAAAATTAAGCGCAAGCTTCAAAATGACATTCCAATTCACTTGAACACAATTCCGAAACCTGCCTTTAACCACCACCATTTTTTTCTAGTTTTAAAGCTTGTTTCGTGCCCTTTCATTTCACACTTTTCACGATGACATCACAGCAGCACAGCCGACGCCATAGCTGCTTTTCCACAATGAGATCCACCATGACTCAGTAAATGCACACAGACTTTATCTCTTTATCTCGGCTTGTGATTTTACACATATGGTTTCTGCCTTAAGAGCTTTTTCTCTGGTTTGCATTGGCCAACTGAAATAACTTTGGTATTAATTTATTAGGAAGGAATAAGGCTCTGTGGGGATGCTTTTTACTAGCTTTTATATAATGCCTACAAATTAAATTATTTGCTTTCCTAAGCTACCAGCCAACTCATTTTTTTGTGTTCTATTCGATACTTTAAATATTTTTATCAATGTATTTTCACTGAGGAAAGCGTAAAAACAGCATCAACACAGAAAATGCTTCTTGGATGATGCGATTCTGTAAATACCATGTAGACCGCTTTATAACGTATGTCGTGGGGGCCGCAAGAATCTGCACTCTAAGCGGTACTGCACCATAACGAAAACATTGTTTTGTTTTTTTTTTACTTCACAACAAACACCAGATGGGTAGCTTCCAGTTCAAAAATGTTTACTCTGAACAAAAAGCAGCCCACTAAGTCCACAGCTCACTTGATTAGTTTGAGCATACCACATGTAGCGCGACTGCGGAGTGTAGTACAGAAGAGATTTTGTCGCAGAGTCGGGTGAGGGATCGACGAACGCGTTGCTGACAAAGCAATCACTGCCGTTCCTTCAAGAAGTGGCAGCGTAATCTAGTTCGGTGATTACGGAAGACAACATGCTTAAAGTATTGCCTTCGACCAGTGAAAGCAGTCTGTGCGCGAGTTGGAAAGCGAAATCGAAAAAGCGTAACCTAAGCAGCGGAGTGTCAGTAATCATGGAATCAATTCATGCTCTCGCATTTCTGTCCAACTGACCATCGATCACTGCATAATTTTTTGTTTTGTTTGTTTCACGGAGTAAGCGGCAGCGCACCTCAAAAGCCCTAAGTGCCACGCAGGAAAGCACGCTTGCTGTTGTGCGCGGTCACCAAGCGGATTTCAAAACCGCACTATAACAGTATTTCACTTCGCATGACTGCATATTAAGTGGTGTTACTTTATATTGAGCCCAATGGGAGGTTGACCGGTGGCCGCCAAAAACCATATTATATCCAGTCCCACACTATAAGTGGTTACGTTCTAAGTGGTCTCTACTGTATTTGAAATCTTTACAAACATTTTTTGGTTAATGGACTGTAACAGCCCAAATACAAGCACAGCATTTTAACACATGCTGAGACATGCTTACTTTTGTCCTCGTCTTTTAGTGTCAGGTACTCAACACTGTGCTCTAACTTTAATTTTTTTTCAGCTCTCTACAAATTTGGGACATCCACACCATTTGTACCCCCCACACTTCTAAAATCTCTTACCACTACACAGAAATGGAAGCCTGAGATAAAACAATTACCGTATCTACTCAAATCTAACCCGCACCTTTTTTTCGATATATCGGGTCCAAAAATTGGGTGCGCGTTAGAATCTAGTACAACCCTAAATCTACGATATTATATTGTCATCAGTATTTCAAAACGGCCGCCTCATACGCACTTCGAGCATAGCTGCCTAGCTGCCTGTGCTTAGGTTAGCCTACCGTTTTCTGCGTTTGATTTACCAGCAGGAACGTGCCGACAGCGAAGATACGTCGAGTTCATCATGATGCCGCATTTAAAAGGAAAGTCATCATGTGTGCAGAGACAGACGCAAATCGGGCCGCATCACGCGCATTCCGAGTTCCAGAAACATGCGTGCGGGACTGGCGCAAGCAGAAGGAAAGGATTTTCGCCAGCAAGGCTACACGAAAGAGTTTCAGTGGACCGAAGCAGGGCCGGTTCGCCGAAATAGAAGAGCGGCTCGCAGAATACGTTCAAGAGCAGCGAGCAGCGCAGCAACCAGTGACGACCGATCTGCTCAAAGTCCGGGCGATGCACTTAGCCCTACAAACAGGGCTAACGCGGAGCGACTTCAGAGCGAGCAATGTGCTGGCTGTCAAATTTTATGAAGAGAAAAGGCTTTTCTCTTTGAAGGCGAACAGGGATATGCCAGAAGTTGCCTGAAGATTATGAAGAAAAGCTGCACAGTTTTCAGTGGTTCGTTTTGAGTTTGCGCCGCAGGAACGGCTACGGCCTCGGCCAGATTAGAAATGCTGATCAGACACCGCTCTACTCCGACATGCCTGCCACCACAACTGTTGAAAAGAAGGGGGCGAAGCAAGTGCGCAAGTTGTCTTCCAGCCACAAAAACACGCGTCACCGCAATGCTTTGTTGCACTGCGGATGGACAATAGCTGCACCCGTATCTTATATTCAGATGCAAGACGCTCCCAAAAGGAATCATGTTTCCGAGTGGCGTGATTGTGCGTGTAAATGAAAAAGGTTGGTTGACTACAGACTTGGTCGCCGAGTGGATCGATCGCGTCTGGCGCAAGAGAACCGGCGGCAGTTTGGGCCTGCGTGCGATGCTTGTGCTCAACGCGTTCAAGTGCCATCTCAACCAACGCATCAAGGACAAGCTCGCAGCGTGCAACACCGACCTTGTCGTGATACCCGGCGGCATGACATCGCAGCTCCAGCTGCTCGATGTTTGTTTAAACAAGCCGGTTAAAGATAGGATTCGGGCGCTCTACACAGAATGGCTTGTGAGTGGCTGCCATGAATTCACTCCCAGCAATAGAATTAAGCGTGCCTCGCTGCAAGACTTCACTGGATGGGCGAAAGATGCGTGGTGCACGATACCGTCTGCCGTGGTCAGCAAGGCCTTTAAAAAAAGTGGGATATCGAATGCCATGGACGGCACCAAGGATGAAATGCTTTGGTCCGTCAATAGCGATCAGGAGTTGTCTGAAAAGCGACGACGAGTGAACCTCGTGCCGGCGTAGTGAGAACAATCTTGGCAAGATAAGCCGTTTCCTTTTTTTTGTGTGTTTTTCAATATCGAAACTTTAGTGCATCGAGATTAAATCTTTGTTTTTCCAAACGAGACAAATTTGTATTTAAGGTGCACGGCACTTTTTTTTTTGTCACGGAAAACGGGTGCACGTTACAATGAAGGAGATTTTTTTTTTTCGGTGGGGAGGGGGGTCACGAAAAACGGGTGCGCGTTACAATCGAGGGCGCGTTAGATTCGAGTGAATACGGCACTCGACCCAACTACCGAGAGCAACTACCCCCACCACTCACCAGGGGCAGGTTGTAGTACATGCCGAAGATCATGCGTGGCAAGAAGGAGAACAGCGCCTCTCGCAGGCACACCTGCAGCGTACAGCACAAACTGTTACGTCAGGTTCATCACCAAGTTTATTAAAAACTTCATCTCGGCCCCAGCCGCGACAACAGTACAAAACACACTCCAATACACAGCGCCGCTGTCACACCGCACAGGTCTCCTGCTCATTGTTGCCAGTCTCGGAGCACCACTCGTACCACCACACTGCAGCAGTAACGCATAACTGCCCCACCACTAAACTCGGAACACAACACAAACAGAGCGCGTTCAACTCAACTGGTGCTCTGTTGAATTTAATCTAATGAATGCCACCAAGAAATTCTGACGAGAAGTCACATAAAACGCAATTCCTGACACAACACTGTAAGTTAACATGGACGAGGCTTTTAAACCAGAAAAAAAATGGCCAGAAAACTGATTTTTTTTTTAACTTTTAATCCATTTGCACGCCTCATTTGTTTAAGCTCTACCAAACTTTCATTGCCAAAATCAGCCGACAAGTACTCCAAAAATGTTGTTTCATGAACCACACCAGCTCTGAATTGCAGGGAGATGCTTGAACATAGAAATCTTTCTCCGTTATGGTTTTCTGCCTCTTGTAGCATCTTGTAGAGCAGATTTCTTCACAACGACAGAAATTGGTGAAGGTTACTGCCACGGTGGCTCAGTGGTTACAGTACTCAGTTGCTGACCTGAAAAATGCGGGTTTGATCCTGGCCATGCCATTTATATTTCTATAAAGCCGAAATGCTCGAGGCCCGTGTAATGTGTGATGTCAGTGCACATTAAAGAACCCCAGGTGGTTGAAACTATCTGGAGCCTTCTACTAAGACGTCCCTCATAGCCTGAGCTGCTTTGGGACGTTAATTCCCATCCCATTACTGGTGTGGTCAATGCAGCTGTAGAGACATTGCAGTGTGATGAAGAAATAGGCCGCCTGCCTCCTGACAACTCCTCTTCTACAGTAGAGTCTCGACAGGGGGGTAAAGCTGAGCTCGCAAAGCGGTCCACGCATGTAAGTCGCCATCTTGGAAGCCATCTTACAACACATTATTGTGGCCAGCACAGTTTTTTCTCGCAACGTCAAGGATGGGTGAAGTTTGAGTTTTAATTCGGAAAACTGCGGCAGAGATAATAATTATATGTCACTCTTACGCGTCTTTTCAATGTTTTAAACACATTATGTAATCTTTAGCGTACTGATTGTGGTCATTTCTTTTAATATCGGACGATTGCGAACATGTTCACGAGTGAACTGAATAAACGCTCTCGGAGTTTCGGTTTTAAACTTCTGCTTTCGAACCTGACTTCAAGGCACTTAATTCAAGGAGCTGCATACGACAAGGAGTCACTCGCGCTCTCGTTCACCGCGATGCCGCCACCTTCGTGCGTTGATGCATGGCAAAAGCTCCAAAAGGATTGGGCACTTTGCATCATTTGTGAGTAAACGTGGGAAGAGATTACATATGTACATTTCGCGACAACTGTGTACTGTAAAGCGTGTGAATGAAAATCTCTCGCTCTTGGAACTCTCTTTAAAGGCGGATGGCACCAAGCGAATGAACCTTGCAGCCGTTTACTTTTTCACGGCATTCTTAACGCCATTGCCTCAATCTGCTTGACAGAGAACACATTGGCGCTACTTATAACGGATGCAGGTGTTCTTGCTTAAATGCGTTTTATTACAATTTTCATCACTAATGCATGCGGTAATTAAGGTAACACTGTTGAAATGAACGGCCGCGCAACGACAACGGCACAAGAAGGACATGCGCAGTCACCAACTGTTTATTTTACGAAAAAGAGGCACACTTATGATCCTCAGCTCAAGCATCTGACAGTGCATTATTGCTCCGAACACAGTCAGTGGCAGGAAATCGGCATGTAAACAAGAGAGCATACATGTAATCGCAGGACCCTTGTTATCCCGTGCATATAAAGTACTTGCGGCACTAGCTTCTCATAAATGGGTTTTGAAACCAAACAGAGGAATAAAAAAATTCTCAGCAAAAAAGCAGTGTCACACACTAGAAGCAAAAGCAGTCATAAACCTAAAAAACCAACACAAAAATAATAGCAAAAAGCCACCACAACAACCAACCAAGCACCCACAATTTAATGCGGACAATGCCGGACATGAAACGAAGGTTTCTCGAGCGGTACATGGCGTTTCATGCATTTCTGCCTCCACCTTGTTTCACTCGGTCGTGATGAAGCTCTGAGCGTTGCTGCATACGAAAAATCCCATTGTGAGCTCGTCTCGCGCCAGAAAAGACACGGCACAGTCTTCCTCGGCGAAGGAGAAAGATAAAAAAAAACGCGAGAGGCCCGCGGTATTCTAACAAACCTTAGACATTTAATATAACAAAACACTGCACATTCAAAACAAACCAGGCAGAGCAGTTGCTCCATTTACCTTGGGCATTCGTTTCCTTTGCGAATTGTGTTCGCCCTTTATGAGCCAAAGCAAATTTCCGACGTGTATTTGCACTCGACAACAGAGGACATGCAAAATCCCATGCGCTCTACAGACGAAATACACTCCAGCGCGTCACAATCGCGGTACTAGCCTTCAAATAACAATTCAGAAGTCACAAGCCCCCTATATGAAATTACAGTCGGTATGCGACACTGCATACCATTGAAAACGATCCAAACGCGACGATTTTGGCATTGTTTACAGCAGTTTAGAGCAGTCGAGAGCTACTCTGCATACCGCCATCTTCCCACGGACTACGTTGCCAGGTTCCAACTCCGTTCTTTGCCCAGATTTAGAAAGTGACAAAACAGCTGGCAACACACGCAAACCGTTGCGTGATGGCTGCGTTTATGCGTTGCCCACTGGAATGCATGGGCTCAATGGGCAGCTTTCCCTCTAGAGTTGGTTGTATTAACTCTATGAGTCTAGATGATACAAACCTTACAGGGCCGCGAAAAATATTCACGTCATCTGAAATATGTACCATCAAAGTGAGGAAAATCTGTAGGCAGAAGCATGGCAAATGCATTTATGAAGATCTGTTTACGCATTACAGAATTTATTCACGGCCGCACTCCACTGCTCACCTGCCTGCTGTTCGCAGTATGTACCAAGCAACTTGCGACTGCACATCAGCAGTGTATGGGCTCAGTGCTCAAGGATTCGGTCACAGCTTGCATGTTCATATCACCCATAGTGGTGAAGGAGCATGTTCACGTCATCCCCCCCCCCCCCCCCCCCCCCCCCCCCCACTGTAATGCCACGGCGCTGTGGGTTCCTTACTAAATAAATAAATAAATCCGAATTTCTGGACACTGTACACAATGCACTCTGACCAAGGAATGTGAATTCGTATCCTCCCGAAATTTGTGTCAACCGGGATCGTACCATGGAGCTTCTACTGCGTACTGCCATACTATCTGCAACTTTACTACACCGCTGTCACTGCCCACTTGGTGCTGCCTCACTAAGCAACCGATGCATGGGAAAGCTTTGCTTGATGCACCAACTCACTGTGATACCGTCTTCGGCATGTATATGGTCCGTTATTAACTGCACATGAATACTAGGGAATGACTGCACCATTTTGTTTCTCACGCATTTACCATTGGTAATGGTGGGTGAACAATCCTGTAAAGACTGTTTCATCCCTTGCTGCTAGGGTGCTGTGTATGCGAAGGTCGATCATGCAAACAGCTGATTAAAGCACAAAGTGGTATTCAAGCCCAACCTTTTTCCCCTTGAATTCGGACAGACTCCTCAGCTGGCCCTGGTGAAAGGCTGACCACATTGGCAGGAATGTGCCCCTGTATGGGACCTGCAACACAAATGCAGCTCATCAGACAAGCCTGAAGAGAAGGTTAGTTTCAGTGCGATGTTTTGCTGTTTTATGCTTTACATGGCAGTGTGAAAACATGTCATGGGCTCTACCTGAAGATTCCTTGACAAAGGCTTTCACATAACTCAACACAATACTGGACTTAGAGACAGCAGCATCATGTAAAGTACAAAGCAAGCTTGGTTAACACAAAGGCAAACCTCAACACTATCTGCACAAATGTACTGAGCAACATTGGACGCTAGCCTGATCTACTCAAAATAGGAAAGCAGTCACTTCGAGGTATTAAACAACTTGAATGCTTCTTGTGCACTCTCATTACATGTGTAAAGCACAGAAATGCTAGAACTCAATACTGAGAATGTGTTCTAGCTTGAACACAAACTGCACCTAGTTTTCAATCTTCACTCTCCACTGAAACTGTCTCACCAAACACTGCGGCCGCTTATTGGACGATCACATCTCAAGAGAACCTTATGAAGACAATTTGGAACATGCACTACTGATGGAGCTGATGCAAGCAATGCTCACAGAAATTGAGAGAAATGCAGTAAAACGTCGATAATTCTAACTACGTCAATTTTAAATCTCATAAAATTCGTACAATTCCAGTGCTTTCGTCTTTGTCATGCAAATTTTACCTGATAATTCCCACTGGCAACTAGCACTACCCCTGTTATTTTGAGGACCTAGGGGACTATGCAGGAACAGTTGAGTTCGGTTGGTTGGTTCACTGGGGTTCAACGTCCCAAAGCGACTGAGGCTATCAGCTGAGTTTGGTGCAAACTCCAAAACAACTACATTCAATGGTAACACAGCATCACACCGCTTCAAATTGGTGCGCCAGCCTGCATTAAACAGCGCAGCACCTAATCAGAACGGTCAGTGCTTCACACATGATCATGCGGATTCACTCCGACTTTGTGCCCGGAATGGTAACGTCCCATCAGCCAAAGTGATCCTCTGCAGCTCACCAGCGGCTCTACCCCGAGATGCACTCAGACCGTGCCGGCACTGACACATAACATAGTTTCTATTTCATGCAAACCCCACACTACACTGAACTCATCGATACCAAATACAACAGTACCTCTTAACCGCCGCGGTGGCTCAGTAGTTACGGTGCTCGGCAGCTGACCCGAAAGACACAGGTTCGATCCCGGCCGTGGCGGTTGAATTTGGATGGTGGTGAAATTCTAGAGGCCCGTGTGCTGTGCGATGTCAGTGCACGTTAAAGAAGCCCACGTGGTCGAAATTTCCGGAGCCCTCCACTGCGGCGTCTCTCATAGCCTTAGTCGCTTTGGGACGTTAAACCCCATAAAACAAACTAAACCAACTTTTTAGAAGGTAATGCTTACCCCCAGACTGGCTGGATGGACAAAAATTACTGTAGGACCATGAAAAGAATGAAAAATAAAGTGTCCCTGCCCGTGCCACTAAGTATAACAGGCTTAGGCCAGATGGACAGCACACAGTCTTTTTCAATTGAGAGCTGCCTAGTGCAGCTGCCTTAGAGCTACATAGAGCCACTAACCTGGCGTGCCTGACCTCGGCCATCACCCTAGAGCATGTTGAGAACATGGGAGTATGTTCTGCAGATGTCAAAACTGCCGTTACTGAATTTCGGGCGACCAGCAGTGACACAGTGACCACAATCGAGCCCAAATATCGCACTGTGAGTAGGGGGTGGCATACAGCTACGAATGGAGGCAGTTATGCGCCTTTCCTTTTCTCAGAACTTCCGCTGATTTTGATGAAAGGTGTCACGCCTCAGCAGTGACACATCCGCACCACTCCCGAACACACGGGCGCCGCACCAACAACCACCTTTATTGCCCTTCTCCCATCTTCCCGCCGCCGCCGCTCCCCCTCATGATGATGATCACTCGGCGATCCGCTAGCGCCCTCTCGTTGCATCCCCCGGAACTAGTCCCTCCGCCGCCACACTGTCCTAACAAAGGAAAGGCGGATAACTGGCTCCCTGGGTCAGTGGATACCCCAATGTGCTTATGAGGTATGCAGGGGTGGTGTCCACCTGGAAAAAAGCCGCGTTTTCACAAAATTCTAGTTTAGCAATGCTAAACCACTAGCCATTTCTTTTATGCATATGCCTTCCTTCTTCTAGAATGCCATATATGACAATATTGTCCCTGATTGTTGAGCCTTTGAACCAGGAAAAAAGTCCATCACCAAAACAAACATATGTGAACATAAAAAAAGAGAATATACTGCTGCTACCTGGTAATCAGAACAGACAACCAGCCCTGGGTCATCAGCTGCAGTTCATTTGAGAGCGGATAACAGTGATCTAATAACAGCAGAGCGCATCCTCGGCTCCAGTTCTTGTGATAGCAAAGTGACCCCTGGTGATTATGTATCGTGCACTTAAAAGTTAGGCGAGCAAGCCTCACCGTGTCCCAGATGAGGACGTCGAAGTCACCGGCCAGGCTGTTGTTGAAGTGCAACGTCAGGTAGAGGTTGAGGAAGTCACAGAAGTGGTGGTACATGTTCACAACTGCGGGGAAACAAAAACAAGAGACATAAAACACACACTTAAGAGCCAACTCACTGCAAGAGAAAAGTACATTCGCACCTCGATACAGTAGAACCCCGTTCATACGTTTTTCACCGGACCAGGAAAAAAAAACGTAACAGCCGGGAAAACGCAACAGTGAGGAAAGCACCGAAAATTAATGAAAACAGTGCAGCTTTGACTTGAAACAATTAATTCCCGCAAATTGACCCTAGGACTTTAAAAAATCGAGAATGGTGGATTGCAGTTTCTTTCGCTCGCTGGAAAGAACAACGCGTTTCTCAATAGCAAAGGCCGCATTGCTGTCAGCGTCGCTTTGCGGTGCGGCCACACCGCACCCACGCAGCAGTGCTGTGCAGTTCACGCGCTCACTGCAGTCCACGCTGAAGCGACGTTGTGCACAGCGTCAAGCACTGAAATGTTCGTAGGATGCTCGCCGCGCTGCTCCGCGTAAGCCGCCCTGGCTGCCTGTCGACTGCATTTAGTAGGTCCAGCTTTTCCTCAAGGGAAAGCCCCTTCCGCTTACTCAACGCTATCACGCCATCAAAGCACAATAAAGATGTTGTTGCGACTGAGAAGGATGAAAAGGAAATTGCACGGGCCCTGCCGACTGGCTCCAGCCGAGCCACCACCGAGCCGCCACCACCGCTGTCACTTGCAGATAGAGGAGAGTTAAAAGATAAAAAGAAAGAGTGAAAGAAAAGACGCGCTGATAAGCAACCGCAGCCGCGCGCCTCCTCCTCACCACCTCCCACGATAAAGATCGCGGCGTTCGGTGTGCGAGGCAGATAGCCATCTAGTGGCGGCCTCTCCAACTCGTGTGCGGCTTCTTGCAGCCAGTTCCGTAGCCAAGCCTGGCCAAGACTCGTCAAAAATCAAAATGCCGGTTGGCGCGCATTGCCCGGGCGGGTTCGGGGAGCCCGGTTGCGACGTATCATGCGGGATCGTTTCCTCGGCTACGACGTAACAGCGGGGTTCCCAATACATTGGATCCTATGGAAGCTATGCCGGGACCCGAAGAAAACGACGTAACAGCCGGGAAAACGCAGCAGTGAGGAACGTAACAGCGGGGTTCTACTGTACAACAAAATGTTGTATATAACGAAGTTTTGTATTAATGAGGAGATTATCGTTTCTTTTGGAGGCTTCCACAGAAGCCCAAAGTCCCTCTAGTCAAGATAGTCAACAGAGATTGCATCAAAAAAATTCAGAACCAAAGCTTGCGCTTTGCAAAAAAAAATTTGAAGTATGCCTTGACCTGCAGCATGCCAATAGGAATACAATGAATGTTGCACCAGCCTTCTGCAATGTTTTCTTAATTACGCAGTCTTTTCACAAAAATCAGGTGAAAAAATATAAACTAGAAAACGCTTCTATAAGTACCGAACAGTGAAATCTGGTGACAGTCATCATAAAATTATTTCTAATGTACTAAAAAAAATTCCTGTAAAAACAGCAAGAAATAAATTTTGTTGCTGAAAGCCGCATCCACTCTTAACGGGCAAAGTGGCTTTGAGCAAAAATTTAATTTCTTAATGAATTTATACAAAATTTTTTTTGCATATTAGAAATGATATTGAAGTTGAAGTTGAAGTTGAAGTTTATTTCTCGCTCTCAGTGGTACAAGTATTACTTACAGTATTACAGTATTACAAGTATTACAAGTATTACAGTGGTACAAGTACAAGTATTACTGGGAGAGAGAGGACGCAGGGAAAAAAGCTGCTTGAATGCAGCTTGAGAGGCACCCTGCGCCCACACTGCTGAGGCAACGTATTGCCTCAGTTGTTAGTTTACAAGACAGCTACAGGTGAGGCACTCGAAAACAATAAATAAAGTATCAACATGAATATAATATCTACAGTGGCACTTAAACATTAGTATCACAATCACAACAAAAAGCGTCATAAATACTCAAAAAACCAAAAGCATCACATCAACCAGGTGTACAACAGCAGAATTCACACGTGTTACAGCTTTAATCACAGTTCGGAACAAGTTGTAATTAAATGTCTTCAAAAAGATACAAAATGGTTTTTAAGCTCTTTACCGTGATGCATTTTAGCGATATGTTGTTATTTTCTAAAATGTTTAGGTATTTCGACAGAATAAAAGATAAAGATTGCATACCGTATTTGGTCCGACAAAGAGGCAGTGACCAAGGAAAATGAGAGCGGGTATCGTAGACGGTTGAATAGCGAGACATTTTTAGAAGTGAGAGAGTGGTTTCATTGTTAGTAAAAACCGCAGTTTTGTACATTGATAGCAATCTGAAAGGAAACAAAGAAGTGAACTTTAGAATGCCAAATTTAATGAAGTATGGATGTGTGTGGGTCTGCCTCGATACGTTTGCTATGAGTCTAATTGCCCGCTTTTGTACTGTTATTAGTTTGGATATGTTGTGCTGGGTCGTCGTTCCCCAAACTGTGAGACAGTAAGTCAGTGATGGGAGAAAGAATGCTTGATAAATGAGGACCTTTACTCGAGACGGAAGTGTGTCCCTATGTTGGCAAATAAGACCGTTGAAGCGATTCAGTTTTTTCCGAATATGATTGACCTGTTCGTCCCAGGTGAGACACTCTGAGAAGATAACTCCTAAGCATTTTATGTTTTTCACGATTGCAATTGTTTTGCCTCCTAATGATAGGGTGAAATTGGTGTGAACAGTTTTGTTTCTTGTTCGGTATAAGACGGCCTTCGTTTTTTCAGAATTAACTTTCAGATGATTATTTCTTGACCACTCGTGAAGATATTCCAGAAACTTATTTGCTCGCAAAAATAATTCGGCTTCTGTGCTACCCGACAACAGTGCTGTAATATCATCAGCAAAGCCCACGAGGTCAACGGTAGGGGTAGAAAAGATGTCATTAATGTAAACAAGAAAAAGTAAGGGCCCCATTATGCTGCCCTGGGGAACACCAGAGAGAAGTGGCTCAAGGCTAGATAACTTGTTATTATGAGAAACCATTTGTCTGCGATGAGCTAAGTATGATTTGAGCAGAGACAAAGTGACTCCCCTAATTCCGTAGTGTTCCAGTTTTTGCAGCAGCAGATTATGGTTGAGCAAGTCGAAGGCTTTTGAAAAATCGACATAAATGCCAAGGACCAGGCATTTCTTCTCAAAGGCTTCAACTATTAGTTCTTTTTGTTTGATCAAAGCTGTCTCTGTCGATTTTTTAGGCCTAAAGCCAAACTGTTGGTCAGATAGGACACCATGCTTATCTAAAAATTTAGTTATTCTGGAACACATAATTTTTTCTAAACCCTTTGATAACACAGGCAGGATCGAGATCGGCCGGTAATTTGATAATTCTGATGTGTCACCTCCTTTATGAATGGCAATAACTTTTGCGACTTGCATTTCTGTCGGAAAGATCCCTGTAGCGAGAGCAATGTTGTAAATGTGAGTTAACGGTACAGCAAGTAAGTCAATAATAAACTTAAAAGGTTTTATGCGGAATCCATCTTTGTCCTCTGCACTGCTACATTTTAGGTTGCTAAAAACTGTTACGACTTCAGTTTCAGTTGTGGGGAAAAGGAATATAGACTCGGCAACAATTGGTGTTTGCAAAGCGTAGCCGGGATTCGGTGCGGTGGAAGAAAGTAGGGTTTTTGTGATACTCGAAAAATGTTCATTAAATGCATTTGAGAGATCGTCTCCGGTAATAACGATGCCGTCTTTCATTACTGAGGTAACAGGAGATTTGGGATTTCGGTTTAAGAGTTTGTTTAGTTGGAACCATTTCGCACTCACATTTTTACCAGACATGGATGAGAAAGTGCTGTTGTAGTAATTGAACTTCGCGGATTTCAGCTCTCGGTTAAGAGAATTGCGGTATTTCTTGTATTTCTCTAGCTTTGACGGGTCGCGGGATTTAATAAACTGTGCAAACAGCTTTTCTTTAACCTTTATTTTGCGCAGTAGGTCTTGCGTTAACCACGGCTTTTTAGCTTTTTGTTTGCGAGGACGATCAACCAAGAAGCATTTATCGTACACAGCCTTTAGTTTCTTAACCAGGATGCTGCAAGATATTATGACTGCTATCATAAAATTTCATTCCTATATCTCAAGATTATGTTTTTTCTAATATATATGTCACCCTTGACTCTTGAGAGAGAAGAAAGAAGGGTGGGTGAACACTCACAAGCTGCAGGTCAAGTCATGCTTATATTTCCGTTTCCGCAAAACAAAAATTTTAACTTTTTTTCCAACACTGTAGCCAGAGATATGTCTAGACTAGGAAGAAAATTTTATGCAAGAAATTCCACAACGAAACTTCATGACAGTATAGAAAACGAATCAAGCAAGCAGATACTTCCAACTTTCGAAAAACCAAATTTTTGGTCCTTTTGTTGGTAGATTTTTTTTGGTAGATTTGCAAAAAGATTTTGCAAAATCTTTTTGCAAGTCTGCAAGGGCCAGCACATTTGGGGAATTTTATGCTTGTCCTCTTATCCTTGCACGGTTTATTGTGTGTACCAGGAAATGCATGGAAGCCGAATGCAGAAATAAATAAAAATGAAATGAATTCGTTAAAAAGAAAAGTTTGTAGCCACTTCTAACACCGGTTACTTTTGAACAGGCTTGCTACGGCCCAGAAAAACCTGACTCCTGTACCCACTGGATGGACAGATGAACTACTGCTGCATGAACCACCTCAGCCTTGAAGAGATGATGCACTTCTTAAATACAGCCTTCACAGTGATTGCCATGAATCATTTAAATTCTGTCAGCATGAAAATGTGAGATAAGCACAAGCAGGATGACAGCGGCCAGAAAGGGATTTACTAGCATTAAAGCCTTTATGTATACAGCTGGACATGATCGACAAAGAAAACTGTGTGGCACTTGAGTGTTCAGTTTGAACTCTTTTTAAAAAGTTTTTTTCACAATTAAAACAGACTGAAACAAGGCTCAGTGCATGTGTACCATAACCATCACCACATGTTTTGAATTCTGTTATGCTGAAACCTGGAGGCTAACAAAGAGGGTTCAGCTTAGGTTAAGGACAACACAGTGGGCTATGGAAAGAAAAATGACAGGTGTAACGTCAAGAGATCGGAAGCGGGCGGAGTGGGTGAGAGAACAAACATGGGTTAACGACATCCTAGTTGAAGTCAAGAGGAAGAAGTGGGCTTGGGCAGGGCATGTAATGCGAAGGCAAGGTAACTGCTGGTCGTTAATAGAGTGGATTCTAAGAGAAGGCAAGCATAGCAGGCGGTGGCAGAAAGTTAGGTGGGCAGATGAGATTAAGAAGTCTGCGAGGATAGGGTGGCCACGACTGGCAAAGGACAGGGTTAATTGGAGGGACATAGGAGAGGCCTTTGCCCTGCAGTGGGCATAGTCCAGCTGACGCTGATGATGATATGCCTTGCCTAGAAGTTTCTAGTAAGTGTTGATTGCACTCAATCATGTAGGCTCCCAAGGTAGCCAAAAGTGCGGAATGACAGAAGACAGCACTCACTGGCATCCAGCTTCATCACGACAGTTGGTCTGTCCAGAACGACATCGCAGCCGTCTCCGTCAGCAACTTTTTCCGGGAGTTCTTCAAAGTGTTCCAGCTCTGAGAACCTGTCAAGGAGTGCGCCATTGCCAAGGGAAGCCAGTGAGGGAGAGGGGGAAAGTGACAGGCAGAGAAAGAGCACTCCAGGGGCTCCTTCAAAAATCCATGCCTCAATGTTGACCTTTTTCTCTCTGCAGAGAGACTGCAGCCGACCATTATTAGCAGATTAAACCAGCACAAAGGAACGAGGACACAAAAGGAACACACACAACACAGGTCAGGCGCTGTGTTGTTCCTTCGCACTGGTTTGTTTACAGTAGTGAACCAACGTTGGCAGATCAAAATCTTGATTCAGTTGATCATTATAAGCAACTATTTTCTCCGGTACATCGATTGCTTTGGAATGCGATGAGAGTTCCCACTAAACTCCTATTTATTTGCCAGTGCTTACCACCATTTAAGCCCACCATTCACCATGATATACTGGACTCCCGTTTAACAAAAATGTGAAGGTGTGTACCAGGGAAATTTTATCTTGTCAGAAGTTCATCTCAACAGCTCTGCCCACAAAAAGGTATCTGATAATGCTTGGCGAGTCCAACAAAATTAGATGAAAACATATAATACAATGGCCCTGCACTGAGAGCATAACTGCAAAGTAATCATTTATCACACTGTGCGCCAGGTGAGCTGAAGAGTGAGGGAATGGAGCAAGCTCACTTTACCCTATTTCAAAACAGCATTGCTCTAGTTCCCTTTTTCCACCATCTTTTTTTCTCTCTCTCTCTCTCTTCCAAGATGACCAATGTTAGTTTTTCCGATTTTTGCTTTCCCTCCTGCTCTGAGCACCCCAAAGTTGCCCAAGTGAGTAGCAATGTGTTTACAGAACCTTGATCGTACGAATCTCACAGGATCACGGAAAATATACGTGTCGTCCGAAATTCGTATCATCAAAAACAAAATTCGTGTACACAATTAACACATCTCTTTCTGGCTGCAACGGGTTACTCGCAACGTCGGTGATGTACGGGCAAGTACTTGGTGCTTGAGGCTGCAGTCATGGCTTGCGCGTTCGTATCATCCACAGCAGCGTGGGGGCTGTACGCAGCATCCAAATTTCTGCCCATTGCACAGAATGCACTCTGGGCAGGGCATTTTATGAATTTCTGTCATGCTGAAATCGCATAAACCAGGACTATATCATCAAAATTCCACTGTACTGTCTTAGAACGCGAATATAGTGCTAAATTGCACGAAAGGCCAGAGGAAAGAAAACACAAACACCAGCACCAGACTGTGGTGGTCATTTAGTTTAGTTTAGTTTGGTTCGCTTATTGGGGTTTAACGTCCCAAAGCAACTCAGGCTACAAGGGACGCCGTAGTGGAGGGCTCTGGAAATTTCGACCACCTGGGGTTTTTCAGTGCACACTGACATCACACAGTGCATGGGCCTTTAGCATTTTGCCTCCACAGAAATTCGACCGCCGCAGCTGGGATCGAACCCACGTCTTTCAGGCCAACAGCTGAGCACCGTAACCACTGAGCCACCGCGGCGGCGGACAGTGGTGGTTGTGTTCTCCAGGGGGATCCCCTGTCCCTCTGTGCAGTTTAGCTCTATTCCTGTTCTATGATGAAATGCCAACTAGTCCCAGTCCTTGCTCTCTTATCTCGCTCCTTCCACAGCGTGACTGTTGTGAACTGTGCGAGCAGATGCCCCCCGCACTTTTCCGTTCACCACAGGAAAGCCCAGCTGAATTAATTAATGCCAGCCCCACGGACCTGATTAAACGAGCTTGCAATCCCACAGAGGCTGCTAAGAAAAGGAATGAAAAAGAAAATACAAACAGGAAAGAAGTTTGCTTTGGCGAATGGCTCCCGTGGTGACCACCTTCTGGTTACGCATTCACCCGCTCTTGCTATGCTTACCTTCCACTGTCATCCTCATCTTTACATGGTAACCATCCCCTATATGGTTCCCATGGCAGGCACCCTCCAGTTGCACACACCTCCTCTCTCATCACACCCTCCTCCGTCCATGGTAACAAACTTTACAGGTGGTTGCCGTGGCAACGACTCCAACTGCACATTCGCCTGCTCTCGCCATACCCACCATACTCCCGTCCTTCCAGTTATGCATTCCTATGTTTCTGCTACATCCTCCTCCCTCTGCATCAAGCTATCTACATGTGGTTGCCGTAGCACCTGCCCTCCAGCTGTGTACACCTGCGCTGTCCAGATACCCTATTCTTTCAACAGTAACCACCCTCCACAGTGGTTCCAGCGGCAGCCACCCTTCACTTACACATTCATCCACTCTCACCACGCCCTCCTCTTTCGATGGCAACCCTCCTCCCACTCCTTCCCCGTGGTCACCACCCTTCAGTTACGCCAACTACAACGACGCAAAACCCGGGGAACAGGCATATAACAGCTCTTGCTGTAAGTATGCGAGGAGTTGACCTCTACAGCCCCCCTGAGCTCCTGTGACAGTGCCCACACCCACCATGACTGCAGGGGACTCTTGTGGTCCCCTTCGAGGCGCAGGGAGTCCCTGTCCAGCCGACAGTGGCCCCCGACCAGGCCCCGGCCCAGGATGTCCTCCCGGTACCTGGGACAAGAAAAGCACAATGCTCGACCAGGAAACAATATATAAGTCAAGTCAAGCACATTTATTTCCTTTTAGCAAGAAAAGAAGAGGCCAGGACTAAAAGCTGCGAAAACAGCTTTGACGGGGTCCTGTCAGGTAGAAGACTGTCATAAGGTTGCAAGGTCACATTATCTAGATGGCCCACCTGCCACCTAGGCTGCTCTCCGAGGACCATCTGCCAGAGCCCATGCTCATGATTTTTCACACACAAAGCCGACGCCGATGATGCCAACACCGTATTTTTCATGTCAACGGGGCCTTTAACACCATCGAGTTAAAACAAGGCCAATTCACAGCGGTACACAGTCAGCATTGATGGAAGAAACACCAGCCAAAAAACAGACGAACACAGGAAAATGAAAAGAAGTTAGGAAAGAGACTGGAAAAGAGACCAGTCTCTTTCCTAACTTGTCGTTTTCCTGCGTTTGTCTGTTTTTTGGCTGGTGTTTTTTCCATCAACGTTATGCACCAACTAGCCCAACAACGTGTTTTACACAGTCAGCACTTGGGATGTTTTGCACACAGCAAGTGTGCCCATGGTGATGATGACAATGATGGATTAAAAGAAATGAATGGGTGATGATGACAATGATGGATTAAAAGGAATGAATGTATCGATGGAATGAAGCCTCCTGCGTTAGAGACACTAACACAGCATTCCATAACCGTGCTGTAAACTATTACACCAAGTGCTCTCTAGCATGAGTAACCTCCATGGCAGCTAAATATTCTTCCAAAAAAAATTGAGATGTTAGCTGCCTTACTGTCACAATATTAGGATGTGAACTTACTCAGAAAAGGCTGTGAATCAGGCCATTAGATCCAAGAACTGCCTTAAATTTAAAAAGCAGTTTGCTTGATTGGGAATAACATCTTTTCCACATCATAAAATCAAATTTAACTGTATGTATGGCTTTTTGCAAGACTTACCACTTTGCACTTCTAAGGCCTAAAGCAAAGGTTCTAATTGCAGCTGGCAATATCCTCAAGACAAAGCAATTTACCACATTTTCCAGCCCATAAATAACACTCCACTCCAAAAGGACATTTTTGTGAAAAAAAATCACACACAAGTCGCACCAGTATATAAAACACACTTGTTCAAAGTGCTATAAAAATGCCCTGAGGATCTCTTCATCAACAAATGCAACAAAAATACTCTTTTGTGGCAACTGCCATGCTCAGACGATCCTCGAGCTCTAACAATTGTGCCTTCTTCCCACAGACTGTCTTTTTTTTTTTAAGGCCAAAGCCTTTAATGCCTCATGATCAAGACTTGTTAGCAAATGTGTCCACATTTCGGATGCATGCCTTATATGGGTATATGCTAATCAATAGCCAATCAATACTTAATCGGGTGCAATTGAAATACATCGGAACATGAAATACAGGGATTTCATGATTATATCATTGTACTTAATGACTAAATGACTAATTGGTAATTAGTAATAGTTAAGTAGCATGTGGGACTGTGCACTGTGCCTGTACCTTAACACTAAATAATCAATGTACTATTTAAGGTCACATTAACTATCACTAACCACACATTAACTAGTATCACGAAATGTGCAAGTCATGCTTAACTCTCATTAACCATCATTAATAGACGTTTCTAGATGTTTCATAGACATTGTGTCGAACATTCTAGAGAGTTCCATCACTTGACAGGTGAGCGACAGGACATGATGCATGGCATTAGAACAATGGTAAAGACCAATTGGCCTAATTAACCTTTCTAGTCAGCCCAGATAAATAAATAAAACCGAGTAGGAAGTTGGTCGAGTTGGGGAATGGAACCAGGGTCTTCAGAGTGCGAGAAGAGCACGCTAACCACTCCCCCATGCCAGCTCCATGGTTTGGAATGAACAAAGGCCTGTGAAGCTAATACAGCCTCTTTGGTCACTCCCATCTTCCTCCCTTCCTTGTTGGTGAGGTTCAGGTGTCCACCAAGATATGCCCACCGAGATATCAGAGACAGATACATTTCCTTTCCTCAAAATCTAATTTACCAACGTAGAGCTGAATGGGCAATGGCGTTCTGTGGACTCCCTGGCAGAATTGCAAGACGCTCGTTCCGCACTCAGAGGCCAAGCTTAAAATCTTAACCACACATGCAACACTGTGCTTAAGGCTTTCGCCTCACCGCACTTTAGGTCAACAAAGTGCCCCCCCCCCCCCCCCCCCTGAATTTTTTGTTCACTTCATCGCATTCTTGAAGGTTTGTGCCAGTCAATTCTTTCGCATCCATCGAATCGTCTCTCAGCTGCCCAGTTCCATTCTCCAGCATATACTCAACAGCACGCAGACTTAATTTCTCATTGTAGCTTCTCTGCCTTGCAGGTGGTGTCATGTTGAGCAAGAACAACACACAATGAATGCAAAGCCATACAGGTGCAACATTGCAATCAAAACTTTCGAGAATACGGCTGGACTGGATCTAACAGCTGCGTGCATTTCCATTGCCATTGCTGCATTCAGTACGGTTGTTGCGAGATTACATCATTCAATCTGTATAGGATAACATTTTAAATATAGGCAGTTTTAGCAGTGTGCGAACTGTGTTCCAGTACCATGAACCACTGCACAAACACAATGGGGTCCCTGCAGACACGGATCACAGTAGCAGATCATGCTACACTAAAACTCTGCAACAACTGAATTTTTTTTTTCACAAATTGCTTTTATAAAAGATAGTTACTAGGAATGCCAAAAGAAGGAGCACGGTGGCGCGTCACTTTTCACTGTACATAAGTCTCACCACAGTGATAGGGCGCACCAACAAAAAATCCAGAAAAGAAAAAACAACTTACCGTATAAACGCGTGTAAGGGCCGCACTTTTTTTTCCAGATTCGGGAGCCAATTTTCGGGGTGCGGCCCATACACGCGATTTAGAAAAAAAAAAATTTTTTTTAAGCAAAAGCACAGTAATCAGGGAATGAACGGCATTTATTCTGGTGCACGCTCATCCCAAAGAAGCCGCGCAGCATGTCCGCTGTCAACGCGTAGCCGTTGTTCCGCATTTCCATCACTAGCAGAGCAGTTCGGGAAACTCACACGGCTCGCCTCAGAAAGCGCGTTTTTTGCAGCTTGTGTTTCTCAATGCACCCTTTTGATTGCACGGTCATCGGACGCACTTCTCGGCCACGTCGAATTCCCTGCCCGCTGCACGCTTGCCCGCGTTTGAGAGCTAACTCCCAGCCGTGTAGCTGATAAGGTGCTTACTCGGCGGCAGCACGCGAAAGCCACAACTAAGGCGAACGCGCTAATCCGCCATAAAAGGCTGGAGCTGGCGATACTGATGCTGATTAGATAGCGGGAAGTCGCGGGGGGGGGGGATGATGGTTGTAAAGCCCCTGGTTGCGGCCTCGGGCGCCATCCATGGACGGTTTTTGGAAGCTCTTGTGCGCGTGCTTGGCCTCCGCGATCAAGCGCTCCGCGATCGAGCACACCGTTGTTCGCAGCCGGAGCCGATCGCGGAGGCCACGGCGCGTGCATTTAGAAGGCTATTCCCGCCTGGGTCATGGAAAGTTCGGGTGCGGCCCTTACACGGATTTATTTTTTTTTAAACATTGCCTTCGGGAAAACGGGGTGCGGCCCATACACGGGTGCGGCCCTTACACGCGTTTATACGGTACATAGAGGAAAATACGTACAACAACCAATCTTTAATCCTGACAAATGCAGCCAACTTTCTCTAAGGTGAGCCTGACATGGCATAGTAAGCCTGTTCAGTCTTTAACTCAGCAGAAGTTCAGCTTAAGGGAAGTGTCCCCAATATCGGATAGATTAAGAGAAATCCCTACTTAAGAGTACAGTGAGAAGCACAAACAAATGAAATTTTTTAATATTCTGCCTCGCATGTGCAGTTATGAGTACAGTAAAACCTCATTAATACGTACCCGCTTACCAAGTAGTTGCGGTTAAAATGTAGTTGTGTGAATTCCCCGGCGTAGCCACCATTGAAACCAATGTATTGGCTGACCGCTTAAAACATAGTAGCCCATGAACTGCCTACCGCTTAATGCGTACTTGCCGTCGCGGTTTGGCTGGCGCCATGCTATTATGCAAAACGTTTTCCGCCTTTCCAAAGAGCATTGTCAACGTGCAAACCGCTGGCGATTCAACATTGTGGCCATTTCGGCCATGTCCCGACGAGCGCGGCGATGTCCATGTCAATGGGGAGCCCGAGAAGCGTCGGCCGCTTCTGCGTTCTTGCGCGCGAATGCATCGTCGCCAGCCCTATCGCAGTAACCATCACCGTCACCCCCCCACTCTACCCATGTCATGTGATCTCGCTACACCTCGAGGAAACCTCGCTGCGCGCGTGACGTGTTGTGGATGTGTTGCAGTTAGGCGAAGCGCGTCTTTGTTCCGTGTGCACGCGAACGGTGGGCACCATGCCGAAGCCTACGCGACCGAAGTATCGCGTGCTAACAGTTAAGGAGAAGTTGGACATTATTCGTTCAATTGAAAATGGAACTACGAAAAGTGCACAAGCGCGTGCGTGGGACTTGCCGTTAACAACGGTCTGCGGCATTTGGAATGCTCGGGAGAAGTTGAAAAGCGGGGCCCTATCGAATATGAAGAGGTGCCGCTTGAGGGGATCAGCTTTTCCGGAAGTGGAAGAAGCTTTAGTGCTGTGGTTGAAAAAAGCAAGGTCAGAAAACCTGCCTGTCACCGGACCTCTCCTCGCCGAAAAAGCGGAAGTGTTTGCGGCCCAGCTCAACTGCAAAGACTTTTCGTGCAGTAACGGTTGGTTGGCCCGTTTTAAAGCACGCTACAGCATAAGTTCGAGGGTGTTGTCGCCGCACGGCCGCCACGGCGGTAACTGAAGATGACCGATTTCTGGTCGGCGGCACAAGAATAAAGTGCACATACGTACGTGTATTTGTTGGATATTTACTGTGCCTGAATTTCTTCTCTTTTGGGGCGTGAATAATGGCAAATTTTTATTAGTTGGTTAAGGTGTACTACCGGATAGTGCGTACTATTCCCGCGTTCCCGCCAACTAGGTATTAACGGGGTTTTACTGTACAGCCTTTTCTGAGAGAGACGATTTTTCTGGCACACCCCAGAACATCCCTGCAAAGTTTCCCAAGGACTACCCACATGTACCCCCCTCTCACCCGCCACATTCTTATGGCATTAGAATAACGCACCTAATTACCCTTTCAGTGCGAAGCCACCGAGAACCAGCAAATTACTTCTTACAGGCCTGTACACAGAAACCTGCTAAATTGTGCTATGCGATTCCTGTGGTACTCACCTCTGCTGAAACGTCTTTGACCACAATATGGTACAAAATGGTATTGTGGGATATGAGAATTTCGGCACTGTGTCTCAGACCACTAAGCTCATCAGAGGATTCGGCTCTACAGAGTTTACTCTAAAAAGGAGCCTCTATACAACCGTCATTACTTGGAATCCTGAGAGAACAGACAGACCATGGAACAGCTTACATGCCCCTAGCCCCATTCCCTACTACAATGGGTTGGGGGATCCCCACTCGTTTTCAACAGACGCTGAAGAACCCTGTATGTCTTGCTTCAATGCCTTCCTGCCTGAAATGCATTCAAATGAGATCATGCAGATACATGGGCCCCCAAATAATAGCCAAGTTCAATTTCCAGTGACTGGCTGCATAGTGACAAAGGTGGCTATGAGCAATTGCAGTACGACTGGTCCCAAAGTAATCGGGATGAAAGGCAAGGCTGGGGATGAGCCATGCTCGGCTTTAGGTGCTCGGGAAACGCAGAAAGCACTCCAACAAAACCAAGGATGCTGCAGAACCCTATTCGAGAAACCCTGCCCCACAGCCCTTGCCGCAAAAAAAAAAAAAACACCTTGAAAGAAAAGACCGGCAAGAGACAGATTCAGGGCAGAAATGTACAGAGACCGCTGCGGGGAGCAAAGCCAGACTCCGCAATATGCAATGAAAACAAAACAGTAACTGCTGAAGAGGCAGAAAATATTCACAATCTTGCCCCTTTTCTTCAAACCTGCTACTGTGGTAAAGACTGCACTGCATAACCTTAATGACACTTAAAGCGCATCCAAACCTTCATCAACGGCACATTAAACAGCACTGACCAATTGCATTTCTAAGCACTGATAGGTGCAACGTTAAGAGATCGGAAGTGGGCGGAGTGGGTGAGGGAACAAACGCGGGTTAATGACATCCCAGTTGAAATCGAGAGGAAGAAATGGGCTTCGTCAGGGCATGTAATGTGAAGGAAAGATAATTGCTGGTCCTTAAGGGTAACGGAGTGGATTCCAAGAGAAGGCAAACGCACCAGGGGGGGTGGCAGAAAGTTAGGTGGGCGGATGAGATTAAGAAGTTTGCGGGAATATGGTGGCCGCGGCTGGCGCAGGACAGGGTTAATTGGAGAGACATGGGAGAGGCCTTTGCCCTGCAGTGGGCGTAGTCAGTCTGATGATGATGTTGATGAGTGCCAGTTTAAGGGACTCACTTGACTGGTCCGTTCATGTGCAGCAGGCGCTGAAAGTCGAGACGGATGTTCTTGGCCCGACAGAGTTCCATGTGGCGGACACATTCCAGCAGCGATGCTCCCTGCAAAAATGGTGAGATTGCAAAACAGGAACTAAGGAATTGCTCGCCTGTCACACTGCCAAGGGAAGGTGCAACCATGAAGTGCATGGCACCTGCCAGAAAGGAAAGAAGAGACCTGTACGCATTACACCTGGTACACCTGTCACCCATTCCCATCACATTGTATCAAGCTCAACTGTCCCGACTGCCTCTTGGACATTGCAATGAAGACGGAAGATTTCTGCAGTGAAGATTTCTTGTCTCGCCAAATGTTATCTACCAGTGTTATTTGGACTGCTTTGCTTTTAATCTTGTACTACGCTTACGCTATTCTGTATAAGTCCGCCGTTTTTGAATTTGCTTTTGCGTATTTTGTGTACTTGGACCCGAACTAGCTGTTGGCTATGGGTACAAAAAGTGTTTTGTATTTCCTGTAAAAGAAATTCGAAATAAAATGAATTGAATTGAATGCTAACTCATTTCGCACATCAAATTGCAGACCTCGGAAACACCATGTGCTCAACTTGCGGCGTTTATGACTGACCATCATAAATGTATAACCGGCAAGCGCAGTGGTGCGACGTCTTTGCATAACAGCTGACAACTGATTTTCGGAATATGCGGCACTCAGAAAATGGTCTGAATGATTAAATAGTCCATCAAATCTGTGAGAGCAAGTTCACTTGCAAAAAAAAAAATAATAATTTTGCCCATTTATTTATTTATTCAGAATACCTACATCGCCAGAGGGCATTATTGTAGGCGGGTTAAATACATGGGGGTCACACAATGCAAAAAGTTCGCCATAATGCACATGAACACACCAGTTAACAACAAAAAACACTAAAATTAAAATTACTGGGAAACATACAGACAGTGCAATATTGATGCAGAACAATATAAAGAAAATAGATATGAAGAGCTCACACAGAAGTATAGGTTATAGTTTAATAAGAAAAAAAAAATGCTCTAGAAGTGATGTTTCGTCTAAAAGTGATAATATTAGCGTCCATTTGAGCCAGAGTAACTCTTTCACCACACCCACACAACATGGCAGGGCGCTCATGACCTCAAAATCCTGGATGAGCACACTGTGTTGACTGTTAGTCTTGACTAATTTAGTCTGAAAGACCAAACTTTCAGACTCTAAAGGTTCAGGAATATCCGTCTTGTATACGTCCACATTCCCAAAAGAAGCGTGATGGTTCCTCAACAAAGCCCAAAATATCATACAAGTTCAAATAACTGCAGTCCACAAAGTCAGTCAGCCACTATAGAATACTGATCGCTGAGCCAGGACTACAGCAAGACTCTAGCTGAGTACCATTTACTCCCAAAAACCTCGAATCCTGAAACTGAACAGACACAGGAGTCATTTTATGGAGCTTATCAACAACACCTACTCTCACTGTCCAAGATAAACCCAAAATGAAGCTCAGCTTTAGCAAGAAATACAAGTATTTCCCAAGGAAATAGATAAAAAGTGCTAGTTGGCATGTCATTTCGCTGTGGTGTATATACATGGTCTGTTCTGAAAGTAGTAGGACTGATTTTTTTAAACAAAATTTATTCAAGAGAATAGTACAAACGATTACAATTTTTCAAGGTAGCACCCTTCCGCACCTACACGCTGCTGTTAATGAGTTTTACAGTTTTCGTACGCCTCCAGGAACGCCTGGACCGGAATGCTGTTTAGCTTCCTCGTCACGGCCTGTTGAACCACCTCTACCGATCCGTGATGTTTCCCCTCGAGCGTCGATTTTATTCTCGGGAATAGAGAAAAGTCTGGCGGGGCCAAGTCGAGGCTGTAGGGGGGCTGAGACAGCTTTGCCGCCTTGTGCTGGGCAAAAAATCGGGGTCCTCATTCACATGATGAAGAAGATCCTACCGGTTGGCCTTTTCCTCCTCTGACAACACTCCCGGCACCAACTTCGCGCACGCTTTCCTCATGGATAAGTTTTCTGTCGCGATCTCAAAACTTGGGTTTGAGGAATGCTCAAGTCATCAGCAATCATTGTGATACTCATTCTACGATCACTTTTAAGTAAATGTTTCACTCGCTACACATTTTCGTTGGTCTTGCTGGTCGAAGGGCGTCTGGAGCGGTCGTCTTCCTCCACTCTTTCCTTACCTTCTGAGAACAGCTTGTGCCGCTCAAAAAACACCTGATCTACCCAAGAAAGCGTCACTGTAGGCCTCCTTAATCATATTGTGAGTCTCTTTGCCCGTTTTACCAAGATTTACTCAAAATTTGATCGCGTATCGCTGATCCAGTAAACGCTCCAGTAAATTCTGCGTGAGGAGACGTTTCGACAGGGGTTCACAGCACAGGCGACCTCCTCTCTTCAACGGCCGACTGCCGATTTTCCCCAGCATTCCCAATATCCCCCTTCAACGATCCTGCACGCGCAGACCACCTCTCGTCCGCCCGTTCGCCCAGGAAAAAACCAATCCTACTACTTTCAGAACAGACCCTGTATCTGTGGACGTCAACAAACAAACAGTGTTTACATGCTTACGTGCGCATAGAATTAAGAGGCTACGAAACTAGGGTTGTGTGAATACAGTAGAACCCCGTTCATACGTTTTTCACCGGACCGGGAAAAAAAAACTTAACAGCCGGGAAAACGCAACAGTGAGGAAAGCACCGAAAATTAATGAAAACAGTGCAGCTTTGACTTGAAACAATTAATTTCCGCAAATTGACCCTAGGACTTTAAAAAATCGAGAATGGTGGATTGCAGTTTATTTCGCTCGCTGGAAAGAACAACGCGTTTCTCAATAGCAAAGGCCGCATTGCTGTCAACGTCGCTTTGCGGTGCGGCCACACCGCACGCACGCAGCAGTGCTGTGCAGTTCACGCGCTCACTGCAGTCCACGCTGAAGCGACGTTGTGCACAGCGTCAAGCACTGAAATGTTCGTAGGCTGCTCGCCGCGCTGCTCCGCGTAAGCCGCCCTGGCTGCCTGTCGACTGCGTTTAGTACATCCAGCTTTTCCTCAAGGGAAAGCCCCTTCCGCTTACTCAACGCTATCACGCCATCAAAGCACAATAAAGATGTTGTCGCGACTGAGAAGGATGAAAAGGAAATTGCACGGGCCCTGCCGACTGGCTCCAGCCGGCTGGAGCCACCACTGCTGTCACTTGCAGATAGAGGAGAGTTAAAAGATAAAAAGAAAGAGTGAAAGAAAAGACGCGCTGATAAGCGACCGCAGCTGTGCGCCTCCTCCTCACCACCTCCCACGATAAAGATCGCGGCGTTCGGCGTGCGAGGCAGATAGCCATCTAGTGGCGGCCTCTCCAACTCGCGTGCGGCTTCTTGCAGCCAGTTCCGTAGCCAAGCCTGGCCAAGACTGGTCAAAAATCAAAATGCGGGTTGGCGCGCATTGCCCGGTTGGGTTCGGGGAGCCCGGTTGCGACGTATCATGCGGGATCGTTTCCTTGGCTACGACATAACAGCGGGGTTCCCAATACATTGGATCCTATGGAAGCTATGCCGGGACCCGAAGAAAATGACTTAACAGCCGGGAAAACGCAGCAGTGAGGAACGTAACAGCGGGGTTCTACTGTAGTACCTTTTCCAACCGAACAGAACATGAATAGTGTAGCTTTGGTACGGAATCGAATATGAACAGTTTAGTTAAAAACCGAATCGAGTATGAATCAAATAATGAAAGAACCACATCGAATAGAAATAGAATATTTCGTCAAATATTGAATGAACAATCACGAGGAACAGGGAAGCGTTTCTTTCACAGTTATAGTTGCACCTGCTAAAAGATGCAACACTGATTTCCATTTGCAGGTTCGCAACAAGAAGTCAATGAACAGTAAACTCTACTTAATTCGGACTTCAAGGGAGTGGAAGAAAACGTCCGAATTATCTGAACGTCAAATTACCTAATGGACTCCTCAAAACTGCCAAAAACCGTTCACGTGGAAGCGAAATTTATTTGGCAGGAACCTGGTAGTTCTTACCTCCTTTCAAGATGAAAACTGGGTGACAAATCTGTGATTTCGCACAGTTCCGTCAAATGTTTTAATACGTGCACACCACTGGGAGTGACAAAACCAGAACTGCTCCACAATGGTAAGGGTCACCGTGACTTATTTCAAAGTCCGAAACAGTAGTGTTGGAGCGTCTTCGCATGTGAAGTCGCACGTGAGGCAGCTTCACTGCACAAACAGCAAACAGCACGTGATAAGCATGGAGTTCTGGCGAGCTGGAAGAATGGAAATACCACGCAGACGGATGCGAGGGAAGCGCTCATTGACACTGGGGTGGCAAGACGCCTTTGAAAAATAAGCTAAAAAGATCCGCAAAGGCAATCATTGTGCCAAACATTGTGTGGCTTTGGATGTCCAACTGGCTGGTAGCCGCCCTCACCGCAAGATAGCAATGAAGCTCCGAAAACGAAACAACATACCCGGACTCTCTCGGCCTATCGACAAGAACCTGCCGACTGTCAACACGCCTGCCTTTGCGTGCGCATCAGATGGGCGCGGAGGACAATATAACACAGTAGAACGCCGCTACAGTAAACTCGGTTATATTAAAAAACTCAGATATAGTGAAGTGAAGCTGCAGTCCCGTTTTCCCTTCCACAGACGACTGTGCATTTTTTCTTTTTTTTCCAGTTATAGCAAAGTCTTTTTCCAAAGAAACGGCTATAGTAAAGAGCGCCTGGCCATGGCAATGTACTTCCCGCAGATTGATGGCGACGTGGCATACCGTATTTACTCGCGTAATAGGCGCACTCGCATAATAGGCGCACCCCTAGTTAGGGCGCGAAAAATCAGATTTTTTTATTTCCGCGCATAATAGGCGCACCCCGAACTTGGCACTGTGATCAATACTGTATTTACACGATTGCAAGCCGACGCCTCGCCACCCCCCGTTTCCCAATCTTTATTTTAACGAAGTTTTTGCTGAACTGACTACTAGTCCCTACTAGTGCTGCTGCCGTTGCAGCTGCTGCGGACCCACAGCACGTACAACGACATCGCGTAGAACAGCCGCACACAGTTTTCAGGGATGCTCACTTTAAACGTCTGTTTGGAAAGCTTCATCTCCAGCCGGAAACGTTCCCGACTTAGGCCCGCGAAAACCTCGGCGCTTGGAGTCGCGTACGAAAATTTAGGACGCCGCAGTCGCAACTGCTGCACTTCTCGGCCACGTCGTATTTTCCGACCTGCCGCACGCTTGCCGCGTTCGAGAGCAAACTCCCAGCCGTGTAGCTGTTAAGGTGCTTGCCCGTCGACCTAAAACATCAAAGCTCCGCGGCAAAGCCATAAACCACGATAACTATCGCGCTACCGCAAATCCCGGCACTTGACAGCAAAAAAAAAAAAAACGAGCTGGAGATGCTGATGGCGATATAGATAGCGAAAGCTCGCGGCGGAGGAAAACGATGATGATGATGATGAGCTTGGCCTTGGGCGGCATCTGGAAGCTCCTGTGCGCGTGTGTGGCCTCCGCGATCAAGCGCCCGTTGCGCGCAGCCGGAGCCGATCGCGGAGGCCTCGGCGGGAGCATTCCGAAAGTTTCCGTGCGGCCCTTACACGGACCTTTTTTTTTTTTTTACATTTTCTTCCCGAAAACGGGGTGCGGCGCGTGCACGAGTGCGTTTACGCGGTGTGTTCAATTTTGCGAGTCGAAAAATTTCCGGAAATTTTACCCCGCGTAATAGGCGCACCCCGAACTTTGAGCCGGATTTTCTGGAAAAAAAGTGCGCCTATTATGCGAGTAAATACGGTACATAGAGTAAAGGATCGCAAAACAGATACCGAATGTGCTCTTTGAGGTGGCTTCACCACTAAGCTCAAGAGCCACAAGGTCTTTGAGGCGAGCTTTTCGAAGACCTTGAGGCCGTGAGGCAAAGCACGCAGCACGCATGGAAAAAGTAATGCTAGCTATGAAGGTAGAAACAAGGCAGCACGGGTCACTGAGAAAGGAGAGCCAGTAAAAGTGCAGTGAAGAGTCGAAACGCAGCAGCGCAAACCACGGAAAAGCAGTGGTAAGAAGCAGAGACGCAGCAGCACTGTGTAGGTGATGCTGCCACGCTCAACTTTGTCGCACACATTTCTTAACTAATCCTTCTTAAATGATGCTGAAGCCACAGGAGACGACACTGTGATCACGGAAAGCTGTGGGCTTCACATGGAGTCAAACTCGATTTATTTTGCAGCCACATTGTATTCGTTTAAATGCGGTACTTCCACAGGACGTAAACGAAGTCATAAACATGATAATATGTAATAGCTGAAAATAAATAATTATCACATAAAGGAATGATAAGTGCAGTATGCAAGGTATTGCTGAGCGTTTATTTTATAAACCAACACTTCGTGCTTAGTGGGCAGCCAGAGAGCATAGTCAGAGCCGTGCCATGACCAGCAAGCAATATAGTAAGACCTTGATGTAGTAAAGATTATTGCTGGTACGAGCTACTTTACTATAGAGGGGTTCTAATGTACACAATTTGGGCCTGTGGATGAATATCTGGACAATCAGATGTCAAGCACATCAATCTCAACATAGCGCCCCTAGGGGGTCCGTCCTAATTAACCGATTTGAGCCTCGTGGCGTACAAATAAATGAGCTTCAGACACCATAGACTGGTATCGGAGTTTGACGGGACTCCAGTGGCAGTCCAAATTCTCCAAAGTTCCGAATAAACAGGGGCCGAATTAACGAGGTTTTACTGCATTAACTTTATCCTTGTCATGTTACACTCGTAGGAAAAGTACCTTGTGCAGCTGATAATGAAAGGTAATAAACTAGCACCATATCTCAGTGCATGAGACGACGAGAGCTTACTTAATAGGCATGGCCTCCAAGGTCAGGCATAAAGGCCGGATTTGCTGAACCCTCCATCCTGCACATATCGAACGCGGCAGCATTATACGCGGCGTGTATGATCCCTGTTTTTGGAATAGTCATGAAAAAAAAGCAAGACAAACCTTAGTCAAACTTCGAGCCAATTATTCGGAAAGTACTAAAAAAATTGAGGGCACATTCAGTTCATTTCAAATAATTTTGGACATACCATTCGTTCGAATAGTCAAATACGAGGATATTCGATTCAGTATTCGAAATTTCTGAATAGTATTCGCACATCCCTACTTAAAACAAAATACCCATTAAAGCAGCCACATGCTGATATCGCAACGGGAAGAAACACACCTAGATTAGAAAATTTCTCTACTTTTACTACACTGCTAGACTCTTCTTCACTGTTGTTGATTTACCAATGCAATCAATCACTATGATTCAAAATGCTCACTACAGCAGCAGGACAAAAGTAATAAATATTGAACGGCTTCTTAATTTTTTCACAAAGATTTTGCCTTCCAAGGTGTCTCTACATGTTAAGGTATCTCAGACTTTCAGCGAAGTGTGTCCCTCGTGTGTTGTGCTCGCCTGTGACTGCAGCAGGGCAGACGGCTGCTCACCGGAGTGTGTGGTCGACACAGGATGCTGAGGGTCTTCTTGCGCTCGTGGATGAAGCCGAAGTCGCCCTGGTTGAAGAACAGCTCCTCCTGCTGCTGCTTGTTAGAAGCCCTGAGAGAGAGAGAGAGATGATAAGGTAACTTAACACTGCTGCATGCTTTCACCCCGCTGACTCAAAGAGAAGCAACTTAATGAAAGAATCATTCTAAGCCGCATCACTTTTTGTTTTCTTTTTTTTAGTACAGGAGTAATCAGCTGCGTCACTGAAACAGGGCTTCCAAACAGAAACTGCACATGCACAAAAATCTCGCCGACGTAAAATTGGAGTCTTGGATTCAGTGTGCACCAAGTGGGATCAAACTACACCACAATGTGACTCTTCATCTGAAGTGACTACACTGTATGAACCACAAAATGAGTAGCATTTGCTAGGTGACAGGAATAATGCTTTCAGTGGTATTGAGGCTCATTAAACAATCTAAACAGACTGTGAAAATGTCACTTAAGAAGGGCAACAAAATTATGTTAAACGTTTGCCTGTGTCCGATATTTAGCAGTCCCATGGCATCAACTTGACATCATCATGACTTCATGAAGATGATGATGATGACATCAACTTGGCACAAGCTGGCATGCAAAAATGCTCCCTCCAAATTTGAGCAATCAAACCCTACTGTAGATGCTCAAAGCCAGAAGCATCCTTCGTCACCAGCAAAGGACTTTTGTTCCAAACATAAGAATATGCAGTATATTTCAGGCAACTTCGGCATTTCTCTTTTCCGCACCACGCTGCATGGCAAGGTCTGAGAGCGGACTGGCCAAGGGTGTTGGTTCTCTCTAGGTACAGTTGATAGTGACATTCAAAAAGAACTTTTTTTTTGCTTACTTTTAACATGCCAATGAAAATAAGCTCAAAGACATCAGACATCACATCAAAAATTTTTTATTTCCTCAGACAGTTAGATGAAATTTTGTTAGCATATTAGAAAACATTTTGTAACTACTCTAAAAAATTTTCTCTGTTAAATTAGAGGAAAACTTCTTTCTAATACTTATTTTTCCTCTGAATCTTATGAAAAGGCTGCACACTTAAGAAACTATGGCACAAGGCTGGTTCAACATTCATCGTGTTCCTATTGATGTGCTAAAGGTCAAGACATTTTAATAATTTTTCTTCTGAAAGCACAAAATTTAGTTTTGACTTTTTTTGTGGTGCAGTGCAGTGTTTTTGAAATTCACAAATTTCAAAAAACAAAGGATGTCTTGACCTGCATCATAGTCCAGTAGCGTGGCTTTTTGGGCTTGTTGGTACATTCTTCCAATACACTGTAGCGCAGAAAAGACGAGGACATGGTGTTCGTCTCTCGTCTTTTGTGTCCTCGTCTTTTGCTGCGCTACAGTGTATTGCATCATATAGTCCTTGCAGAGGAACAAAATAAGATGAGGTTAAAGGCGGGTACCTACGCAGGAAACTGCAGCGAAGAAAAACACTCATTCTTAGAGCGTTTCCTCATAGTGCACAGCCAACGCAATTCATGAAACAATTCTTTTAGAGCACATCCTGGTAAATTTTAGCTTTGCGACAGCATGAAAAAACGACGCATAAAAGCGGACACAACAACTTTCAAACAATAAATTTTCAGCCACTTTTTGTGGTTTCAAAGTCTCATACGAATGCCCCTACACTGGTTCTCGTAAGCCAGCCAATAAAAGCAAAAGCTTCGGCTACCCTGAGACTGTCTTCAGCACTCAGTCAAGGAAGCGTTAACTGCATGGGGCGATAATTGCAGCAACATGCCACGCGATGCCATCGTCCGATGGTCTAAAGACTGTGGAACCATGGTCGCTCATCACGTCACTTAGTTTCTGGGTTTGCAGAAAGTTTCGCCCATCGCCCAGAAGTGCCGTGCGAGACTAGCCAATGACGGTAGGCCTTGCAGGTGCGCACCTTCCGATCCGTTTTGCGCGCGAAAGTCGGCTTTTTTTTTTAGCGCACTTTCAGCAGAAGAGCAGCTGACGCACCCCTCACCATGACACCATGACTGCGTGTCTATATTTATTCATATTCATAACTGGAACGTTGTCAGTGTGCTTGCCTCATGATGCACAGCGGAATGCGAATATATGGAATCTTTCAGGTGGTGGAAGTACGTGAAACGTGAATGCATGCGAGGAGTGCTTGGGAACACTTCAGCGAGTAGCATGTTTATTGCCCATGGTCACGGCATTGACATCCTGAAGCTAGACTAGCTTGTCGATTGTGAACATGACGAAGAACAGCGAATGGACGTGGGACAAGCACGTTACTGCACCGAACCATATGAAACGCCGACCGATGCATATGCAGTTGCGGAAAGTCGTATATTCTGTACTGCAATCACTGCTTCCTAACTTTAATTAATGCATGAAGCATTGTCTGTTAGTGCATACTTGCATGGTTATAAATATAATCTACACTTCTCAGTTGCTGACGTGAAGGCCCATTGGAAGAACCTGCGGGATACATTCTGGAAGTTGTATAAGGCCCGCAAACCCACACCCAAGAGTGGTGACGTAGCAGCAGATGACGAAGAAGATCATTTTGATGCGGACAGAGAAAATTAGTTCTGCCATCCGTCAAGCTGTTCTATTTATTCATTTATTTACAAGACACTGCAGGTGAGTGCCCAAGCAGGACTGGGATACAGGAGAGATACATAAGTGACACAAAAATAAGCACAAAAATGCAACTACACAAACTATGATAACATGTTTGTGCAAACTAAAGGAACACACTACACCTGAACGCTGAAAGTACAGGATTAACACATGTCAAGTATTATCACTGGTTGCCACATCGGACAAAACACTCAGTTCCAGTTTCTCTAGAAGCTGGAGAGACCAGATCTCTTTCATGTACAAGCAAGGTTAGGGCATTCACAAGACAAAATTATAAGTGCAAGAATTTTGATGGCATAACCAGTTTAATGAAGTGGGACATCAGGTTGTTGATTTTGTTTACTGCTGTGATTGATTAGCAGAGCAATACAGCATTGTGGACCATGGGCTGTTCTTGTCAACTGCTGCTTTTTTTTTTTAACTTATACTTTTAGTCACGCAGATTGACATCGTGGCTAGTTTCCGAGTGCACTGAGCAATATGGGAATGTGCAATGAGTGGAACTAATTGATGTCCGTGATAGTAACTATACTCCCGTCTCATGAATTCTACAGGCAGAACATTGTTTTCTATGCAAGTATTGCATGCTTGTACTATTTTGTTTGGTGTTTCATGGCAGGGATGAGCACTGTCAAATTGTCATAATTATAAGTGAGTCAGTGCTGAACAAGTTTGCATAGCTGCAGCTTTTTTCTTATTTATGAATCATGATTACTGTACGCTGTACAACAAAACCAATGGCCTTCAAGTACATACAGGTACAAATATGCAAGTACAAAGCTTTCCAAGACTGTTGCGACTATTGTGATAAATGTTTTTAGTCAAGTTGAACCAAAGTTACATGTGCAGTTTTACTTCTTTATGTGATATATATACTCAAGACTTTCTGCATTGTGGTTTCAAATACAATGCAATGTGATATTTACTCGAGACAAACTGGAAAGTTTGGTATTTTTGTTTCTGTTATGTGATGCTAAGGTAATTTTGACCTTTTTGTTTCTCTCACACGTGATTTGCTAAGGACAGGCATAAGTTACTTCTGCATTAAATCTGTCTTATATGACGCAGGAAGAGTTATTTGTGATTTTAAATTATTTTATGATTTCTGTATTAGGTAATTTATATGTTTCTGGACAGTGTGATGGAAGAGCGCACAACACCGGGACAAGAGACAAGCCCCGATTTACAACTCATTTTTAGTTCGAAGAAACACGGCTTGTTATAACTTCTTCACACCCTCAAAACCCATGTGTCACAACCATATCGTTCAAGCGTTCTAAAATGACAACCTAAGATTTGCAATCAGAGAGATTTATAGTGACACTTTTAACATGTCCAATTCTTTCTTTGTTAATGCAACAGTCGGCATGCTGACACAATCGTTGTGCAGCCTCGATATCGAAGCTGCCTCGAATATTTCACGGAATAACTGTTCTTTGTGATTAGCAAGTGCTCTACATTTTCTGAAATCAGGTGCACAAGTTTTGGAGGGGCAGTCAGACTGCCCGTCCAGAACTTTCCTTTAGTGTTCAATGGCAGACAACGATGCTGGGGAGGCTGACAGCAGAGAGAAAAAGCGTGCGCTTTTCTGTATGACATGACTTTGTGTATTAGACTGAAATAAAATTATTGCCTAAATATATTTTTGTGAATGTTTTTATCGTGTTTTAGCTTCTATGGAGCCTTAGGAGCGTTCTACGGGTTAATAGTTAGTTATATTGATTTTTATGGCGCAAAAGCAACTGAGGCTATGCTGCGCCAAACACAAGGTTAGAGTTTTTGTTAATGGTGAAGCTTTCTAAAAATACTTAGAGTTTGTTTAAAACGTTGGCTTCCTTGAGAAACCTAAAAATACATGAAATGTCAACCAGTGCTCGATCACCTAAGAGTAGCATGGGGTGTAATGGGATGCTTTCCCTGTAAAATGTTGTGAAATATTTCTTTCTTAGTTCTTCTAGTTTTATGCATGAAATTAAAATGTGGTTCACTGTGAGTTCAGCACCACACATTTCACAGAGAGGTTTGTTTTGTTTGGCTAGCAGAAAGTTGTGCGTGAGGTGGGTGTGTCCAATGCGGAGCCGACATAAAATAACTTCGGTAAAACGTTCTTGATGCCTACATGATTGCCATTCCCCTAAAATTGGTTTCACAGAATTTAATTTGTTGTTTACGTGACCTTGCCATGCGGCCTGCCACTTATTTCTGAGTTTACTGTTGATAAACTTTAAGCAATCCCTGTGCGGTATGCTCACTTGTTTTATTTGGCCATTCCGGGCTTGTGCAGCGCATACATCTGCTTTCTCATTACCTACGATTCCAACATGGCTAGGAACCCAGCAGAATTTAATGTTATGTTTTTGTTTTGTGATTTTAACAATGCTATGTATGATGTTACCTATTATGGGTTCAGCAGCATTTCTGGAGTGCAGTGCTTTGAGCATACTCAAGGAATCGGTGTAAATGATGCTATTTTTGATATTCTCTCTTACTATTTTTTCCACAGCTACAAAGATGGCATAACACTCAGAAGTAAAAACCGATGCGCATTCTGGTAGTCGCATTATCTGTTTGTTTTTTCCTTGGATTACTGCACTTCCAACGTGACTTTCTGTTTTTGAGCCATCGGTATAAAATTCAATGTAAGTGTCATACTTTTCTTGTAGTGCAAAGAATTCCTGTAATATGTACTCATTTGGCGTTTGCTTTTTATCTAAATGTGTCATTGTGAGGTCACATACTGAAGGCAGGCTGTACCATGGTGGTAAATTTTCATTCCTTTGTGCAATATTCGGTAGGGCATCTAGTACTGTTAGCTCTTCACATTTATCTTCAAAGCGCAGCAGTAATGGTCTGATAGAATGTGGTTTGTTGATGAATAATCTTTTAGATCGGCACTTGGTGACAATTGGATGGCAGAGATGTTTCGGAAGAGAACGGATTTTTAAGACGTATGAGCACGTAAGGGCGATTCTTCGATCCTCAAGAGCGGCTTCATTAGTTTCAACGTAAAGGCTAACTACTGGTGATGTTCTGTATGCTCCAGATGATAGGCGCAGACCAAGATTATGAATGGGGTCTAATCTTTTTAAGTAGGATGCTCTTGCCGAACCATATACTATGCACCCGTAGTCCAGCTTGGAGCGCACCAGAGAGCGATATATTTGTAAAAGGCTTGCTCTATCGGACCCCCACCGCTTCCGTGAGAGAACTTTTAAGATATTGAGGGCTTGAGAAGCTTTCTTTTTAAGGTTGTTAATATGTGGTAGAAATGTGAGTTTCTTGTCGAAAGTGACGCCTAAAAATTTGTGTTCTAGTTTAATTGGTAGCGCAGTGTGATTAAAGTATAGATTGGGATCGACCTGTAGGCCTCGTCGCAATGAAAAAAGAACAGCTACTGTTTTTTGAGGAGAAAATTTAAACCCATTTATGTCTGCCCAAGCACCTAGTTTATTTAGTGTGATTTGTATTTGTCTCTCACAGGTTGATATGCTGGAGGACGTGCATGCTATTTGTAGGTCATCTACATAGACTGAATACATTATGGACTTGGGTATTACTTTAGCTAAGGAATTCATTTTTACTATGAAGAGTGTCGTGCTTAGAATGCACCCCTGGGGTACGCCGTTCTCTTGGGTGAAAGCCATGGAGAGAGTTGCTCCTAGGCGGACTCGGAATGTGCGGTTAGCCAGGAAGTCGTTCAAGCAGTTCAACATCCTGCCGCGGATACCTAGCTCTGCTAGGTCACGGAGGATGCCGAACTTCCACGTAGTATCGTAGGCCTTCTCCAAGTCGAAGAAGACCCCAATACAGTGCTGCTTGTGGATGAAGGCCTCCCGGATGATGTTTTCCAGGCGGACAAGGTGATCTGTGGTGGAGCATGTTTTCTTAAACCCACATTGGTGTGTATCTAATAGTTGCCGTGATTCAAGTATGAAGGTCAATCTAATGTTTATTACACTTTCGAAAGATTTAGCAATGCAGCTGGTGAGGGCTATTGGTCTGTAACTGCTAGGACTTGTTGGTGGTTTTCCGGGTTTGAGAAAAGGTATTATGACTGCTTTTTTCCACTCGTCAGGTATATTGCCAGTTATCCAGATTTTATTAAAAAATTTTAACAGTGCCTCTACAGCAGCCTCGGAGAGATGTGCAAGCATAGCGTAATGCACGTTGCCTGGTCCCGGTGCTGTCTTTTTGCCAGAAGATAGTACCTTATTTAATTCTTGTAGTGTGAGAGGCTGGTTATAATCCTCATGAACACCTGCTCCAGATGGAAATTTTTGTTTTTCAGCTATTGCTTTGTGTTTCTGAAATGTGTTTGTGTAGTTGGATGAGCTTGAGATCTCAGCAAAATGCTCGCCCAGTATGTTGGCCTGTTCTTCTAAAGATGTTTGTGTCCCGGGTGCTGTCAAGAGAGGAAGTGTGAAAGGGGTATGGTCACCAGTAAATTTACGAACTTTTTCCCACATTTTCTTTGATGTTATTGAACTATTTATTGAGGAGACATATTTCTGCCAAGAGGTTTTCTCTGCATTTCTTCGCACATACCGCGCTCTGGCTTTTGCCTTCTTAAAGGTGAGTAGGTTCTCTGCAGTGGGATATCGACGCAGAGCGCTCCAGGCTTTCTTTTGTTGTTTTTTTGCTAATGTGCATTCTTTTGTCCACCACACTTTGTGTTTCTTTTGTGCAAGTCCTGTTGTTTGTGGTATAGCAAGTGTTGCGGCCGATATTATGCATTCAGTAAATTTCTCATTAATTTCATCTGTGCTAAGGTCGTCACAAAATTCCATTTCCAGAGTGGCACTTTTTGTAAAAAGTGACCAGTCGGCGAGCTGAATTTTCCAGCGCCGTGGCCTTGTCGGGATGATTGGAGTGGACGATGAGAGCCTGATGACGGTAGGTAAGTGATCGCTGCCCATGGGGTCATTTAAAACATCCCATTTAAAATCGTTAAAAAGTAATGGTGATGCGAAAGCTAAATCGAGAGAGCTCATTTTTGCTGAGCTTGGACAGCAATATGTGGCTTTTCCCGTATTTAAAAGACAGATATTATTTGAGAGGATAAAATCTTCGATTATTTGGCCCCTCGAGTCACAGCGTTCGCTTCCCCAGAACGGTGAGTGAGCATTAAAATCGCCAACTACCAGGAATGGCTCCGGTAGTTCATATATCAAGCCTTCTAAATCTTGTATTGTTAATGTCATGTGCGGGGGAAGATATAGAGAACATATACCGTAAAAACCCGCGTATAATACGAGGTTTTTTTCCCATAATTAGCGTCCTAAATTTCCGCCTCATACTATTTGCGGATCCGAACAAATATTTTCGAAGTTGCTCGATGTTTTGGTTTCGTTTTTGCGGCGTGGCTATGGCTTGGCTTCGCTATTGGCACGTGGCTACGGCTTGGCTTCGTTACTCTCGACAAACGACGTCACGACGTCGTTTCTTTGTTGATCCGTTGGATGCGCCGGGGGGTCGCGGTGTGCCGTGCGCCTGTTGACAACGCACGTGCTAGCATGTAAGGCACGCTTCGTGAAGTGGATATTGTTTTAGAGAGCACGATGTCACGGTCTCGAAAACAGTACTCGGCTACTTTCAAGCGATTTTGGCTGCGGAGAACATCGGCAACGGTGCGGCCGGGAGGCAGTTTGGTGTCGTCGAAGGAAGCATTCGTGGATAGCCACAACAGAAAGAAGCCCTCTTCGCGTGCAGCGGAACGCGACAAAGCTTTTGCGGCCGTTTGATGGTTGTGTAAACAAACCGTTCAAGGACGCAGTCAGGCGGTGTTACGCAGAGTGGATGCGCTCAGGTGAGCCTGCAGTGACACCAACCGGGCGGCTGAAGCGGGCTTAATGCGGGATGCGATTTGAATAAATGTCTTCTATGAGCTTGTGTTACTCGTATTATACGCGGGTGAATCTTTTTTTCCCATTTCGCGTCTCTAAATCTTAGCCCCGTATTATATTCGGGTTCGTATTATACGCGGGTTTTTACGGTAGTTATGGTCTTGTAGCTCACGACGCTAACCGCAACCGCTTCCAGTTTTGTGTTAAGATTGATTTTTTTAGCAGGGACGCCGCTCTGAGTGACGATTGCGACGCCTCCTGAGAGTCTGTTAGCATGCTCGCGATCACGTCGGAATGTTTGATAATGTCTCAGGATATTCGTATGTTGTGGACCGAGGTTGGTTTCCTGAAGACATAAAGCTACAGGAAACATTGAGCCAAGAAAATGTGTGATATCACTGTAATTCCTGAGCAATCCTCTACAGTTCCATTGAAGTAGGAAAGTCATGTTTATATTTTTGAGTGAGGATTGAGGGGATTTACTAGTTTTCTGGGCCCGTTATTGGGGTCCTGTCTATTCTTCGCTCAAGAGAGCGGTTCCGCCGCTGCAAAGCGAGCGGATCGGGAGTTACCTCCATCACCTCACTAGAGGTGCTGGTGGACCGCGGGGAAGCCGCGGATGTGTTAGTGTCAGGCCTCCCCCGACGGGGGGAAGTCCTGCTGGGTGCCGACCCGTGAGCCGGCGCTCCCTGCTTTGGGGATGGCAGAGCAGCATTCGCTGTCTCTGCCTGGGGCGCAGATGGCTCTGCCATAGCCTCGGTGGAAGTGGCCTGGACAGATGCCGGAGTGCTGTGTGGTGTGCCGCCCCTGCGCACCACATCAGCACAGTTTGTTTTTGTGGAAAAGTTGAAGCTGTTCTTTGCGTAAAAGAGCCTTCGCGCTTCCTTAAATGTGATGTTCTGTTTGGTTTTCATTGTAACGATTTCTTTCTCATTTTTCCACGAGGGACACGACCTTGAATAGGCGGGATGATCGCCTTCACAGTTTGCGCAGCGAAGTGCTGCTCCTTGGCAGTTGTCGGAAGCGTGTTCTTTTGAGGCACATTTAGCGCAAGTTTCGCGGCCACGGCAGCTTTGAGACCCATGACCGTACCTCTGACATTTGAAACACCGGCGTGGATTTGGGATATAATGCCTGACATTTATTTTGAGGTAGCCTGCTTCTATGGATTCTGGGAGTGTGCTCGAGTTGAAAGTCAGTACTAAGTGCTTTGTAGGTATCTCTTTGTTGTCTTTCCTTATTTTGATTCGATATACACTTACAACATTCTGTTCTCTGAGGCCATCAAGCATTTCTTCCTCGGTCAAGTCAATGAAATCTGATTCAGATATCACACCACGGACGGTGTTGAGAGATCGGTGTGCTGTGATTGATACAGGGATTTCCCCGATGGATACTAGGTTGGAAAGTTTTGTATATTGGGCAATGTCTCTGAGTTCAAGGAGCAGGTCACCACTAGGCATTTTAGAGACTTTGTACCCGGGACCCAAGGCATCAGTTAGACTTTTTGACACTAAGAAAGGGGACATCATTCTTGCGGTTTTTTCCGTTTCTTCACAATGAAGAACGTGGAACTTTGGAAATGATTTTGGTTTTTGGAAAAACTCTGCGGCTGCTTCGTTCCGCCCTCTTTTGTGAGGGCGATCTGGTTTGGAAAAAGGGGGAGCCATGAAAAATATGTGTTGTTCGGCCATGGTGCCAGCCACCCACCATGGAGCCCAACGAGGGGACGCGACAGGAACTCGCAAGCGAGCCCTGCCCACGCCAGCTGTACACCCCAACTATAACCTAATATGACTCAACTCGGGATAGTTGGTCACACACGGTTAACCCTCGCCGCCAGGAAAAAGAGGAAAAAACAAAGAAAATAGGAGGAGACAGGAGAGTTGTAAGAAAGAGATAGGAAAGTGAAAGATAGCGGGGAGGACAGGAAAAGGCGACTGCCGATTTCCCCCGGTCGGGTCAGGCCGGAGGTGCCGTCTACAGGAAGCTGGGGCCAAAGTGGTGTGTTGCCTCCGCCGAGGGGCCTTAAGGGTCCAAACGCTCGGCATCGGCTCAACCACCAGGATCCCCTTTTCCCCGGACACGGCGATGCCACGCACGGCTAAGCGCGGATGCTCGGGTCCGTGGTGACGCATTGTTCACCATCATCCCCCTGCGGGGATGTCCCTGCGGATGCTCGGGTTAACCCCGTGGTGTCGCCACTCACCAACGTCTGCATGCTGCAGACGCCTCCCTGCGGGGGGTTCTACGGGTTAATTAAAGCGAAATGACAGAATGCTGAAGCGGCCGCAATCGAGCAACACTAAAAACGAACCATCCAGATGCCGAGTCCTGCCGCTTCGTGCAGTTAGCAACAGTGACAGCGATGGGCGATGATGTTATCATCACGTGACGCATCGCGAAAGAATATCGCTTCATGCGGTTACCACTGTACTCAGGCCCCCTTAACCCTTTCAGGCGGCATTTTTTGTTTTGACTGAAATCAATTATTTTTTCACCTAAGTAGTATATTCAGGCCTCAAGAAAGGGATTTTGTTAGTTTTTGAGCGTGAAAAACCAGCAGGTAAGTTTTGACAACGATGTGGAGAATTCCGCACAGTGTCAGATTTGTTAGAAATAGTAACACCGAAATGTTCTCGTGTGTCAGGTAAACACCCTAGGAATCGTGGAATCACTTTGTGTTTCGAAGATTCACATTACGCTCGAAATTGAGCAAAAACAGCCGATGTTTTCACTCGTGGCAAAATCTGTCTGCACATAAACGGTGGACAAAGTGCTACCTAGCTCACTCTTATTTGAAATATTACTTACTGCACTCGCTATGTACATGGTACAAAAAAAGCAACTTATCTGCAACAAGAAGGGTGCTGAACTTGACTGAAGTAATGAGATCACTCATAAGTGCTGCAGTTTCTCAGAAAAGGCTGTAAGTTTGCCGCTTACACAATTGTGTTCAAAGCGCCTGAAAGGGTTAAGGGCTAGCCACTGCTTTTAGCGCACTGAAGTGAGGACTACCGCCCAGCCAGAGTAAAGAACGATGCAGCAATGTCAGACAAACTCACCAGCCAGCAGAGTCTTCGGGGCACTTGGTGGGGCTGTACCTATCTTGCATCGAGCAGTCCGGCTCGTACCCCCAGCAACTCGTGGCATTGATGAGGTGCTGCAGGAAATTTCAGAGTAAGGAAGCAAGCCTGAGCCAAGAGTTCTCTTCCTGGTATGCCGCCGGCGAAGGCCGTGCTCAGAGTGGAGGGAAAACAACCACGGCTGCCCTAATTGTCAAATCTTGTGAACGAGTACCAAGCTCTGTGAGCATGCCACCAAATGAATGCATTTTCTTGCACACAATCTGGCTCGACTGTACTCCACAACAACTTTTTCTGGAGCCGCCGCGGTGGCTCAGTGGTTAGGGTGCTCGGCTGCTGACCCAAAAGACGCGGGTTCGATCCTGGCCACGGCAATCGAATTTCTTTGGAGGCGAAATTCTAGAGGTCCATGTGCTGTCCGATGAGAATGCACGTTAAAGATCCCCAGGTTGTCGAAATCTCCGGAGCCCTTCACTGCGGCGTCCCTCATAGCCTCAGGCGTTTTGGGACGTTAAACCCCAAAAACCAAACCAAACTTTTTCTGGCAATAGAGCAGAAGTCATGGAGCTGAACATGCCTTTTCTTTCTATGAAGTGGAATATAGTACACAGTTGCATAGTTAATACAGCAAGTTCGGCGTGTTGGTACATATCCTTCAGAAAAAGCAGCGCAAAAAAAATGTAGACAAGTTCAGAAGTGGACGCTGTAAGTTCAGCACCCATCCTTATCATCTCGTCTTTGTCCACGTCCTTTTTGCGTTGCTTTTCCTGAAGGATCAACAGCTGCAGTTTTTAGTTTTCTTTTAAAACATGATGTATTGAGAATATTCATTATTTAAGGCATATTTCAAACATAACTGCCAACTTACAGCTTTTAAAAGGTCAAGAAAAAAAAACAGCTTCCTTGGTTACAATGAATATGCTAGGCAAGAATTTTTACAAGAAGCTTCCACAGATGGCGCCAGTTGCACCAACGACAGACTCAAGGTGCCACGGAGAGACCATCGTGCCAGGTGCCAGGCGGCCAGGTCGACCGTTGTGCAGCCGAACTATTTGGCGGAATGACACAGGTACAGATGCTCCCTCACCCCTGTGGCCTTCCCTGCGTTGCCAGGAAAAGCTGTCACCCAGTATGCATGCAACTACTTTTGGGGCACCCAAAGAGAAACACTGGGAGACAAGATAGGCTGCCACTAACACGGACGCAAAGACACAAAAACACACTTTAATGCCTCATCCTTGCGGAAAGAAGGCTGTCAGCAGAAGCTTGTCAGCAGAGGTGTCAGGCTTTTTTGACAGGTGTCCACCGAGATAAGCCAGACAGTTAGTGCACGGCCCCTCTTTCTTTGTCACACCCTGCCTTTTTGTAAGGTGCAGTTCAGGTGTCCAGCGAGATGACAGAGAATTACTGCCCCATTTCCTTCCCTCAAAAAGCGTTGTGTTCAAAGGGCAACGCATCGCGCTGTTCCATGTGGACTCCCTGGCAACACCACAACATGCTGTCGCGTTCCACTCCTACAGGCAAAGATTAAGCATCATTAATTGGCAGTTAATTAGTATTAAGTCATTAATCAGTAATTAGCCCCAAATTAGTAATCTGTCATTACTTCGTCATCAATTATGTGTGACGTCATCCAGTGGTGACATCACCAGTGCCCCAGAGGCAGTCAAAGTGGTGCAGAAAACGCTCTCCCGTCTACGCACTTTAGACAGTCAAAGTACGCCCTGAATTTTTTAATGTGAAAGGATTTCTTGTCTCATGAGTGGCGCGCACAGGACTTGTCAGCAGAGCGTGTCCACATGAAAATGCCCATTCAAATAAACAAGTTTGTCAGCACTGCGGTTTGAACACAGGCCCTCTGTGTGCCAGGTTGGCACGCAACGCATATGTCATGAAGGGTCGTTGATTCAAGTGTGTTAGAGGGGGACGAAGTGAATGCATTGCAGTGTGTGGGGATGTGTACCGATGACTTGTAACCAGAAGCTGCTGATGTTCAAACGCAAATGCTTTCGCATTTCTCTAATGCAGCAGACTTAAGTGCTCTGCAATTTTTTACATGAAAGGTTACGGAACGACTGTCACTCATCAACATTCGGCACGGACACCTCCAGGCTGACGTCAGTGGAACTGTGGTGCAGGCTGTTCTGGACAGGAAGACTGCCTTGTCAAAGAAACTCACAAAGCAAGTCACAGGCACTGACCCCTCCACCTCCTAATTCGTGACATTGGAAAGGGGCCACATTATAGTCTTTCTCACAGTCAAGCTTTATCCTTCCAAAAGAGGAGACTGGAATGAAAAGCTGATTAGGTATGCTCAACAGTACAATGAGGGTGTTGGTTCTGGCAACTATCAGTAGCATAAAAAACATTCTGTATGGCTGCTGCCCTCCTTAGATCTGCTTAGATCACGTTCTGTTCTTTGTGACACCTACAGTACATCACATTTCACACCCACTGCTGCTATGGCTCAGTTAGCACTGGCTAACAACCTGAAATCTAGGTTCCATGTTTAGGTTTAGGGTTATGGGGGTTTAACGTCCCAAAGTGACTCAGGCTATGACGGACTCCGTAGTGGAGGGCTCCGGAAATTTCGACCACTTGGGGTTCTTTAACTTGCACTGACATTGCACGGTACACGGGCCTCTGGAATTTCATCTCCATTGAAATTTGACCACCGTGGCCGGGATGGAACCCGCATCTTTCGGGTCAGCAGCCGGGCGCCACAACCACTGAGCTACTGCGGCAGCCACCACTAGGTTCCATGTAACATGAATATAGCCAAAAGCAGAAAGGGAGAACCACAGGTCACTCATACTCCATCTCACAAGTTGTTTGCAGCGTTGTGAAGGCCGTGGCAATCTGAGCCAATCAGAATGGCATGCACTGCAAAGCATGTTCTTCCATGCCCCTCAACCTGTGACTGGTGGCTCCATCCCTTGGAAGGAAAATGCACCAGTCTCCACATGTTGTGTGCAGGAGAGACTGCTAACTCAGCAGACAACATGCTTACGAATGGTAGCACACCAGTTCACAGCAGGCCTTCCCAATGCTGTGTTTGTGCAGACTTTCTCTGCTAATTTAACCACTGACTGATGAAACCCTCCGCATACTTTCAAAACACTCTAGTAAAGTACCTTTTCAATTACTACTGCAATAATTGTTTAAAAAGAAAGGTAAAACACTGCGAAAATATGCATTTTGTCATCCTTTGCTGTGATTGGAGGAGAGAGGTCAACCCTTCATAGTGCTGGAAACAACTTGTGAGATGGAAGTATAAGAAACCCCGACACATGACATGTGAAGGTCGTGGGTTTCAATACCACCAGTGGAATGTGGATGTCTTTTCTTGTAACTACTGCGAAGTTTTCTTTTACCTAAATGATTGCGCAAATAATATCCCACCCCCAATTAACAGTACACTAAACAAGATTGACTGGGCTGCTTTACTTTTAACTCTTTTTTAACAAGTGCCACCATACTAAAACAAAACTACACTAAACAAAGTACACATTCCTTTGTGCTCTAATTTGTTTCAATCGCTGCCAGCTTCACTTATATATTGTCACGGCTAGACAGTCGGGACGGCCAGGACACGTTTTACTGTGCAGCGCCAGGCAGCAGCGGACTCCCGAGGGGACCACACAGAAGAAACGACGAAGAAGAAGACACTGCCCGCCACCATGGCTAAGGCTAGCCAGAATAGCGGTTAAGGCAGTTCGGCCGGGAGACAGCGCCACGAGAGTGCCCAGGAATGTGGCATTATACATTCAACCTGACAGTTATGGCCCCCCTCTAGCTTGGCACAGGAGTTACATGTATTGTGCACAGGCCGTTAAGCGCAGAGCTCTAGAAGTTGAAGAAAAAAGTCTAGCATAAAACTGACACACCTGAGTGCCAGGAATGTAGAGCCAATCACCCTCAGTGACTAAAAGACTGTATCAGGACAGTACCCCGTAAGGTGCACAAACAAGAAAAACCATGTGACAGGATGACCGTGTGTGGTGTCCTTGCATCACTGTACTGAGAAATTGGAATGGTAAAGAGATTCGAGTTAAGATTGCCAAAGAGATTTGAGTTAAGTGGGGATCTGGTTTTGAAATTAAAAAAAAATGGCCAAAAATTTGATTTTTTGGTAATTGTTGAATCCACTTGTATGTCTCGTTTTCATGCTGTCCTAAAGATTCAAAGCTGAAATCAACCGAGAAGTACTCTAAAAAAATTGTTTCGTGAATCTCAGCAAATCACAGCACTTTTAACTAAGGCTAAACTTCCAACTCTAACCGAGAGAAAGAGAGATTTGTGCCTAAAATTTTTATATCAGTTAATCAAAGATGATTACAAAGTAGGCATTTCATACATAATCTTCTTTTCTGCAGGATACACTACAAGACAGAGACACACCCTAACAATAAGTCCTTATTCAACTCGCAATAACTGTTTTAAATATTCCTTCTTTCCCAGGACAATTACTGGATGGAATAAGCTCGATAATGATACAGTCTTACTTCCCTCTCCAAATCTTTTTTGCTCACGCCTCGATTCGCGACCTCCAGTTTAAACATTATATGTTTTATTTTTCTGTTTCATTTGATGCTTTGTATACAAGTCCTGATATATATTTCCACCTTGTTGCCTATGAAATGGGTGTCAATGTATTCCACTCTGCTAAAATCCAAGTTGGGATTGCAGTACTTATAAATAAATAAAAAAAAAATCCTTGTCAGATGACCATCAGAAACACCAGCGGCTGTACAAGTTGCAACAAGCAGCACGGATAGACTTCTCTTGAGAAGATGATGGACATCATCAGTTGAGTGGAGCATCAGCTTTTGAGAAATAATAATGTTCCAAGGGCCGGGGGGGTGCATGTACAGCCTTTGCCAAAAGTAACCAGGCCACGGGGTTTGTTTTAGTAGAGCTCTTACAGCACCCCGTCCGCTCTAGTACCTGTGCCACATGGAAAAATTTAATGCCATTAAGTGCTTACTGCCTTAGCTTTTGGTGGCATTCGCACAGTGCCACATGCACAAATCTAATGGCATTAGCCTTACTGCCAGTCGCGACCTACTGAGTTCACCGCAACTCATTCACCCAAGCAATGCGTACTCTCATCACCATTCCACAAGCAGAAAAGCATCCTGCTTTGTAGTAACAATTTCCTATCGATTAGCAAGTGGTTTATTCATAACTTTCACTCAGTTGAGGCATCTCTACTGCATTTTCAATGAGAACGGCAGCATTTTTATGAGAACTTTGGATTGATACTCTCAGCTTGAGTGCTGACACACAGGTTTACGGCTACTTTTTCGACTTGTCAAGCAGAAAAAGTGGCATTTTCTACAAAAGTAATTTTTATATTACATTTGAAGGAATTTAACAAACTATTGTGCACATTGGCACTGTTTAAATCCAGGTAAAATTTTCAACTGCATTGCAGGTGTTATCACCATAGTGACTTTCATATAGTGAAACTAAATGTGGACATGTAGCACCAACTCCGAAAATAATGCCATTAAGAAACTTAAGGTCTTAAGCATTAACTGCCATTTCTTGTGCATGTGTGCGACACAGTTACGCTAAGGAGAACAAAAGGTATGAACACTTGTCTTCACCTTTTTGGTCGGTCTTTAGGGGTGCCATAAGGGCTTCACTGAACAGTTGAGAAGCAAACCCCGCTGACCCGTTACTTTCGGCAAATGCATTACATCTACAAGAAAATGAAAAGTTCCATCTTTTTCCCCTGAAAGTTACGTCCAGGTCATGATATGGTGCAAATGCACCGAGCTAGAAGGCGGCTATCTGGAACAGCAATGCAGCTTTTCCATTCAACGCACCTTTCATACTTAAACACTACACATCTATGTGATTCTCCTCTCCCTGTGTCGCCGTGGTACAACGACACCCTAAGGCCATTGATCTGCACACCTTGTACGGACACGAGGCGTCCTCTCGGCAGCTCCGCGCAGCGGCCGGGTTGTTACGCAAGTATGGTTCCATGTGCTCGTCGGGCAGCCCGACGTCGTACAGCTTACGGCAGGGCCCCGGCGAGTCGGAGGCCGCGATCGCCGCCACAGCAGCCACGAAGAAGCCTGCGCGGGGACCACGCAGAACGTAGGCACGAAGATCACTCGACGTCGTCGGTTAAACGAGCAGTGTTATGTAAACAAGGCGATGCACGACTTTTGCACACCGCATGGAAAAAGAAAAAGCACCATAAACTTGCCGAACGAAACACGGCAAGGACAGTAAGATATGTGCATTCTGTCTAGTCTCAATAATAAGTATTCGCTCCTATTACCAAACGGTCGTGAATCAACTCGGACTCGTTCTGCTGCGTGCGCACTACCACGATCGCACGAAAAGATCGGAATGTAAAACTATAAAAGCATCTCTTCGTACACAAGGCAAGAGGTAGCAGAAGGCTGAAACAATTGACAGGGCACCACAAAGAGCTACAATAATTTAAAAACATGGAAAAGGTCGCCACGGATCTTTTTGTTCACTGTCGCCGCAGCAGGCGCAGTATATTGACGCTTATCACGATCGCTTTCGCACGAGTCAATGCGCCGAACAGGTTTTCGGCTCGTCCAGTCCGAGTTGGGACGCCAATCTCGGAGAAAATACGTTGAATGTCGCCGATGACAGCTGCAACAAAGTGATCGCAAGCTTCAGCTTGTGACCAAGACCTGTCAAACATCTTCAGCGAGGCTCAACGAGTTCCAGCTGACGAAACAAGGAGCGGTAAGCACTCCTCGCGAACTGTCAACTCGAGGCCGACCTGTCAGTCGTCGAAACAAAATATCCACCACTCACGGTAGATGAGATGCATGTTGGATGGAGAGTACATCAGCTGATCTTGCTCATACACTTCATTTCGTGATATGAAAAAGGGCCTTGGCAATAATAGAAACTTTTTTTCCGCCGGCTGCACCTCACATGCCGGTCCCATGCATGTCCCATGCTTCCTATGCTGTCTGCTTCTCCGCTTGACAGGTGCCTTGTTGCCAGACTGCAAATCTTCCATGGCTATTTCGTTCTACGCTAACTCCGAAAGGCGCACGAAGCTTTCGCTTTGACGAAAGATGCCCGCACCACAAAATTTTAGCGATGGAATTCGCTACATTTTCAGACTGCTCCCGTGAACTGCTAGGCTTAGCGAGTAAGCACTGTTTGGTCGCCATGGAGATGACTTGGTGGGACTTTCGAATGGGGCTTCCCGCCTCAGTAATTAAGGAGAACGAGGCATTCACCTTTTGTTAATAAATAATTTTTCAGTTTATTAGAAATTACGATTCGAATTAGAGATAAATAAAAGTCTTTAATTTACCTTCAGTAGTTGCTTCAGTTTTGAGCCGGTGCGGCGCTACGAGCAAAAGCGTGGTCATCCACGTGCAAGACCTACTGAACTACGCGTAAGGCTAAATGGAGAAAGACGATCCTCATGTCACGTGACTTTTAATGACGTCACAAAAAAATGGCGTTTGTTTAGGTACATTTCTGGGTACTTTTTGTTGCAAAATTAGGTAAAAATGGCGTCGCAAAATTTTGAAACGTCCCTAGCCATAGTTTCTAGGTCGCTGGCGTCTCCACGGTTGCCACGGTGACCATCGCTGTCATCGCCAACGCCACGGTGGTTTGTTGACATGGCTGCGATGGCTGTTCACCGCGCGGTGCATTGACGCGTGGAGTAAGTGCTGCCGTGAAAGTCATCAAAGGTTGGTGCAATGGCGAGTAATATTGACCGCGCTAACGTCCGGACTTGTACCCCAGTGCCCTAGTGTTGTCTTTATTATGCAAGTTTGCAGTGCGACCTGTTCCAGCCGTGGTATGATATCGGAAGCCCCTAGAGACGTTTTGCAAGGCGGTGCTTGACTGAATTTGAGGTCACTTCAGTTCTCTTCGGCACCTTTCGGTATTGTATCTCGTGTTTGAACATTGCCTCCTCTAGAAGGAGGCAATGGTTTGAAGCATTGGATGAGTGTCGAAAATTATGTTTCCTTGTGTTGCGCGTAACTGATTCTGACCTGTACGTACTGATAGGATGAGCTCGTATGCATAAAAATGGTGGATACTGCGAGCCATTTGGCAGTTGCGGTACATATAAACTATGTTCCTGGAGTCCTGCATGTATACCCACCGGCGACAAGCTATGCTAAAAAAAAATTAAAATGCGGAAGGAAGGCGGACTGGACGTACTACACGCTAGCCTTTGAAAGGACAACACATCTTCCGTCTTAATGTTTAATATGCCTGCAGTGTCTACCCACCAACTAGCCAAGCTGTAATGGATTACTTCGCGTTGACACCCATGTTGCGCAAAGCACACGTAGGCCACAGCTGCTTTGTACGACGCCGTAACGTTGCCCACGGAGAGACTTAACGCGACGCATCGTGCCACATGAACTATGATCCGTACGCCTCTTTCTTCGCTGATAGGCGTTTAGCGAATGTCGTAGTATGGTCACACCACCGAACCTTTGAATATGTAGAAAGCTGCTTTTCTTTTATCTATTTGGTGAAGTGTTTTTATACTCATTAAGTAGAACGTGTGGTTCTTGGTGTATTTCTTGTAACGTTCAGCATTGGAATAAAGCCAGACAAGGCCGAAGCTTGTTTTGCTTGCTCTGTCATTTCTGTAATGGTTTGTGATGAAGTGGGAGGCTTGACTTAGGCTTTCAGCATCCGCGTAGCCAGTGTGGCCCTTGGGTTTGTTTGGGAACGATGTTGGGTTATTGCGGTGTAAGTAAAACACAACACAGAGAGAAACGTAAACACTCGGGATGATCGGTTTCTTGCACTTTCTGTGTGTTACATTTTCTGAGCTTCAATTTCTAGACGCCATGAATGCATTCCAAATTTCACAGCTAGCTGTTTTTTCTGCTGCACCAGTTAGTGAAAACACAGACTGATGGGCAAGTTGGTATGACATAATAAGGCAAAAACAGCACACCTGCATAAGGAAGATGCTGCGTTTTGTCTCATCTTCCTTCATCCTTGTGCAGGTGCACTGTTTTAGCCTTATTAGTAAAAGTATGTTGTACAGGGACGTTGGATGCCATGCATGCCGTAATGCGCTGCGTTAACTTTGTGCTAGCATTTGTAGCTAGAAGGGTTTCTTTTTGACATTAGCATTGTATAAGTGAATATAATTTGTGCGCATACATGAATAGCATGCTGGCTTGGCCTTGTAGGCCACTGCATCATTATGAAGTGTATGAGGTGTCACATTAATTGCACGCCTGCTTTTACTGCACGTTGCCAGTTTTGAGGGAAAAATCTGTTTTGTGTGGAGTCAGCAGTGACTAGGCAAGCGACCTTTAAATGCAAATAAGCTTGCTCCATAGATGGTAGCTCTGTGGGGCAATGGACACACACAAAAAAAAAAAGAGTAGCCATGACCTTTCAATATAAAGTGAAGAAGCAGCATAAACCAAACATCAACACGTCATGCATGTGACATGCTTCTCTGCATACAGTGAAGAGCTTAAAAATGCATGAAATGTAAACATGGCTTGTCTACTTATATTTGGTTGTTCCTTTTAGAGGGAAGCATGTTGACAAATTTTTCTCTGCTTTATGGCAAACGTCTAAAGGAGTGTGAGATTTCAGTAAGGAAACATTTACAGTTGGCCACATAAGTTTGAGGTATTCAAATTAGAAGGTCTGAAAAAGCTGTGTGCCTTTTCTTTCTAGCTGCATTCTAATTTTCATTCTTCGCTTGCCATGCTGCTGAATGGGTGGGTCTGCTGGTTCCTGAATTACTGTTTTTGTAATGTGCACAGTCAGAACATATGTATATCACGAGTATTAGGCAACATATTTAAAAGCACAATGTGAAAAGAGCTTGTGGATACATTTTTGAAGGTTGGCAGCTCAGTTCGCTGATATGTTTAGGTGCTTTTTATATTGTCAAGGCCCAGTAGGTATTAAAGGAGTAGAGACAACAAAATTTTAGTTGTTTCTTTCGGTTAGAATGATGCGCAGTACTTTAGAAAGACTAGACAGCTGCATGGATTGCGACAAGAGGCAATATATTTATAATTGCATTTTTTCTCTCGCACTGCTGTAGCTTAAACAACCGAACGACGACTGTGATGTCAGGGATGTGTTCAGGTCATGTGAGGCATACAAAGACAGCAGTATTATTGCAGCTTTGTTCACTGTTATTTGCATCAACTCGTACACAAACCTGTCTAAGAGTTGGAGTCACATAAAGTGAACAGGCAGCGATTATATCTCTTTTTGCATGCCTCATGTGACCTGAACATGTATCTGACTTCAGAGCAGTCATTCGGCTGTTAAAAACCGAAACCAGATGACACGAGAAAAAAAATTCAATGGTAAATTATTTAGCTGACAAAGTTAAAATCCACATGGTGGCTTGTGTACAGCATTGCCTAGTGCATCAGTGTAAAGAGAAATGCGCATCCAAAAATTTGGTTTCTCTACTCCATTAAAGATGTAGCCCATGACATGTTTGTGGCAGACCTTTGAGTTCATCATTCTTTTATGAGAGTTGTGAAACTGGCTCACTAGAGTGTAGCATATCAGGAGTCAGAGTGTTACTGGAGTAACTGACCTCATGGTGATTAAAATAGAAGAAAACTAGTTGAGTCCACAAAGAATGAGGTGCTCCTTTCAGAAGCAGAGCTGCTGTGAAGAATGTTCTATGAAAAGACAACCATCAGCTCATTGCTACATTTCAGTTTATTATTTTCTTGAAGACCTAGTAACGGGTATTACAGAAATGATAAGAGGTACGTTACAGAAATAATTGGTACCTGCATATTAGCATGACAAGGGGTGACTAATAAAATTTTTGTAGGGGTCTATAGAATTTTGCCTCCATCGAAACGCGACCGCCACAGCCTGGATCGAACCCAGGTCTTTCGGGTCAACAGCCAAGCACCATAACCTCTGAGGCACCGCGGCGGCCAGTGATTTTCTATTACTGGCCCTCGGTACGGTGGGTTCACGGTTTTGCGGTAGAAATGTTATTGGTGTATGCCTGTTGTGCATATATTGGCTGAATATTTTTGTTCAAAGTAGTGCAAAATTTGTGAGTTCTTTTTTCTCTTAGAATCCACAATTCATACTGTGGCAGCTGTTACACTTGTATGACACCTTGATAAAACTAGCCGAAAATTATAAGCTTAAGTGTGTAGCAAACCAAGAAGGGCATGGGACAATTATAGTAATTTAGATGGAGTGGGGAAGTTGTCTATTGTTAATTTTTAGATTGCAGATTTAGTAAAAGTAGACGATACCTAGGCAACATGTAAGACATAAAGCAGAGACCTGGACTTTTGGTTGCTTATAATGTGGTCAGCCGTTGCCCCGCTGCAATGGCTGAGTGGTTAGGGTGCCCGCTGCTGTTCCCAAGGACGGGTTCGATCCCAGTTGCGCCAGCTGCCTATCAGTGGAGGCGAAATGCTAGGCGCCTGTGTACTGAGTGACATCAGTGCTCGATAAAGAGCGCCATGTGGTCAAAATTAATCCGTAGCGCTGCACTATGGCGTTCCTCATAACCCATGTTGCCTTCGGACGTTAAACCCCATATTCTATACCATACCATAACTTTGACGTGTTCTGTGTGCTTGACCATTTAAGCTGCAGTAATTGCTGAGCACTTGTTGAGTTTTCATGAGTATTTTTATGTGTAAATGCACAATGTGTGACGGGGTGCATATCGACAATTACATATGCATGGCACTCATGCTAAGACTGGCGTGCATGTGAATATTCGTGTCCATCGTGCAAATAAACGGAAGTTGCATAAATAGTGAACTAAATGTAGTGTCAAAATGTCTGTGAAAAAAAGATTGTCATGTTTGCATGTGCTGTTGAGTCATTTTGATTGTAATGGCAAGCGTGGTTACGTTCAAGATTGCAGCAATATCTCGGCACATTATGATTTTGAATGGTAAAATTTTGTCTGTCTTGCATCCGTTGCAGTTTCAAGTAAGGTGGACGCACACAGTGTCAACATTGCTGCCAACATGATTTGTGTGAATGGCTTTATTGTACACTGTTGGGAGTAAGGCTTCTAGTCCATCCGAAGTGCTCTGATGAAAAATACCATTTATAATGGTACTTGTGGTTCTTTCATGTCATTAAAACTAAACTCAAATAATAAATAATGTGAGTTTGAGCTGCATAAGTGAAAGTTATGTGACCGCTTTGTTCATGACAGTACATTTGGTTCGGTTCAATCCGCTACAATGATAGAAGACCGTTCTGCTTTGAAACAGCAAATTGACATGCATTCAAGCTTGGGATGAGCAGCAAGAGAGAAAGCGTACATATTGTTGACGATGCAATGTTGACCCTTAAGTGCCCCTGTTACGTTTTCAGTTTTCTTGCCTTAATTTTGTTATGGTCGCACTGGGCGACCAGATTTAGAAAACTGCCAAAAAATAGTCGCACGTCCTAGCTTTAGTCAAAACCAAGGAAAAGAAAACATGCATATTTATATTTTTGTTTTATTTGTATGAATCAATTTTATTGGCGTTTCCTTTGAATGAGTGTGTTGATTTTCGTCAACTGCATAAATGACTTTCTTATTTATGTTGCAATTTTTAACGTTTAATGCTTTTTTTTTCTAGTTTATTGCTGGTTTCGGCTATTTGTATTTAATTTTCTTTGAGGGAGCGCGCGATGATGATGATGCTAGCGCTCTTACAGCGCCCCCTACAGTCAGTTAGCAAAGAAGAAAAAAAACAACATGGCGGTTGTTTACGTACGTTTGAATCGCGGTCGGCGGCTGTTGCGAGTGAAGTATTCGTCGGTGTCTCGTCTTTGTGGCGTGTGTAGTTCTTTAAATTTGCCCCCTTTTTTGTTTGTGACCAGTAGACCGCCTATGGAGTGTGTGTTTACCTCCCATGCGTCCCTAAAGGTGAGTGAGCAGGACGCAAGCCCGCGCCGTCCAGTACTGGCGTCCCTGATCTGGGTGTTTCCAGCTCATTCTGGAAAATATCTGTGCATATAACTCTTGTTATAATCATCACGATGCAGTGCGTGGGCTGTGATATGTCGTCGCATTGACTTTCTCATGATGCAAGGGTTGGAGAACATTGCAGCATGTCGTTTCCAGCCCGCCTTCGATCCTTCAAGACACTGATCTGGACACCAAATGGCGACAGTACCAGTTGACGACTGTTGTGGGTGCGAGGTGGCGTAGATCTGCTAGATCACAGAGAGAATCAATTGCCGGCAGAATAATCGCAAGACTAACCCACCTGTGGCTCGCAACCACCTCAGTGGACTGGAAAATGCTCGGGACAGAGCGAAGCAATAAAGCTGCAATAAAGCTGCACGGTGCGAACGCTAGATACGTTGCTTACGTCTCATGTTGTACCTATCTGAATTGAGTGTTCAGGAATGCACTGCCAGTGTGTACTTCTGCTCTTGGGACCGAGTCGTCCTTCATGGCGCAGAGTGTGCACTGAACGCATGTGCATACGCTGGGCGGCGCACCTTAAAAATAAAATTGTTTCCATGTTCACTGCATGTTTTCAAAGGCACATGAGTTCTAAGGTAATCCTCCGAGTTCTCGTTCTGCTGGTATAGTCATATTTGGTCTGTGCAATCAATGACTCTGTGCCCACATACTGTCAAAAAGCAAGATTTGTCAGATCTTTGTCAGCCAGAGATGATGTGCTGGCATGCATAAATTGATATATAGCATCGTAATAGTGTGACACTGAACACTTTATTAAGATGTAATAGCAAGTAATTTCGATGTTTGTGTAAGCCAGTGTATTTGCCTTCATTGAAAAAGATATTCAAGGAAGTGTTTTGGTGTTCGTATGAGGCGGGACAGAACTTGTGTACAAAGTATGTGATAGCCAAGTGCTCAGGGCGAAATGTCACCTATCACTGCCTCTCGCCGGGGCAGGTGGCTCTCTGGAATTCTTTACTTCAGCATACTGCAAAACTAAAACATGTGAAGAGCTGCGCTCAAATTTCGCTTTACCGACTGTAGTTATTGGCTGTCGTCTTTTTTTTTTTGCACGTGGTTTACTGCTGATACAATAACACACATGGCTCAGTCTGTGCATTGTACTGTGTGCTACTTACTGCATGCAATGTGCAATGCTTCAAAAGCAAGGGTTCGGGCAAGTTGTTTGTTCTAGTTAAGGTTGGTCGCCGAACAGAAAGGGACGACACGGGAACCAGACACACAGCACCGACTATCGAGATTTCTGTCAGTGCTGCGTGTCCGGTTCTCATGTTCATGCTGTCTTTATTTCTTTGTAATGTGGCCAACCTTAGCTTCAAAAGCAGTCTTCGCACTATGTATAGGGAGAGTGCACAGAGAGGGCCTGGTAATAAGCGTGTTCATTTTGTGCTCGTGTCTGTGTACAGCACCTGGTGCTAACTGCTCGCTATACTGCACATTTAAATTTAGGTGCCAAATGTACTTCCTTGTGATGCAGTGTGTGCACACCAGGGAACGATCTCGCATTTTGCATGGTGCAGCGAGTACCCTTCTCCTTAACATGTAACAAACTGTAGCTGCCTTTCAAAAATATCATTTTAGTGCATCAGCATCAGAACCCCCTATGTTGGAATAATCCGTCGGTCTGAAGCCTCAGGTGACAGAGTGGAGGGAGTGAAATCCACCTTCACGAAATTGCAGGGAAGAGGGAAGAAGAGAGGGCGGGAGGAGGCGGTTGGCAAGCGGTTGAAAATCTGAGTCGAAGGGTGGAGAGAGTTTATGTGTCACTGATGGATGGGATTTCATCGGGTGAGTGGAGTGGGGGTGTCACGTAGTGACTGATGGTACCCATTCGTACAGTCTTACCCTGTCAGTGGCTGCTCGGTCCGGCAGGAACATAATGCTAACTTTGGCTTATGGGGTTTAACGTCCCAAAGCGACTCAGGCTATGAGGGGCGCCACAGTGGAGGGATCCAGTAATTTCGACCAACAGTGGCCCTTAACGTGCTCCGACATCGCACAGCATCTGGGCCTGTAGTGTGTCACCATCGGAATACAACTGCCGCAGCCGGGATCATACCAGCGTCTAATGGAATTTGTTTAATTTTGTCGTTACACTCACAGTAAGATTAGTCTTTCCCACTTACAAGTTGTATTTAATGTCAGAGTCCAAGGAAGGGCAGCTTTCCAAAGCCACAGCTGGGCTTGTACGGCGTAATTAAGCAGCATTAACATCCTTTAGAATCAATTAACGTGTTTGTACTATGATTACACAATGGACACGGTATTTATCAAGGCAAACAATGGCAGCGTATATATGCCTGCAAATGTTTAAATCAAGAATAGTATCTGCTAGCTTATTAAAAATATATCATTTATAAAAATGACCGTCCAACTTCTCAGAAGTACCAAATCTGTGGAGAAATACAAATTGCAGATTGCCAATATGCCTAGGAAAATACATTTTGGCTGTCAAAAAAGGATTAGGAGCACTTTATTATTAATTACGCGAGGATTGTGGAGAGATGGGTCGGGTCACACCCAATAGTGCAAAACATGAACCCTTAGAAAAGATGCGAAGTTGTGGCGCCTATGCACTCATATGCTGTGCATAATGGGCTGCCTTGCATTACCATAACCTGTCCAGGTAGACTGCCACAAGTCAATAAAAATCTCCGATATATACAACCGCAGTTTTCAGTTAGGTAGACATTTTATTTGCGACATTCTTAATCTAGCTGGCAGGCTATCACCAGCCCGAGGTGAATGTGACGTGCAGGATGAAGTGGGTGCCATATCTGGATACTGGAGTAAATGTGATGTGATGAGCCTTGGGAGCATTCCTCTTCACATGGCGCCAGGCAGTCTTGCGGCCACATAATACGGCTGACAGTGCTTCATTCTGTAACATGTAATACCGCAGTTACTTGCATCATGGATGCAGTTTCTTGTGGGAAAAAATTAGAATGGTAAGTTTGGTGCATTTATTACATGGTGTAAACCATGGTGTGGTCAGTTGAACTTTCCCCAGATTTTGATGATTGATGTAGGGAAAGCATTTATTATGCAAATGCATCCATTATTTAAGTAAATATGGTGTACAGAAACCTGGAATGGAAACAGAAATCAGCATCTGCAGGATTGAAACAAATTCCTAAGAACTTTGCCACAGCACCATACCCATGACTGCCAAGCCACATTTTAGCCCCTAGCCTTTCACTCTACACTGTCCTTAATCTGTTCATTCCCAATGGGCCAGACATGAGGCCGTATGGCACTCGGGTATCCGTATCTGCCTATATGGACATGCCACGTTGTCTACTACACAGCTTTTTAAACACTTGTAGCAACAGAGTCAGTTTTCTGAGAAGTATGAAACTTTGTTGCAATTAGTTTTATGACACACCCAGCACATTAACAGGCATTCTAGCCAAATTATAATTTCATTGCAGTTGGGTTTTGAAGCATTTTTCATTAATGAGTAAAAAGGAAATGACATTAACTGGGCACTATATGTTTCATCTAAGCTGCCTTCTCGACAAATAGGGGCATTTTAGAATTTCTAGGCAACAAAATTGGCACAGTGTTCCCATCACACAACAGAAGGCTCATTGCTTGGAAGGCTGGTGGAGAGACACTGTGTAAGAGCCAAGCAAGTTCAGTTATGAAGTGCTTTATGATGTGAGGGAAGGCTATTCACGGCTGTTTCTACCATGGCAATATAAGTTCGTGTCACAAATTGCACCAGCAATGCTCTGAAAAATGAGTAATACTGTTTTTCTGTTGCAGCAGTATTCTCTTTGCAAAATAAGATGAATAGTAGTTTGCGCTGCAGCTTTCAGTGTGCAAGATGACAGCTACGGCTTAGCCTTTTGTCAAGAATACTTTTTCTCATATGCATTGCAGAACTGTAGAACCACATATTGTCAACTGTCCTAAAAGGCAAGGTGTGTTGCTGGGCGAGTTGGTTGGGGTACATCTTGAGAAAAACAGCGCTTGCAGACAAAGGAAACAAGAAGGACACACAACTGCGCTGTTTTTTTTTGTGTGTCCTTCTTGTTCTGGTCCTTTGTCTGCAAGCGCTGTTTTTCTCAAGATGTCCTAAAAGGGCGGTGCACTGTGACAGCACGACGCAACAAAGAGGAATGCAGCATGGAGCGACACTTCATACTAATTTTATTGAAGAGCGCATGCCTCTATGAGTGCATCACATGCAGACAAAATGAAATCAAGCAGGGATGACGAAGAAATAAAATTATAGTGAATGCAAGGCAGGTATGAACAAGAAAATGAATGCACTAATTTCCCAAAGATGAAAAATGTTTGCCAATTGTCAGAAGTTCTCTGTTGAGCAGTGCCAGAGAGGGCGTACTCACACAAGCAGATTCTGAGTAGGGAACGTGGGGCCTGAAATATCTCAATTTCTTAATTGTCGGGTTTAACATTCGGGAGCGACACATGGGCTATGAGGGACACCATAATGGAGGTCTCTGGATTAATTTACACCACCTGGGGCCCTTTAATGCACGCTGACTTTGCACAGCACATGGCCATCTTTGTATTTTGCCTCCACTGAAATGTGGCCGCCATGGCCGGATCAAACCCACAGCCTTCGGGTAAGCAGTCTAAGAATGCCAGAGCCACTGAGGCGCCGTGGCGGGATGAGTTCTCCATTCCTAGGAGGAAAGTTTCGGGAAAAAGGAATGACTAGAAAAGAAATACCAGAGGCCTGTAGTGCACCCTCAATGGTGCTGCTTGATATGGGATATGATGGCGCACCTTTCTCATGACCATGTGGGCTTCAAGAAAATTAGCAAATGGCACTCCTCTTCCCTGCTGTGTCTTGAGCTTGCTATGCTAAAGCACTTTGTCAGAATAGCCTGCCAACTAGCTCATAACATAATCCTAATCCCTCACCTGAAATCTGCCATCTTCAGCTGGCAGGGCCTACAAACGCCAGCACAGTCAGATGCTACTTTCTGGCTGCTGTGCATCTGGCACAAGTGTAGCTCCATTATAGCAACAGCATGCATGTGCTTGCACATGTGCACATGCGTTGCATGGTCAACACGTACATGTGTACATGTTGTGGCAAGCCTCGCACTGCTCACTATGAAGCTCGCAGCCACTGCACGATTTGCTAGTTCTTTCCACTGTGTGCTTGAAGTTCACCAAACTTTGTGACTTTACATGCCACTGGCCATCTCCCACTCTCTCAGTACTGGACTTAGAAAGCTCAATCCCCACTTTACGCTTCCTAAATAGGGCAGATTTGCGGTGGTCTGCTCCTCCTTTGACACCTGTTGTAAAGTTTTTCGGATGTGAAATTGAAGAGTACTTTGATTAATGTATTCAATCACCCATTTACCTAGCCACCAAAGTGAGAGTACTTCAGTGCCTTGTGCATTGACTCCAAGTGATTATTTTTTGTTAATCCAATGTACTGCCTATAGCAGTAAGCCCACTGACATGCCCTCATTGAGTATGTTTTCTCAAAATTTCTGACGAAGCCAAAGGCAATTAAGCTGATGCTCTTTGGAGTGGATACCAAGAAGTGCAGAGAGCAACTGTTGAGAGTCAGTCTCATCTGTACACTTCATCAGAGTGTGCAGCATGTCCCTTGTTGTACTCCTGCAGTCCTTGTTTGTGACTGTATTCAGGTGCGTGCTCCAGTTGTGTAGCACCTGCCAGCTGCAAAGCAGTCGACTCCTCAAGGGACCCATCACCTGCTCCCATGCACTGCCATAAACAGGGGCATCATCAGACATAAATACCTGACATGGTATTGTGTTTTTTCTTTGATGGCCTCGAAAAACCTCACCACAGTGCCCGTGTTCACCCTTTTTGAAATCAAGTAGGCACACGGGATACCAAAGGCATCTTGAGAAATTGTAAGCAGGGTTGTCAGTTGGAATTAGTACTTATTTATGCCATGGGTGGAGTCAATGCACAGTTTCGCTGCCCCCAATTCATAAAGGAGCTCTCGTTGTGGGAACGTCATTAATGCTCGCTCAAAGTCACCATCATGTCTGTTGGGGTCACCCTTCTTCCTGTAATACAACAGTGGCGACTCATTTTCTTCCCTCCTTTCTTCGACCCATAATTCAACACTCTTAAAATTGTCTGCATCTCTCTGCTCTGTTTTGCCAATCCTAAACTTATCTGCAATGTTACGGAGGTCCTTAGTGGTCACAAGTTGCATCCGTGGGCTTGATCCACTTGTACCTGCTCGGATGTTGTGCACAATGGTTTTTTCTGGCACTCCTTCTGCTAACCGGCCTGAAAATGGTACAGAAAAAAACTGTTAACATCTCTGGTGGTTCATCTGCCTACAGCCATGTAATAAAGTGACAAATACTTCTGGTCGGATTCCTTCGTCTTGCACTTTGTTCCTTTTCACAGGTGACACACAGTTCATCTTACTTTCATTTCACTTTTGTGGCACTGCAAAGCACACGACAAAATGGTTGTTTCAAAGGCAGATGGACTTTATTTTTATGAGCTTGAGTGTTTAAACTTGCATACTGCAATGCAAAACAGGGAAGTTATATACAGCGTGTTATAAATGCAGAATATAACAGCACTGAAAATGTGGACAAGAAAAGAATAAGGACGTGTGCTTCTCATCCTATCCCATTTCATTCTGCATATTCAAAAAATGCACCAATTCGCCTGACAGCAACCGTTAAAGGAGTAGGGACACCAAATTTTTGAACGCGATCTTTGTTTCTTTGGACTTTTGCACAAGACAATAGTGTACACGAGTCACAATGTAGAATTCACTTACGCCAGGTGAGTAATTTCTAAGTGAATATTTTTCTCATGCTGTTTCAGTTTCAACACCTAAATGACTGCTGCTAAGTCAGAGACAATTGGAGGGCATGCCAGTCATACATAAACTGAAATATAAATGCTGCTTGTTCGTTTTTTTTTTTTTTTGCGATTTCAACTCTTGTGCAGGTTTGTGTTTTATATTAGTGGTTTTTCAGGAAAGGTTGTTGTTGTTGTTGTTGTGTTGGGTTTATTGGCGCATAAGCAGCTAAGGCTATCATGCGCCAAGAACAAGGTATGGAAAAAATATGCTTGAGCAGAGTTTGAAAACAAAGTGGATAAAAACGTTGGTGTAAAGGGCCTAAAAGTTATTTTACTAACTAGCTGATAAAAGACAAGAATTTTAAAAATGTCTGATAGAGAAACTTTTAAAGGTTGGGTTACCTCCGCAGACATCCTTGGCTCGGCAAGGATTTCGAGGCTCCCAACAACTCAGAAAAAGACCTCAGCTTCCTTCTCATGATTGAGAAAGCGGCTGAGGTGTATAACTGTATGCAGTGAAGAACAGGGTGAGTAAATTAGAGTTGATGAAGAATACTGGCTTCCCTTAAAAAGCTAAAAACACAGGGTATACTGACAAGTGCATCTTCGCCTAAAATCAATGCTGGATGAAAAGGAATGTGTTCTTTGTAAAAGGTAGTAAAATGTTTTTTTCTTAGTGATTCAAGTTCTGTACATGAGAATAATATGTGGTTTATTGTTAGATCATCTCCGCACTTTTCACAAAGAGGTTGGTCTTCTTTTGTAAGTAGGAAGTTGTGTGTGAGATGTGTGTGTCCAATACGGAGGCGGCATAAAATAACTTCGATGAAACGTTGTTGGTGGGAGCATGACTTCCATTCTTCTATAAATGGTTTTACTAAGTGGAGCTTATTATTACCTTCAATATTCCATTCAGACTGCCATTTATCTCTGAGCTTAAACTGTACTAACTTCATGCCATCTTTGTAGGGAATGTTCACTTTCTTTATTTCTTTGTTGCGAGCTTTTCCAGCACATTCATCTGCTTTCTCATTGCCAGCGATTCCAATGTGGCTGGGAACCCAGCAAAATTTTATGTCTTGTCCCTGTATTGTGGCGCTCGTTATGTTATGTATGATATCCCCGATTAGTGGTGTCACTGCATTTCTATGGTGAAGTGAGGTTAGTGTGCTCAGAGAATCAGTGTCAATGATACTGCTCTGAATGTTCTCATTTATTATTTTTTCTAATGCCAGTAAGACTGCGTAACACTCGGCGGTGAAAATGGATGCACACTCAGGTAGCCGTACTATTTTTTCCCAATAATTCTGAACTACAGCACTTCCCACGTAGTGCGCCGATTTTGATCCATCGGTATAAAATGCTTCGTATTCTCCGTATTTTTCTTTGAGTGCTAAATATTCTTGTAATATCTGTTCATGTGGTGTATGTTTTTTCTGAAATTGTGTTAATGTGAAGTCGCACACAGATGGTAGGCAGTACCAAGGCGGGAGTGGATCAGGTTTGCGGGCAATATTAGGTAATACGTTTATTATGTCTAGTTCTTGGCATTTCTCTTCAAAGCGGAGAAGAAGTGGTCTGATTGCTAGAGGTTTGTTGGTAAATAGTGTTCGAGATGGACACTTTGTAACGAGTGGGTAACAGATGTGTTTAGGCTGGGAACGGATCTTTAAGATGTATGAGCATGTTAGCATTGTTCGTCTGTCTGCAAGTGGTGGTTCATTAGTTTCTACGTAAAGGCTTTTTATGGGTGATGTCCTGTAAGCACCAGTTGAAAGACGCAAACCCATATTGTGCACAGGGTCCAGTCGCTTCAAGTACGACGGCCTTGCTGATCCATACACTATGCAGCCATAATCTAAAACGGAACGTACTACAGAGCGATAAACCTGTAGAAGGCATACCCGATCAGAACCCCAGTGTTTGCGTGAAAGGACTTTAAGTATGTTCAGTGATAGCGACGCTTTCTTCTTTAGTGCGTTTATGTGAGGCAGGAAAGTAAGCTTTTTATCGAAGGTGATGCCTAGAAATTTGTGTTCTTTTTTTAAAGGCAGTTTGGTTTGGTTTAGGTGTAATGTGGGATCTGTGTGCAAGCCTCGTTTGAGTGAAAAAAGTAAGGCTACTGTTTTCTGTGGTGAGAACTGGAAACCATTCTTGTCTGCCCATGTTGCCAGTTTGTTGATTGTAAGTTGTACTTGTCTTTCACATGTAGATATATTGGAAGATGTGCACGCTATCTGAAGATCGTCGACATAGACTGAATGTGTTATGGACCTTGGTATAATTTTGTTAAGAGAATTCATTTTTACAATAAAAAGAGTTGTGCTTAAAATACACCCTTGAGGCACTCCATTTTCCTGAATAAAATCCCTTGAAAGGGTTGAGCCTAGACGAACTTTAAATGAACGGTTAGTCAAAAAGTCTTTAATTGAGTTCAGCATTCTGCCACGGATGCCAAGCTCAGCTAAGTCCTGGAGGATCCCGAACCTCCAGGTAGTATCATATGCTTTTTCTAAATCAAAAAAGACGCTAAGACAGTGTTGCTTGTGTATAAAAGCTTCTCTGACCGTATTTTCAAGGCGGACTAGGTGGTCTGTAGTGCAGCATCCCTTTTTAAATCCACACTGATGGATATCAAGAAGTTCACCAGATTGAAGAACAAAGGTTAGTCTTATATTTAGGACACTTTCGAAGGATTTGGCAAGGCAACTAGTCAGGGCTATGGGTCTATAACTGCTAGGAGAAGTTGGGGGTTTACTAGGCTTAAGAAGCGGTACAATAATAGCTTTCTTCCAGACTTCCGGTATTTTCCCACACATGAATATTGTGTTAAAGAATCTTAAAAGTGCGTTCACGGCTGGCTCGGAAAGATGCGCAAGCATTTCATAGTGTATTTCGTCGGGTCCTGGAGCAGTTTTTTTGCCGGCAGATAGTACTTTATTGATTTCTTGGAGGGTAATTAGACAATTGTATTTTTCATTTGTGCCTCCACTTGTTAGGAGCCTCTGTTTTTCAGCTGTGTTTTTGTATTTTAAAAAAGACTGTGTATAGTGAGATGAACTTGAAACTGCAGCGAAATGTTCCCCTAGTATGTCTGCCTGTTCCTCTATGCTTGTTTGTGTGCCGGGTGTTGTTAAAAGCGGAATTGTGAATGGTGAAAAGCTACCGTTTAATTTTCGAACCTGCTCCCACATTTTTTTAGATGGGATCTGACTGTTGATAGATGAAACATAATTCTGCCATGAAGCTTTCTCGGCACTGCGACGGACGTACCGAGCTTTAGCTTTTGCTTTTTTAAAAATTAAGAGATTTTCATGTGTCGGATACCTACGGAATTTACCCCAAGCTCTGTTTTGTTGTTTTTTAGCTTCTTTACATTCTTTTGTCCACCATACTTTATGGTTTTGTCGCGTCACTCCCGACGACTGAGGAATAGCTGTGAGTGCGGCAGTTATGATACAATTAGTGAACTTTTCGTTTATCTGGTCGATGGAGAGATTATCTAAAAGTATATTTTCTAAATTTGCCTTTGCTCTAAAAAGTGACCAGTCGGCGAGGTGAAGCTTCCAGCGCCGTGGCCTTGTGGGGATTATTTCGGGTGGGGATGTTAAAGTGATTAGTATAGGGAGGTGATCGCTGCCATAAGGGTTGTCAATGACATCCCATTTAAAATCATTAAAAACAGAAGGTGAGCTAAAAGACAAATCTAAAAAGGTCATTTTCCCCGAGGCAGGGGAGCAGTAGGTGGCTTTTCCTGTATTTAAAAGACATACATTGTTTGTGAGGATAAAATCTTCGATTATTTGACCCCTAGAGTCACAGTGCTCGCTTCCCCAAAAAGGGGAGTGAGCGTTAAAGTCCCCAACTACTAGATACGGTTCTGGAAGTTCATTGATAAGTTCTTGTAAATCGGCGACTGTTAATGTAGAATGTGGAGGAATATATACAGAACAGAGAGAAATTGTTTTATGGCTGACGATACTGACCGCAACAGCTTCAAGCTTCGTTTTGAGTGCGATTTCTCGAGCAGGGACGCCGCTTTGCACGACAATCGCGACGCCTCCAGAGAGTCTATTTGCCTGTTCACGATCTCGTCTAAAAGTTTTATAATGCTTCAGGATGTTCATATGTTGCGGACCGAGATTGGTTTCCTGGAGACATAAGGCTACGGGTGACATTGACCCTAAAATGTTTTTTATGTCATCGTAATTTCTCAATATTCCTCTACAGTTCCACTGAACTAGAAATGCCATGTTTATGTTTTGGGGTAGGAGCAACGAGAGGTTTACTTATGTTCTGGGGCCGTTATGGTAGCCCTGCCTTTTTTTCGCTCAAGAGAGCTGTTCCGCCGCTGTAGAGCAGGCGGGCTGGGAGTTTGGTCCATCACCTCGGAAGAGGTGCTGGACGACCGCGAAGAAGCCGCGGGTGTGTGGGTGTCAGGCCTCCCCCGACGGGGGGAAGTCCTGCGGGAGGCTGACTTGTGGGCCGGCACTCCCTGGCTTGTAGTTGGCAGAGCAGCTTTCGCTGTCTCTGCCTGGGGCGTGGATGGCACTGCCACAGGCGCGGTGGAAGTGGCCGCGGCAGGTGCCGGAGCGCTGTGTGGTGCTACGCCCCCGCGCACCACATCAGCGAAGTTAGGTTTCGCTGTGAAGGAGAATGTGTTGGTAAGCGCAAAACGCCTCCTCGCTTCTTTGAATGAAATGTTTTCTTTGGTCTTAATGGTGATGATTTCTTTTTCCTTTTTCCAGGACGGACACGCCCTGGAGTATGCAGCGTGATCTCCTTCACAATTCGCGCAGCGTAGGGCTGCGTCGCATTCCTCAGAAGGGTGGTCCTTCGAAGCGCATTTCGCGCAGGTTTTGCGGCCGCGGCAGCTCTGCGAGCCGTGGCCAAACTTCTGACAGTTAAAACAGCGGCGGGGATTGGGTATGTAGTGTCTGACTGTGATTTTCAGGTATCCAACATCGATTGTTTCGGGCAAACTGCTGGTGTTAAACGTGAGGACCATGTGTTTGGTGTCTATTTCTTTGTTGTCTTTGCGGATTTTGATTCTGTGCACGTCAATTACATTTTGATCAGAAAGTCCTTCAAGCATTTCGGTTTCTGTTAGATGGATGAAGTCAGCTTCTGAGATAACGCCTTTAACTGTGTTAAGAGATCGGTGGGGAGTCACGGAGACAGAGATGTCCCCTATGGAAGCAATGTTTGAGAGTTTCGAGCATTGGATGCTCTCACGGAGTTCGAGGAGTAGGTCGCCGCTGGACATTTTGGATACCTTGTAGCCAGGCCCTAAGGTATCTGTTAAACATTTGGTTACAAGAAATGGGGATATTATTCGAGCTTGCTTTTGGTCACTGTTGCTATGTATCACATGAAACTTTGAGAATGTAGGTTTCTTTTTCGAAAAAAAGTCTGATGCTTCGTTCCGCACTCTTTTGAGAGAGCGATCAAGTTTGGAATGGGGGGGAGCCATAAAAATTTGATGTTTTTCGGTCATGGTGCCAGCCACCCACCACGGAGTCCAACAAGGGGACGCGACAGGAACTTGAAAGAAAGTCCTGCCCACGCCAGCTGTACACCTTAACTATAACCTAATATGACTCAACCCAGGGTAGTTGGTCACACACGGTTAACCCTCGCCACCAGGAAAAAGAGGAAAAAATGAAGAAGAGAGGAGGATACAGGAAAGTTGTAAGAAAGGAGATAGGACAGTGAAAGATGGAGAGGAGAACAGGAAAAGGTGACTGCCGATTTCCCCCGGTCGGGTCAGGCCGGAGGTGCCGTCTACAGGAAGCTGGGGCCAAAGTGGTGTGTTGCCTCCGCCGAGGGGCCTTAAGGGTCCAAACGCTCGGCATCGGCTCAACCACCAGGATTCCCTTTTCCCCGGACACGGCGATGCCACGCACGGCTAAGCGCGGATGCTCGGGTCCGTGGTGACGCATTGTTCACCATCATCCCCCTGCGGGAATTTCCCTGCGGATGCTCGGGTTAACCCCGTGGTGGCGCCACTCACCAACGTCTGCATGCTGCAGACGCCTCCCTGCGGGGGATTTCAGGAAAGGAAATGGTGCAGTAACTGCCTCAACCATGCCATGAAGGAAAGAAGGAGTGAAAGAAGCAAGAGAGAAAGAGGTGCTGTAGTGGAGGGCTCCGTAATAATTTCGACCACCTGGGGATCTTTGGGCACTGACACTGCGCAGCACGTGGGCACCTCTTGCCTCCATCGAAACTCAGCTGCCGCAGCCGGGTTCTAACCCAGGTACTCCAGCTTAGTAGCTGAACACTCAAACCACAGCCGTTCCTGTGAGCATTACTGATGAAGTGCCAAAACAGCCAAATAATTCTAATTAATGAAAGTTCACTGCAGACGATCTATCTTATGAGAAAAAACATGGCCCTTATACAACCATTAGACTGGTGGCATTGCATTGATCAGCAACAAAATGCCTACGCTTTTGACAGGCAGCCAAAAAAAAGAGGCTAGCATCAAGTGCAACTGTCAGTCATTCAAGACACGTTTCATGGAGCTCAAGCCGACTTCTTACGGATGAAGTTTCAACGTCAGCCAGTTGAGCGACAGACCTAGGATAGTCAATGAAACCAGCAGAAAAACAAAAGAACAGACATTGGAGTAGTTCAGTGCTAGATGACATTCCTAATTATGTTCAGTTCGAAAGACTGGACCCCTTCCACAAAGCATTTCTAAACTAAACAGCATGAAGTTCGTACAGACTGTGCTGTGCATGCGATGTGCCGTGGATCATCATCATCATTCATCATTTATTTTACCCTTAAAGGCCTCTGTTGAGGCATTACATAAGGGGGGGGGACAAAGCAAATGCAACTGAGAATAATACGTTAATACAACAAAACATAATATCAATTGTTTTTCACCCTTCGATGCGACCAAGTAGGCTCAAGTGAATTGCACTACAGTCAGATACAACTCGAGAACGAAGTGGCAGATGGCCCTTAAAGAAGACCCCCCAGTCAATGGCGTCACCTGAATTTCATCAGTTAATCCAGTTAAAGCCATAACTAATCCCCTTTCACCTGCCACCCTCCTGCAATGCTACCCCCTAGGATTAACCATGACATCATGAGAATCGGTCGACGCCATTGGATGGCAGGCTTCCTTTGAGGGGCATTGGCCGCTGGGTTCTTAAGCTGTGCCTTACTATAACTTCTTCCGCCCCCTCGTTTTGTGGGACATGCCTTCTCCCACTTTACAATAGGCATTTTCGTGTTGTCCCACCTCTTTTGTGCCATAGATGCATCGCAGAATAATAAAAATCATTGAAATGATCACTCGAGTTAATGAGCAATATCTTCCCCCTAAAATACATTTCTATTGCACTTTCGTCTCCCATTTATGAAAGGTTGGTGGAGTGTAGCTTCTAAACGTTTTCACATTCCGGTACAGTCAACACAGCATGCACAAATGCTTTGTACAAGAGGAGTGGCTAACGTGCAAGCACTCTGGCATCATCCTGGGACAACCTTTGGTGGCAGGCCTCATTGAAGTGTCCGTAGTGTTTCTTTTGAAACACTACATATACCTTGCCCTCTTTCTCCATGACCTCTAGAGTAGCAAAGCAGTGTTTGCCGATTTTGCAGCTTCCTTGCCCCTTTTCCTGCCTTTGGCGCTGTTCTATAGGAAGCTCTTCGTACGAGCCGGAACGGTGGCAGTGCAGGTAGCGTTTAAAAACCCTTGGTGCACATTCCTTCTTTCCTGTAGAAGCTGTAAAATGGCAGCAAGTTTTGCTTTCTTCTCTGTCTTTCCAGGCGCAAAATCCTGAAATGGAAAGATTGTAAACATAACTAAGCACTCCACATAGTCTTAGTTAATTATTAGTGTGAAAGCACAATTCCGAACGGTAAACCCCGAGCAAGATCCTGCGATGAATGTGGGTTTGTGCCAAGAGCATAGCAACGGCGACATAGCAACCACAGCCTCATAGCAGAATTGTAACATAGTTACGACACGATGCCAACATATGATGTTAAGTCCATGACCATTCATGACTAAAGCTTATGCGCCAATAAATCCAACACAACAACAACAACTCATGACTAATATGAAATTTTTAAAAATTGAGGCGTGAACAAAGGTGGGCTCCATTTTGATAAAAACGTGTACACAATGATAGCAGATGAATAACGGCATAAGGCATCCTTAGAAAGCCAACAGTAAAGTAACAAGACAAGGCAACGTTCATGAAATTCTGCTTTTGCACGTTTATAAAATTTCGGCAAAACTTCTCTGTCAATTTTTTGTGTATCACACTACTTTCATTTTTTGAAAAGCAAGGCCAAATTAAAGTTTGTACTTTTTACATACACTAATGAAAAATGCATGTGCTATGGAGTGGGCACATATGCAGTACTCTCGCACTACTACTGGCGCTCTGCCTCTGCCAAGTGCGCATGACAATCACAGATTTAGCTTCACATTTTTAGCCTTTTAACTGCAGTGCAGAACTGCATTTCCCAGCTTTTTTATTGTTAAAAATTTATCAGTCATTCGCTTACTGTTTTTTCCTGCTATAGCGCATGGGGAACAATTTATGGAGAAAATTATTAAGTTCAGGTTAAGTTATTACACGGACTGTTACATGGAAGTATTTCAATTTTACTACATCCTGCAAAAACTCATTCCTGCACAGCAACCTTTTACATGGCCCTGTCCTTTGACCACAAATTCAGGTCAGCGCTGTTGACTTCTAAAGGCAGAACAATGCTGGGCATTCTTCCTACACACTTCTGCGTGTTGTGATTGCCACGGCTTCAGCGCTGCTAAGCTGGTGCATGCCGCGACAATGTTGTGTGTCCTGTCGAGACATTGCAGGTGCCTGCAACAAAGCATAAGCAAGGCCTGTAGCAGCGAGTCTGCTCCAAGGACCAGTTTTTTTCCTGCAGTTTTTTTCCACTTTAAATATGAAAGAGAGTGCACTGCTTGTCACTTTGCTTATGGAGGAGCTAGGACACCAAAAAAAAATTCTGCAGACACACATAAGACTGCTTACCAGCGAGAATGCCAAAGCATTAAAGTGCACAGTCATGCTATGTTGCAGAATGATGAGTCATGAGTGCAAGGCATGACTACGCAACTTTGTACAAACTCTGCACACCTTATGTTACTAGTAAAGTGCTGAGTCATGCTACACTTCAGAATTACTAGGAGTCAAAACTATGACTACCTAAACTTTGTACAAACTATACCTTACATTACAAATAAGTGCAAAATGACTATGACAAGTCATGGCTTTCAAAGGTTATAGTACCTTACGTTGCACATTTCACTCGAATGCCCGCAAAGGCTACCTCTGCAGATCTGTCGCACTAGACTAAGCCCATTGAAATCTTCATGGTTCCTTTAAAAACGTGCATGTCATCGCTTAGTTTTCGTGCACAAAACCACGTGCAAGTTTCCCCAGGTGAGTGTAAGCCCGTAAATAAAAAAAAAAAAGAACGCGCTTTGTGTTTACAAACTTAAAATGCGCGCACTCGAAAAGTCAATTAACTGCAACTTTTCAATCGGTAATCTAAGCGCGCGACTGCATCCCGCTTTGGCCCTTTATTGCTTTGATCACTGCGTGCGTGCATGCAACAGTTATAGACTTCGTTTCTTACCTTTATTATTAGAGTCGAAGACTAGATTCTCCACCTCTTCCTCGAAGTTGTGGTGCCGTCGCAGGTCACGAAGGGCGACAAAATGCTTCGGACGTAAGTCGCACAAGAACGGCCGTGCCTTACTACATGTTGTTGTGACTGGGAGAAGGATGAAAAGGAAATTGCATGGGCCTGCCTACTGGCTGGAGCCGAGCCACCACCGCTGCCGCGTGCAGATAGAGCAGAGATCAGAGGAAAGAGAAAAAGAAAAGACGCGTCGCAGCAACAACTGCGTCCTTCCCCATGAATATCTTTGATGGGTGTTTTTAAATTACTAGTATTGAAGAACGCCTTGTCGCAAACCGCTGAAGCAACGCCATCGCACATGTCCGTCTCCATGCTCAAGGCAAAAAAATAAACAAGCGAGCAAGAAATGCACCTTGGGATACCTCGGGATAGTGAGCAAGGATTTTCACGAAGAGTTGAGATTTTCCCTGTCGGTTGAAGCGCAGTGTTCCCCAAAAGTCCCCACAGAGTGACGTAGAGTAGAGCAGTGACGTCTGTTCTCGGTTGGCCAATCGCAACGAGGATCACCTTCCTCTGAATACGCCCTCCGCTGAACTACAGACCTGCACACATGGAGGAAGGAAAACTTTCCTTCCTCCATGCCTGCACATTTGGCACTGCTCCAGCGCGCATGTTCTAGTTCATGCCTTTTGCCGCTAGGGAAAGACACCTACGGGAAGCGTGGCGCCACATTATAACTGTTGAACAAGATGGCCTCCTCCATCATTTTATTTCAAAGAAGGCAGTTTCGTCGTTTGTCCACGTAATTATTAACATCCATTTATCTATGCTAGGCACGGTGGTGCTGACGAAAAGAAAGCGGATAAAAATAAAGACGCTTTTTGTACTCATCCAGAGCGGAAAAACTCGTTATTGTGGATTTTTTTATCGTTAATGTTAAGATAGCAGAAGAAGACGAAACAAATGTATTAAATATCTTGCGCAAATTGGCAAACGATGATGATGATGACAGCAGACGAACAGGTCAACCGAGCGCCCTCAACGGCCAATAAGCTAACGAAAGTTGGCGCACGCTGCTCCATAGGACCCCGCCAAATGTGCAGGTCTGTAGTTCAGTAGGTCTTGTCCACGTGCATGCGTGTGCTGTCAAAACAAAATGGGCTCCTTTGAACACGAAGCGGGAATGGCTTCGGAGAAAGCAGCAGCAGCCCCCCACTTGCGCGTCTGCTTTACGATAGAAGACAACATACATATATTAAGAGAAGTGCCCGATTCTTGGCCGATCCCCCAGTGTGGGTATGTGCAATCTTTTCAAAGGCTAACAACAACAACAAGAGAAGTGTATGCTACTAACCCGTTTCAGGATCCCAGGATATGGGACCAACCAGCGGTGTGAATCTCCCAAGGAACTGGGAAAAATGTTTCAAAAAGGGCTGGCACGACTGCCTCTGCGACGCGTTCCTTATCGTTTACAAGGAGATAGCGGGAGTACAGTAAGTGCATTACTTATAACTTGTTCAACGCCGTTCGCGTCTGTCAGCCGCTCAGGCCACTTCGACTACTTCGTGCTCTCTGGCTGGCACGACTGCCTCTGCGACGCGTTCCTTATCGTTTACAAGGAGATAGCGGGAGTACAGTAAGTGCATTAATAACACGTTCAACGACGAGGACCGCACGACTGCCAAGGATCGGAGTTTGCATGCTTCGTGCCACCAAAGAGTGCGGTGCTGGGATCGAGCAAGAAGACTTCAGTAGCGTGGCCTTTTGGGCTTGTTGGTACATAGTTACAATCTACAGTGTATTGGAGCAAAAAGACTTATCTATCCAAACACTTAGATATGTCTACAAGTAACCGCACATAATGATAGAGGTCGAGCGGTGGTGGCAGTACTATCCAAGTGCACGTTCATTTGGTTCAACACGTTTTCTGCTTTACTGAAATTCTGGTTGGTCAGCTTTATCTGTCCTCCTCCTGTGGCATGCTATTGCTCAACAGCCTTTGCCTTTACTCGTGCGTATGGTGCTTTAAGCGTGCGTAACGCCTGGAGAGGTGGCCAAAAAAGCAATGGAGGATTCAGCTATCTTTGGACGAGCCAGTACTGTAAGGATTGTAAAACAATAACTGTCTCAGCCCAAACCACCCAGTATAGTTGGCTTATTCTTAGGATGAGTGGAATAAGCATGTAAATGGTCAGGAGTCAACATCAGACACGAGCATCTGGAAAAGGAAGATTGTCACACAATTTAAATATGCCATTTGTTAGTAGGCATTATTACTCAGGGGCGTGCCTTGGGACATGCACTAAGAGGGCTGTTACCTTCCAACTTGAACATGTGTCTGGCATATTATGGACAAATGCGAGCTGTTGAACAGGTGCAGGGAGTTGCCACAATTGCTAAACTTCGCACATACATACAATAACGTAGACTTCACTCCCGTGTGGCACTTTACAGAGCTGAAGGGGCCTTCTGCAAGCACCAAGCTGCTGTGCAAAAGGCCTTTGGGGGGATCTTCCCAAACTCCCCAGAGTTGACACCCGAGGACTGTAGCTAGCTCGGCTATCTAGCACTCGGTGAAAAGTGTCCTCCACTTGAGTTCTTCAAGCCGTTGGTCATTCATCAAAGCGTAGAGGAGCCCGAGACTGCAGTTCCCTCTACAAGCTGGGACAGGCAAAGCATGGGGGATGATGCAAGCTGCACCGAGCCACTTCAAGCCTCACAAAGTCTGGCAGTAGTTCCTGGCCTGCAGCCTCAGGTACACTTATTCACTGCCATTTTACTTAAAAGGCGTTAGCATTTAATTCCAAACCAAGCGTAACAAGCATGCGTGAAATGCATTTACTGATCGCCAAATTTTGAAGGCACTTGTATGAAGTGGTTCTTTTGGACATTATGATGCTATAGTTACAGTTAAAAGTGATACAGTCAAGCCCACTTATAACAGACCTCAGGGTCACGCAGATTACATTTTGTTGTATCCAAAGTTTGTATAAGTGGGCCTACCCTACTACAGACATAATTAGCATTTATTTTCATGAAAAGTGCATTGTGCACATTTGTCCCTTCAAAGCAGACCTTATCAAGCCACTTTCTAAGCTCTCAAGCTTGGTCATATTCTCCTGGTCGAGACCCTTCCAGCAGTGAGTAACTTCAGGGATGCAATAAGTTTGTGTGGCGTTCACATCCAATGGGAGAAAGTACTTCGTCTTGGAACTAAGGATCCAGTGAAAAATCTACCACGAGGCTTGTCCATGCAGAGCGCTCAGTGTGAGCAGTGCTCCAGCTCTACATTGGCCTCCTAATTAACCCTTAATCTGCCACTCCCGAGATAACTCGGGCTACCACATATGCACACCCCCTGCCTCTCCCGAGTTAACTCGTTTTGACTTTTTAACTCACCCCCTGCCGCTCCCGATATTACTCATGTAAAAAAAAACTATGCAAACATGTAGCACCATCTATGGAGAGACTCCGTAAACTCATAGACCTTGTAGGGTAAATTTTAAACAACAGATGGCGCGCATGTTTCCACATCCGAGTCACTTCGTTTTGGTCTGCGCACAGCAGCCATTAGGCTATGTGCCACACTCGTCCGCGCTTTGACGGACGAAGAAATTCAAAATTGCTTGTGAATTCGGAGTCCAATGATAATGAGAACGAGGAAGGAGCCCACCTAAGTGCCTTGTCGAGTGATGACAGCGATGAAGTCCCCCTGCCACCGAAAAATCCGCGTAAGAGGAGGAAATTCGACAGGCCAGATTGGTGCTGGAAGATTTGATTCATTACAACTAATATCTATAAGATTATCCTGAATAAACACACCTACATGTCCTGCAGAGCATTTTAGTGTGTTACTAGCAAAAAAATTCCAGGAAACTAACATGCAAAAAAAACCCGGCAGGGTGTGTGCAGATGTGAGTAAAAAAACCCGGCAGTGAAAGGGTTAAGGTACCCCTCCATGCAGCTACCTGGATCATGACACAATGTTTACAAGTAGAGCCATATAGACCTAAAAGCCAGACGGGATCTAGCACTTCACCCGAAAAGCACCAGCTAATGCACAATCCAGTGTTCATTAATTGGTGCGCACTGCCCGCCAGGCACCGGCGTGACGCAGACTGTCTGCTATCTGCATATGGTGCAGCCCAGCAGGCAGATACCCGATTGTGTGGACGATACAACTGCTGCTTGATCGGCTAGGCTATTAAGACCTATCCTGGCGAGGCACGCTTTGCCAGTGGTTAACTGCCGATTCAAAGTGTGTTTTCTGTTGTTTTTGTTTTTGCAAGGGGGAAGGGGCCATCACTGGATCTAGGAGAATACCTTTGACCGCCGTGCTGGCCAGAAGCGCATTTTTCAACTCTGAGAGTGAATGTACGGGGCGTTCTTGTTTATTATAACCAAGTGGTGTGACCACGGTTCTTGGTTTTCGATGAGACGCAGTGCTGCAGCCCTAATACAAATATGGACGGTAGTTCCATCTTTGTTCGTAACAAACGAGTGTTCGCTACGGCCGTTAAGTGGCCTTGACTACAGTTATATCTGCAGTAATGGTATGAGGCATATAATCACTGAAAACATATTCATGTCACTATATTCCACGATCATGGGACGACCTTTTGCCTAATGACAATAAACCATTGTTATGTTCATTAAGTCCATTGTAAGTGGCATTCATTTTGCGCAGTGTAAGCCTGAAAGTTCAGCATTTCAGAGGAGGCAAAAAATTTCCCCAGCTTTTTGTTTCAATTGGGAATAGTTTCTGATTGCTAACCCTCTAGAACAGTGATTAGTCGAAGAGATTTTGCAGTTGTGAGCAGGCAATGCTCTGCTTTTAAGGCACCTAATGATTTCGTGTATATCTGTGCTATGGTGCAAGCAATAAAATTGCTATCATACCTAACCTCAATAAAAAACCTTTTTTTTGTAGGCCATCGAAGAGACACGCAGAGGGTTTAAGCAAGCAGTGGAACGGATGCACAACATAGCAGGAGAGAATCCTGCTTATTGGTCTCTGCTAAAGGCCATGACAAGTGAAATTAATAGAGTAACTAATAGCAGTGCCGCATATGCCACTCTGATGCGGATAAAGGCCGCAACCACTACCGACCGGCGACGAGGACAGAAAATTAAAGTGTAGCCCACAAGTGTGGCGAGGCGCCGACCTGGACAGCCACGGGGCTCAGCACGTACTGCTTCTGGGCGGCCAGCTAAAGCAGGCCGTGCAAAAAAAACAAAGCACACTCACAAGTTCAGCCAATGTGTCCAAGAAAATGTGCCAGGAGCGAAATGTCACCGACAGAGTGTTCAATTCTGAAGCAGTCGTAATGTTGTGCTGTTGATGTTAATTTTGTCGGGAGAATCTCTATAATGAAGATATTCTGACTCCCCTGTAATAACGACGTTTGATTGTGTGAGTATATGTGTGAAATTCTGCCAAGCCGAGCACTCATGCATTAAGAAGTGCATTAAAAAGAAATTAATGTTACACATTTACTAAGCTGTTATTTCATACCCACCAGGGATGAAAGTATAGCCTCTGCCTCTCAGCAAAGTATAATGAGTGCTCATGATAACACGGCTTCTTATGTGATAATGCCGTTCCTGAATACTTGTGCGTACCTGCTGTTTTTAAGGTTTGAAGATGTTTTGAAATTTGAGTTTGGTTACAACTTAGATTTTGTGTGCTTTGTTTGGTTTACAGTTGATTATGCCACATGAATGTGTACATTATCACTCAGTATGACCTGCAAAGCCCTAATGGCAAGCCTATGATGGTTCACAGCTTCTAGCAACACAGCATGCTACTGCTTATGGTCCCAATTATTCTGGTGTACAGGTAAAGGGCAGGCGCAACCAATGCAGCAACATAGACCACAATGACATACTTTCTCTGGCAGCGCATAGTCTCCATGCAGATATTTGCACACAAAAGCAAAGTTTATAGTTTATTGTCTCTATTCCATGAATGCTTTAAAGTGTTCTGTGTGCTCCGTCATTGGTATATTCTTCATACTTAAACATTTCAGAGAGCACTGATATTTATATTGACCACACAGCACGATGGACCAATCTGCGCTGCCTCACATGCCAAATGATTCCTGTGAGTTTTCTGAATTAGGCACACACGGCAGAGCCCATTGCAATGTGAGGTTGATTGTAATCTTCTGACTCCCAAGAATGAACGATGCAACAACCTACAACTTCGGGCTGCAAAGAAAACAAAGCACACGGAAGACGAAAATTCTCACAGTAGCAAAGATCAAGAAAAAAGTTCTGGTCTCAGAGTGGCTGTGATGCAGGCATGTGACTAAATCTGCCTTGCGCTAAAATAAGAGAAGGTAAATTTCGTCTGCTGAGGCTAGTCGGCCAGGTTGCAGGAAGGAAAATCTCAGACGGCATGGAACTAGAGAAACACGAGGAAATTATACGATCACATCATGTGCAGTTTCACTACTATAACATTTTACAAAAATTTATCTGCGCCTGTGTGTTCTAGGGATGATAACAAATAACCTCGGCGTAACACATTTTTGACCACAGGGTGGTAAAAGGCTCTTTAAATTGATCCAAAAGTTATGTTGGCAACAAGCACTTTTGATCAGTATGAAATTTCAATACATGGCAGTGAAGGTCTTTCGAAATTGCGAAATTCAGTGAAAAGTTTGCAGGAAATGTCCACAACTGATCTGCTATAGCCGAAAATTATCAATGCACTGAACAGTACAGAAGCGTTAGTCAGTGTAATCAGAAATTACGAAGCCTTGGCTGTGATGCAAAAATAATGCGTAGGCTGTTGATAACTTTGCTGACAAATTTATGCTGAAATACTTCAGCATTGCAAATACAAAGCAACACAAAGCACATTTAAGATGTGTTATGCGCCACTTTTGAACTAAAGTACAGCTGGAGATGACTGAATTGAATGAAAAAACTCTGGTGAAGTTTTCACATGAAATTACAGGTGAAGTTACTACAGCCATCACTGCACACACCATCGGCAGCTGCCTTGATTGCCATCTCCAGAACTGCTAGAGAAGCTTTTTTCTGCAGTAGTTGTGACAGTCAAACTTTCATCAAATGTAACAAGGCACTGGAAGTCAAATGCAAATAAGAATTAGAAAATAGTGGCTATTGCTTGAAAAGCTAGCAGAAAGCGCTGCTGCCAGAGGAGAAAACAGATCATAACAGCGCTGGCATCAGAACAATATTTTTTAGGAGTTTATTGCAGAAGGAGCTTGGTGGAGATATATTCTAATAATGACTTGTAGTGCTGACAATCAAGATGTTTCACAAAATCATTTTAACACCTATAATAACTAGGGGTGTGCGAATAGTGGTTTTTTGATTCGAAGCAAATTCGAAGCGAATAGCAATTTTCTTCGAATAATTTCGAAGCGAATAGTTCGAATAGTACTTCTGGCACTAAAAAGAGGCTGAGTGACAGTAGGCATTTCCAAAACCATTTATTTTCCCAACACACGATGCCATTACACACTGCACTGAGGCTTTATTAAAATTTTGAACACCTAGAGTGAAGAACAATTTTTACTGGCAATTTATACTGGAAGAACAACTTTTACATTCCCAGACTTGCATTCCCTCGAGCAAGAATGGAAACGGCTGTACAAAACTCGTGCCGCAAGTGAAACGTCATTCGCACCGCTCGCGCGTCCTCACCTTTATTTCGTTTGTAGCTGGGTTCGCACCCCAACCTGGTTGTGATTCATGTATTGACTGACCCCCGAGCGTTGAAAGCGCGATAAAAGAAAGCCATCTATGCGGCAATACTCGGAACTGAAACCACATAAAGCAAGCGGGCAAGCGCCCCAGAAACACTATTCGCGCGAGGCGAATACTTCGAAATTTCGCATACCGAGAATTCGGTTCGAAGCGAATATCGAATACCGTGCTATTCGATCGAATATTCGAAATTATCGAATATTCGCACACCCCTAATAATAAGACTGACAACACCTGAACGAACCACATGTGACAATGGCAAGACAACGTGGAAGATGCTCCATCAACTCCAGAAAAGTACTTGACTTGGAGACATTTACTTTCCATACCTGAAGCAGATGCCTTCAGGCACTGCATGCACAAAAGATGAAATGACAACAGAAAGTGGTGACCACAATGGTGAGACCTCCTCACCACAAGAACTCCCAGCTTAGTAGCCATCTACTGTTCCAATAAATGCCCTCCCTTCAAGGACCTCACAGGCCCTCAGCTGTGGTCTCTACCCAAGATGCTGAAACCTTTTTCATTGGAGGCTCACCGGAGCTAGTTTCGCACTTCACAAGATTATCATTGACTCTGCCTTGTGCATTGCAGGTCATACTGAGGTGAATACACGCGTCCTTCCTCTCATTCTGTTTTGATGTGCGGTATGCCTGTCTTCATACAACATCTCTATTTTCTATACTGAAACACATTTGAGTTTTAATTTTTTTTGCAGGGGAGGTGTCACTAAGTTACTGTAAAATTCTATTTGACCTCTGCTGGCTTTCTTGTGCATAGCGGTGTAAAGAGATTAACTGTTTCATGTCCGATGTTTAAGTGTATGTATTGACATTCTTTGGTATGTATGTATTGGTATGGATTTGGTACACTACCACATTTTTTACCACTACTGTAGGAGAATGTCATCACGGCATGCACATTTAAGCTATCATACAAAACAAAAGACATCTACATTAGCTTGCACGTCACCAAACAAGAATGGCCTGTGAATAACTAAATAAAGATAAGCAAACATTCCAAAGCACCAAAAGCCTTACTGTATGCTGAATTCGAGTAGCAGCTCTACAGCAGCCCAACAGATCCAAAATGTAGTGCTTATGCCTGGCCGCCTATGAACACTCTGCCAGGTCTGGCACTGGATACATGCGGCCCCTCCACAGGAGCTAGAATCGGACAACTATTGGGGTTGTGCCTCAAAATGCTCAATTACAACATTCCTCTAATCTCCATTACTTAATGCTATTGTTGCATGCACTCTATATGACACGTACAGCATGGCACGTGCAAGGCTGTGCATGACTAGGGTAGCCTAAGTGTCAAACATCTAGGTGGGGGTTTATTCGGGGTTTATTTAAAATCATGTCCAGGAAATACACTAGTTAAAGTGCACTGTGGCCATATATCAGTTTTTCATACACACAAAAATTGGATTCCTTAGAAAGGAGACTATCACACATACAAAAGTAAAAATAGCCAAAGCAGGCAATCTTTGGTTGCAATAAATGTTACAGCTGCCAAACTGCCACAAACAACTGAAGCCGATCAAGAAAACCCGCAAAACAAAAAAAGGACCCGGCAGCGATAAGCTTTATTGCATATGGCTGTTCTTATACCCAGCAACAATGGCCTCAATGAATTGAAATTGTTTAAAAGGCTTTGCAGGCATCTAAGATTCATGAAATGATAAGTCTTGAAATCACCTCTGCTCAACCCTGTACTTGTGTTGCCGCAATTTGAGGTGTCATTTCCTGCAAGTAAAAAAAAAAGCAAGCTGAGTACAGTTACTCGGTGTCCGTAGCATTCATAACTGAGGCAATGTAATACTGTGAGAGCAGACATTGCAGAGAAACAAGCCACAGGCAGAGGAGATAGAGGACACCTTGAGAGTAACCTGCAGCACATCTCATTCTTTTAACAGAGCTACTCAAGGCTCACAGGTGACCTGCCTATCAATGACATAATTTGTCTATGGACCCAACTTGCTCCTTGCATAGAATCACTGCAAAGAAAGGCAAAAAATTTAATCTAAGCAGCACTTTTCTGCAGCAATTTCAACAAGCAGCATCTGTTAGCACATAGACAATGTTAGTAACATGAATGGTTGGTGCTTACCACCTTGCAACTACTGTAAAATTCCGAACAATCGCCCCCACCCATGCAAGGGCCCCCCCTAACTTCACTGTCAATTTCACATTTCCGCGCTGTTCCGGGAAAGCGCCCCCTCCCCACGACCGCGCCCTTCTTACGCACCGCGCCCAAGCAACACTGGTCTGCCCCGTCCATTCCAAAAAATCCAGTCCAATCTAATCCTGCTTTTCAAGCCATTCACGTGCTCGTTCGCACGCACCATTTGTCGTCTTGTTTTGGCGTTGTGGAGTTTGTGATGCCGATGCATTCACACTCAGTGGCGAAGAAAGTTGAGGTCGTACAATGGCATTGGGAAAACGGAAGAAACGTGCACCAAACGTCCCGACATTTCAAGCTCGACCGCAAACGAATGCGAGAATGGGGCAATAATGAGAAGTTGCTTCAGCATAACTACGGCAGAGCAAAACTACAAAGAAAGCTGAGTAACGGCGGCCCAGTTTTCAGTGATGCGCTCGAGTTCTTCCAGTGGGAAAGAATGGCTGGACGTGTCGTTATTAACCTGCTTCTCTCTGAAGAAGCTGTCAGAATAGCCCAAAAAATACAGTTGGGAAACTGCGTAGCCGTGGCGCCTGAAGACCGGAGTGGGCTTCAAGCGGAATGCTGTGAAGTTTTTTTTTGCGACTGACTCGGAGAAATTTTTTGATGGTTTTGAGAGTGATTGACACAGCAATCGTAAATCTTTCGCTCAATAAAGTTAATGTTCCTAGATGTTACTAAAAATTTAAATCCATGTGCATTGCGCTTTTTTTACTGGCGGGAAGATGTCGCCGCCATCTTGAATTTCGGTGCCGTTCCGGGATAGCGCCCCCCCCTTACTTTGCCAGTGATTTCGACTTGCTGGAGGGGGGCGCTTGCTCGGAATTTTACGGTAATGCACGCATTTTGCGAGTCCACACAAAATGTACAAAACTGGGCCAGTCAGTTGTGCTTTTTTCTGGCAGGTAAGCACCTAAGTCTGCTTATGTGGAGCAATGTGAAAGCATGTGTTTTGAGTAAAGGAAATGTTTTTGAGAAAAGGACACAGTAGCTCTCAGTTCTCCACATCTCGGTGAACAACGCAACCGCACCTTAAGAAAAATGTAGCCTCAGAAAGCGTGCAGTTGAAGGTGCATATGTCATTGGCCCGAACCCCTGTCACAAGCTAGCATCCAACCTGACTAGCATCCAATCCATAGTGTTATTCCTTAACACAGGAATAGCTCACTAAACAGAAACGCGTTGCTTCTAGCAAGAGCGGTAATCTAATGTCGCTACCGCTGCCAGTTTTATTTAGGGCAAATGCACTGCTCTCCTCCTACCATCGGATCAGAAGTTAATCGCAAAACACAGCCATGGTACAAAATATGAAGTTGCAACCAACTTTTAGCAACAAACAGTTGTCACTCAACCGCAGAATAATAGACCAACAGCCACATCGCTGTTCGCAGCAACCTGTGAAACGGCATCTCCCTCGCTTGTCCCATTTCTCCGCTTCTGCAGGAACGCCGAGGTGGAGGGCTTCAGAACAGAAGTTATTTTTTGCCAAAAGGAGATTGCAGGGCAAACTGGACCTGTGAACAAAAAGGGTAAGCAAAGCGAAGGAGTCGCCCGATCGACTGACGGCGCGAACAGCCATTAGCAAGCAAAACACGAGCACGCGAGCAGCGGCGTTCCAATGTTGTCATGACAACGCCGGATGTGACATCCCAGCCAGTCCCAGCCAATCAAGCGTCAGATGCGTCTACGTACGCTGAAATGGAAATACGCGGCCGGGTGGACCTTCTGCTAGCCCTGTTCGAGTTAAACGAACAGGGCCAACCTTGCAAAGTAAGTATTATCTAGTCTAAAATAACAAAAATGAACAAGGGAGGGGAAAACCTCAGGTTGCTTGAGCCAACGTTTCGACAAGGGGACTTGTCTTCGCCTGGGCAAAGCGTTCATCATTGGCAGGAATTAAATAGGGCCTTCGCTCCGAGGAGGAAGGCCCCGGGGGTGGGGAAGGAAAGTGGTGTGAGAGGGGATGCGTGTCGGGAAGGGGAGGGAGGTGAACCTTGATTCGTTAAGCTGCAATAGTGGAAAAACTTATATCCCGAGGGTGTGTAATGAACAAAGGCTTTGAAGGGGCTGCGACGGGGGGGAGGCGCTGGGTGGACCTGCAAAAACTCAGATAAGAGGATTAGTCAGTGTGGTACAGGGAAATGAGAAGAAGGCAAACAACATAGGCTGGCACTGGAAGGAGAAAGAAAGGGGTGCATTTCCAAGGAAGGACAAGGCAGGGGGGGGGGGAAATGGCTCGAGTTCAGAGAAAGCCAAAAGGTGGGGCGCGGAGGGGGTAACAGGAATGCCATGTATTCCGAGAACGGATAGTAAGGGGTTAGGAGAAAAAAAAAAGGTGAACAAAGGTAGAGGGTGAGAAGGCCGGAAATGGGGTGGAAGATATGACGTGGGAAGAGTGCAGAGAGCGATAATATACTTATGCGAGGTTCTAGGAAATGGTCTGACCGCGTGCAAGACATTTGTTAATTTAAAATTATGCTAACCCTGGAATGTACCTGAGAGATTCCAGGTTTCCTCTGGACATGTTAATCCCTGTTGGTTGCAGTGTTTTAAATTTGTGGATTAGGAATGCTTCTCTGTATTTTCTGTCCCTAGTCGATTTGAAGCCTGACTGAAGAATGAACAATTTCAGTTCGTCGAATTTGTGATGGCGTTGATTAAAATGGGTCGACACTGCCTTCTGTTCATTCTGTGTTGTGTCAGCCCGGTGCCCGTTTAATCTGGCACTCATTGTTTGCCCGGTTTCTCCGATATATTGTTTATGGCAGAAGGAGCACTGGAGCATGTAGATAATATTGGACGATGTGCAGTCAAAACTGGTCTTTATATCGAAACTGAAATCGCTTGCCGTACTTTTAAGCGTAGTGTCCCTTTGTAAATGTTTGCATGTCTTGCATCTAGGTCGAGAGCATGAAGTTACTGTCGGTGGTGGTTTCTTACCGAGCCTAGCATGCACCAGGATGTCCCTCAGGTTTGTGTTGCGTCTGTATGTTACCATTGGTGCGTCGGGAAATATTTTCTTGAGACGGTCGTTGCCAGTTAAAATGGGGTGGTATTTCCGCAGGATATTGTTTATGTTTGGAAGCGCGTTTGAGTACTTCGTTATAAGTGCAGGAGGTTGTTGACTGTTAGCTTTTGTTCGTTTTTTAAGAACTACATCTCGTTTCAAAGTGGTTGCTCGTTGGAACGCATTATTAAGGGTTGTCTGTGGATGGTTTCTGGTGATTAGTGTGTTTTTTAGCGAGTGGAGGTGTTTCAGGTAGTCGTCGTCGTCGCTACATATTCTTCTTAGTCTCGTTGCCTGTCCTACGAATATACCTTGTTTGCAGTGTCTTGGATGATGGCTAGCGAAATCTAAGTATTGTTGTCGGTCAGTAGGCTTCCTGTAAAGTTTGGTTTTGAGCTTGCTATTTTCTAAATGGACAGTGGTGTCAAGGAAATTGACTTGCGTTTTCGAGGAGTTGAAGGTGAATTTAATGCTGGAGTGGCATGAATTGAAATGTGTGACGAATGCCTTCAGGGTCTCAGCCCCATGCTCCCATATCATGAAAACGTCGTCTATGTAACGCAGGTATATAAGTGGTTTTTTAGAAATGAATTTAGAAGTTTAGATTCTAGTAGCCCCATAAAAATGTTCGCGTAGGTGGGTGCGAAGGGGGTGCCCATGCTTGTTCCAAATACTTGAAGGTAGTAAGAAGAATCGAATTCAAAGTAGTTGAGTGTTGGTACTAATTCAAGTAGCGTGAGGTACACTTCAGTTTCATGCGGGTGAGGACTTTGAGTTAGAATTTTGGAGAGCGCGTCGATACCTTCATTTATGGGAATATTTGTGTACAAAGCGGCGACGTCAAGTGTGACAAGTATGCTATCTGCTGGGATAATGGAAGCGTCATTCAGAGACTCTATTATGCGGAGAAAGTGCGGTGTATCCTCGACAAAGGAAGGGAGGTGGGTGGGAATATCTGCAAGATAGTTGTTCAGGAAAATTGATAGGTTCTCTGTGGGCGTGTTATTGTTTGAAATGATAGGTCTGCCGGGGATATCTGCGGTAAACAAGTCTTCTGCGGAAACCTTATGGATTTTGGAAAGTAGGTAAAAGCGACCTGCCTGTTTGTTTAGCGGATTTAAGAAGTGGTAGTCGGACTGCGTGATTAGTTCCCTTGATAATAAGTTTGCCAGTTTGTTCAGAATCAATTTTTTTAGTTTTCTTTCACGATCATTACCCGAGGCAGCTGCGATTAATTTCATGTTGCTCGTAATTCCAGCTAGGATATGACGTAAAATGTCACCTGCAACAGGATATGCTAGACATGGCCAAGGAATATAAAGAAAGCGGCGACAAATAAGGTCCCCACCTACCGACCCCAGGCGCGGTCTGGAGTGGCATCTGAAAAGGCGCGGGCGTCCGCGTCCGGGGATGGAGCCGTGGCCGCTCAGACAGGGGACCAAGAAGGCCCCGTGTTGCCCCCGCAAATGCAGAGCTGGTGTGAGTGTCCTGTGAACGGAATGACTTGGAAATATGTCTGTGCTAACTCCGCACTTTCTTTGTGGGACTCTATACATTGTGTGCTGGGCATTCATGCACTGCTGCGGAGTATGCTCCGCTAGTTCAGAGTGGCAGCAAAGCCAGTGTGCTTGCGAATACTTCCTTCCTGCCTGAGGTGCTAGTAACATTGCTCTCAGCAAATGCAGTGTGAATGTAAGTGTAAGCACTGCCACTATTAAACACGAGCTGCATCGGGCTGTTTTAAGATTTCTCCCGTTTCAGTGAGCCCGATGTAATCTCGAAGAGGCTACTTGTAGTGCTAGGTCAGCATGTTATACCCATGCCACACGGCCAGGTTTAATGCCATTAAGTGCTTACTGCCTTAAGTTTTAATGGCATTCGTGCGGTGCCACACGCATGAACCTAATGGCATTAGCCTTACTGCCATTCGCGACCTACTGAGTTCACCGCAACTCATTCACCCAAGCAATGCGTACTCTCATCACCATTTCACACACAAAAAGGCATCAGTAAAAACTTCCTAACCATTAGAAAATGGGTAATTCGTAACTTTCATTCAGAAGAGCCCTAAATATATACTGCATTTTCAATGTGAAGAGCGCCATTTCAACCAGCCTTTTTGACAGGTGCTCTCGACTTGTGTGCTGACATGCTAGTTTATGGCTACTTTTTCCACTTGTAAAGCAAGAACAGCCATATTTTCTGGAAAATCATGTTTACATCACATTTTAACAACAGTCCCGATATATTGTGCTCATTAGCACTGTTTATGTTCAAATGAAACTTTTGACTGCCTTACAAGCGTTATCGTCATCCTCACTTTCAATAGTGGCATTAAATGTGGACGTGTAGCACCAGCTCTGAAAATAATGGCATTAACAAACTTAAGGCTTTAAGCATTTACTGCCATTTCTTGTGTGCATGTGGCATGGGTATTAGAGCACAAGGAAAAGCTCTTTTTTGTTGATGGGTGAATTGGAGACTAAACTCCAGCTGAAATGAAATGCAGTTTGCCTGCATCAAATGCTCAGGTGTTTATGAATTTTCCTGCATCAGTCTGCACCACACGTGCACCCTTTAGCATGAAGAAATGATAATGTGTCTATAACATTATAAACAAGAGAATGATGCAGTGGATCGAGCGCCTTCTTGTTGTATACAAGTACCAGTGCTTATTCCTCTTAAAGCTGACAAGTAATACCTTAATGCCTGACGTTCTCTGAAATATTTTTGTTTTGTTTCAGGGAAGCAAGGAACATCAAAAAATGTGGCTGGGGTAGTTGAGGAAATGTATTGTGCAGATGAAGGCAGTGAAAACCTTGATGAAGCCCACACTGCTGACAGTGCCAGCAGCACAACGATCGCCACGGGAGGCACATACAGCAGTACCAGTTGGTTAAATATCCAAGGCCCATCCAATGACCAGGTCATGAACAGCGCCCAAGGAAAGGGCAGCATGCCTCCAGCAATGAGCTGCACACAACTGCCACAGCTGCAAGAGACCCTGCTCGGTAAGTCTTGAAGTCCAGTCAATAAGCAGTAAAGCTTCTTCGCGGTTATAAAGATAGCTACGTTGTTTATCAGTGCACATTTGAAAGAACACTTTTGTGGGAACTAGCAACGTTTACAGTTCCACAAACATTCAATGCTCGAGCATCAATGCAGTTTGAAGAGGGGCACGGAACTTCACCTCTGCAGTTGAAAAAAAACTATCGGATTTGGCTAACACTGCATGTGCAATAGGTCACACTCAAATTTCCAGTTATGCCTCAGCATCCCTGCAGTTTTTAGCACACATACGCATTCTTGAATACAAATACGCAGTCTTGAACCCGACGCCAAAACAACTAGATGGCTTGAACAATTTCTAACAAATCGTTCTCGAGCGGTTAAATTAAATGATAATATTTCCAGCCTAACCCTTGTCAAGTCGAGCATCCCTCAGGGCTCAGTAATACGTCCGCTTTTATTTGTAATATATATTAATGATATAGCACTAAATATCAATTCGACAGTTTGCCTTTTTGGCCAACGACTGTGTAATTTACAGAGATATATCTAGTCCTAACGACGACATAGCTTTGCAATCACCTGAATAAGCTAACTGAGTGGTGCAGCAAAAGGCAGATGCAAATAAGTAGAGAAAAGACTAAACATTTTAAATTTACTTCTGTTTCAAAGTCTCAACCAAATACTTACCTAATGAATGATTGCATGCAGAGCGCATAGACGTGAAGCGCCATGATATACCGAAACTCATCTGGCCGCCTGTGGTGCTGCTAAATATTGATTTTCTTCGCTTACAACATTCAGGTTGCCTTTTGTCGGTTTTCCTTGTGTGATAAAAGCGTACTATTGATTTCAAAACAAAACTTACTTCAGTATTGAACCGTGCAAACTTCGTTTGTCAGCCTCAGTGATTAGTGGCTTCTCGTGTCCCATTGTTGCTAGAACCATTAGTTCTAGCAACACTGTCTTGTCCTATGACGTCATCACGCTTGTACTTGCGAGTTTGGCCTGTGGCGGCGATACCTGTATTTTGGTTCTTGCTCTTGTCTACGTTACACGAGCTTTGTTGTCAGTATGAGTGTAGTTTTTGTAATCAGGAGCGGGTAATTTATCGATACAAGCCAACTTCAATTTCTCCAGTGTCCCTTTAAGATGAATAAGAATGACTCAGCAAAATTAAAAATTACTAAACATGACTCCCTAAAATGAAAGGTGACTGCTAGGACTTACATCGGACTCATACCGGTGATTAAATACAAATGACTCGGTAAAATTAAAGATGTCTAATAATTACTGGGCAAATCAGATGGCTAAGAACGGCTGCACAAATTAAAGATAACTAAGAATGGCTCAGCAAAATGAAAAGTGACTGCTAGAAGCTACACTACACGCTCATACGAGTGATTATGTATTACAAATACTGAGGTGATTACACAATGGTAGAAGCAGCCAGTGCTGTGTGCGGGGTGACTAGACAGGTGCGGAGAAGCGTTAGCAACAGTGAGTAGGAAGGAACGTTTCTACGTCACACCTGCGTGCTGACCAATCGAAGCATTTAATCAGGAAATGCCAGCAGAGCGGAAGGAAGGAGTACCCAGCTGGAAGTGGTCGTGAAGGAAAAAAATAAACATTGCGAAGTAAATTTATATAAATCAGAATGTAGATAAATGTTCTCGGATGTCTTTAATGTGGTCCTCATTGATGCGTGAACAGAGTTGAAAAGGCTAATGCCTGCACATTTTCTCCACATCAATCCAATTTTCCTAGACTATGCCAATTAGCTTTTGTTTGTTCACTAATGAGATAAAGGGAGCTCATGGCGAGATTGTAGGAGGGTGCCACGTTGGCACAGAAGAAAAATAACGAAATATGGCACACAGATGCAAAGAACATTGTGAAGCGAGAAAATAAATTGAAGACGGCTTTACTGCGGGCAGGCCTCAAAGGCTGGCAAAACTGTTCAAGTCACAGCACCATTATTCAGGCTCGTCTAGTCGTGCGCAGCTAAAAGTATACAGTAGTGTTCAAAGCAGTCATTTTTCCTTAAAGGGCTAGTGACCAAAAGCCACTGAGTGCGCTTGCGGGGCAACCTGTCAAATAAATACATAAACGCAATAATCATACGTCCTTGGCTGGTTGTTTCACTGAGCATGCTAACTTTAGTGATAGAGTAATAACCTGTAGTTTGCTTTCCTTGTACGAGTTATTTATATGGCATAACAGTTTTTGTCTTAGCTATTCAAGCCCCATAATACACATGTTCCGGCTTCTTTTTTCACCAATTTCGAGCTGTCATTCCTCAAAGCTTTAAATTTTGCAATTCATGCTACGGTCTTGTACATATCGTGCTCTTCTGGTTGGTTGGTTGGTTGGTTGGTTGGTTGGGCCACGGTTAAATTAAAAAAGGGAAGCAATCATAAAGTGCAAACAAAACACAATGTGAAAGCATGTCCAGAGGATGGGTTTTGCAAAACCCAGTATGAGAACAGAAAAAAAAAAACAATGGAAAGCATTGCAGCGAAACACTGCAGAGTATGCTGCAACAATGATCAGATCACACCACTTTTTCAAAAATACCGGAAATAAATGATGAGAACACTTCACGGCTAAGTCTTTTCTACTTTTTCTGGGAGCTTGTACCGATCACGCGATTTTAACAGAAAAGATGAATATTTAAAATAATCTCTGAAAAATTTTGCTCTTTCACGGTTCTAGAGTGCTTATTTCGTGTTATACGCGACAGGTTGAATCGATGTTTTCATTTGTCTCCAAGTACTTTTATGTAATTGAGCTCTAATATACAACGGGAAAATTGTTCCTGCCCTCGGTACTTCAAAAAAATTAAACACACCGTGCATGTCTGTGCACATGCTCCCGTTTTGATGTTAGGCATTTAGTGTGAGGGTCCCACACTCCACGAGCATATTAAAACATTAACAGCACAATGGTTTGGTTTGGTTTATGGGGTTTAACGTCCCAAAGCGACTAAGGCTATGAGAGACGCCGTAGTGGAGGGCTCCGGAAATTTCGACCACCTGGGGTTCTTTAACGTGAACTGACATCGCACAGTACACGGGCCTCTGGAATTTCTCCTCCAAAGAAATTCCAGCCGCCGCGGCCGGGATCGAACCCGCGTCTCTAACGGGCCAGCGCTTAGCCACCGCGGCGGCCCATTAACAGCACAATCACTTTGTAAGCTATTTATTATGTCTTTGATGTGACAAGTCTGAGGAATCGTCCCAAGAATCCGACTTATATAGTGCAAAAGCACTACTTCATGCAGTCAAACCCAACCAAGAATCTTGCGGCTTGCATGAACATGAGGTTTCAGAAATGAAACAAATATTTCCGCAACCGGGTTTCGAACCAGCGGCGGTGCTAACAGATCAGCTTTGCTGGCCACTACACGAGAGCACTAGGTATTATATCGCTGCAACCGATCATGCCTCGTGTTAAACTGCAACACATTCTCTCACTGTGCATTTCACATTGTCGTCTTCATGAACTTCCATCTGCGACGCGAACATATCAGATGAGCTTAACCTCGATCAGAGCTTAACCCTAGTCAGTATTGTTGCCAGTTGTGCTGACCACTTAGCAAAACAAAACCATGGGCAAATAAGGCTACACTCATGCTTTTGCCCGTCTCCTATGTTTAAACTCTGCTACTTTTTTTTATCTGCTTTCCCTATTATGTTATCTATATGCATGGTACAACTAAGGTTCAAATTGTAATATCTTGGTAGTTATATTCTGTGAACCTTGGTATAGGAGAATTCTCTAATGAGTACATATATTGTTGACGTTGGTGCCTACAGAAGACTGTAATACATACTGTTGTTTTCAAGTTCAAGGACAATTGGCAGTCATTGCACCAGTCATTTATTCTTGTAAACTGGTCGCTGAATATACCTGGTCAGCAACTGACTTCACTTCAGTGTAAGTAACACAGTCATCTGCAAGGAGCTTTGCTTTCTTGCACATGAATTTTCACTCAGGTCCTTCACTTACACTAGGAAGAGGAAGTGGCCAAGAAATGGGCTGTATGGCACATTAGACTGCACGCGGCATGTGCTCGACCTGTACTCCTCAATACTGGCAAAATGTTGCCTGCTATCAGTAAAACCTTCTATCCATTGCACAATATTATGGTTCCTTTTAATAATTCTTACTTTTAATACTCATTTCTTTTCTGAATAACTGAATCAAAAGCCTTGTCAAAGTCAAGGAGTATTATATCTATTTCACTTTGGTGGTCCAATGACTCACTGATATTGTGTGCTGCTTCAATTAGTTCTGTGACAGTTTGCATTCCTTGCCTAAGACCATGCTGGCGATCACTATTACTGTTCTCGCTCCCACCATACAACACTTTCACCTTACTCCACACCTCGGTGTGTTGCACAACAGGGTTTGGCGGCTTCAACAACGGCAGCCACGAGATCAAGCCTGACCTCGGCCTCTTGATTAGTGCTCTCCATGGAGTTCAAGAGGCACTTGCAACGCTGTCCTCCGCCCTCCCCTCCGAGGGCACGAGCTACGAACCAGAGGCACCTCAGCAGGAGCAGACGTCGCCACGAGCAGAAATACCGGGACAGGCCTCGGCATCGCAGCTGGTGCCACAGGTTGCAGTTTTTGATACCGCAAGGAATAATCGACATCGTTCCCGTTGTTTACCCTGGGGAAACTCGCGGTGTCCGCTCGGAGAACAGTTCGGGCCCTTACGTAGTGTACTATCCGGGGACATCCGGAGAATAATCAGCGACAGGCTTCGTCTGCTAAGCAACGAGCCGATGCCCATCCGTGTCTCCCCTCGGAACAGCATGACAGTTTGACTATAAAGACCCACCAATTTTCGCACCTTGTTATTTTCTAAAGCATACACACAAAAACAACAGTATGGGTCATATTCAGTAGTTCTGTACAAAGCGTTCAGTGACATGACTGAATGTTGTAGTGCCTTTTATTCACGTCAGGCTGTAGTCTCTTGTTACATGAATCCCAAACTGTTTTCACACTGCTCCATCTGTTTTTATTTTTTGTAATGCTAGAAGTGCAGTGATTAGTTTTGCTTTGTTTCATGCGGTAAGTTTTTATCAGTGTACAGGTAGTTGTCTGTGTATTACTGTTCTTTGTCTCGTAGCAAGAGTCAGTTTTTTATTTACTGACATTTCAAATTCAACTGTTGGGATATTACATGACAGGTGGGTGGATACAGCGTGTCAATTTTTTTTTTTCAATTTTCAAGAAGGTGTAATCTTGTATCAACTCTAGTTTTGTGCCAATTGCTGTGCAGATATTTTCAGCAAGCTCGTTATGAGGGGACATTTGATCTCAAGATTGAGTTACATCCAAAAAGGCAGTTTTTATTTTCAGGATGAGTGTTCATTTGTTTCCAAGCTCTTGTATTGGAATAGTGTGACCTAAAAGAGCTTTTCTCATTCACAACAGCAGAGCTGATGTCGTTGCTTGTACCCCTTCACACATGAAGGAGTATGTGCCTCTTTTAGCAGTTTTTGCCTGCAAGTCGGCATGCTCCGTGGTGTCCACCTTCTTTGAACCGCATTTGTATGCACCTTCATTGTTCATGTATGTTATGTTTCTGTTCTCATGCCTTTGTATCTGTCAAACTAGGCAGGCAAAGCTTTTGTTTTAGTAAAATACTTTAAACAGAACACAGATGTTCTGTCTGATGTTTTTTGGGGCGGTGATACGTTCTGCATGCACACGTCTCTGGCATGCTATGCATCACTTAGAACGCAGGTAAGATGTTTGGATGGCAACCTTAATTCCGCATTTACAGTGGTCCCACTATTCGGTTCAGCAAATCGTACGTATGAGCAAATAGTGCACTCTTTTCTGATAAATTGCAGGGATCTGGGGAACAACTGTATAGTGCGGCCAAACCTCTGAACGTACGGTGCTTGAATGAAAGCAGCCATGTTTTTTGCGATAACTAATCCAAGTTGATAAAAGAATATACTTTTCCACATAATCTTGGTCCTTCACTAGCTTTCGTACGCATCAAAAGTCATGGCATCCCGATGCCTATTAGAGAACTTGTTTGCGAAAACCATTCAAAATTTAAACAAGCCCAGCCTATGGAAACAGCCAAAGTTAGCAGCAGTTTTGGGAGACAAAAACACAATTCCTGGGGAATGTGGCTCCAATAGCTTTTCTTCCAGGGGCAACCAAAAGGAATTCAACTTTCATTGGTAAACGCTGCACCATTTGAAAAAGAAAAAAAAGCGTGCCAAAAACGTTTTCAGATTACAGCCATCCGTATCGCATATAGTAAGGTTATAAGCCAGTGAGCACTTTTGTCTAGCTGAGGTAGAGTTACGCGGCTGCATACAGACCAAGACTACTTGTTCACCCTGGGGAAACTCGCAGTGTCCTCTTGGAGTACAGTTCGGCTCCATACGTAGTCTACTATTCGGAGATATCTGCGGAATAATCAGCGGGCTTCGTCTGCTCAGCAACGGGCCGATGCCCATCCGTGTCTCTCCTCGGTACAGCATGAGAGTGTCACCATTAAGATCCACCAATTCTAGCACCTTTTCATTCCTAAACCACACACACAAAAGTTAACAGTATGGATCGTTTTCAGTCATTCTGTACAAGGTGCTCAATTACAACATGACGCAAGATTGTAATACCTTTTATTCACCTCAGGCTGTAGTCTCTTTTTACATGAATCCCAAACTGCGTTCACACTGCTCGATCCGTTTTTATTTTATGTAATGCTAGAAGTGCAGTGAACAATTTTACTTTGTTTCGTGTGGTAAGCTTTTATCAGCATATAGACAGTTATCTGTGTATTATTGTTCTTTGTCTGGTAGCAAGAGTAAGTTTTTTATTTATTGAAACCTCAAATGCCACGGTTGTGGTATTACATAAGGGGAGGGTTGTTACAGCATGTCGATGATTTTTTTTTTCAATTTTTAGGAAGGTGTAATCTTGTATCAGTTCTAGTTTTGTCCAGATTGCTGCGCACATATTTTGAGCAAGCTCGCTATGAGGGGACATTTGATCCCAAAATGGAGTTACATCCTAAACAGCAGCTTTTATTTTCAGGATGAGTATTCATTTGTTTCCAAGCTCTTGTATTGGAATAGCTCGACCTAAAAGAGGTTTTCTCGTTCACAACCACAGAGGTGATGTTATTGCTTGTACCCCTTCACACATGAAGGAGTATGTTGTGCTTCTTTTAGCAGTTTTTGCCTGCAAGTCAGCATGCTCCATGGTGTCCACTTTCTTTGAACCGCATTTGTATGCACCTTCATTTGTCATTTATGTTATGTTTCTGTTCTCATGACTTTGTACCTGTCAAACTAGGCAGGCAAAGCTTTTGTTTTAGTAAAATACTTTGGACAGGACACAGATGTTCTGTCTGATGTTTTTTGGGGCGGTGATATGTTCTGCATGCACACGTCTCTGGCATGCTATGCATCACTTAGAAGGCAGGTAAGATGTTCGGACGGCAACCTTAATTCCGCATTTACAGTGGTCCCACTATTCGGTTCAGCAAATCGTACGTATGAGCAAATAGTGCGCTCTTTTCTGATAAATTGCAGGGATCTGGGGAACAACTGTATAGTGCGGCCGAACCTCTGAACGTACGGTGCTTGAATGAAAGCAGCCATGTTTTTTGAGATAACTAATCCAAGTTAATAAAAGAATATGCTTTTCCACATAATTTTGGTCCTTCATTAGCTTTCGTACGCATCAAAGGCTGTGGCGTCCCGATGCCAATTAGAGAACTTGTTTGCAAAACCATTCAAAACTTAAACAAGCCCAGCCATGGAAACTGCCAGTCATTATCGTCGGCAGACGTGCCGACGACCCAGCAAAGCGAAACCAAGGGCCAATCAGGCTAAACGCATGCTTTCACCCATCTCCTATATTTCACTACATTAAAACCCTACCACTTTTTTATCTGCTTTCCCTATGATGTTATCTATATACATGGCACAACTGAGGATGAAACTGTAATACCTCAGTAGCTATATTCTGCAAACCTTGATATAGGCATGTTCTCTAGTGAATACGTATATTGTTGATGTTGGTCCTTAAGGAAGACTGTAATACATACTGTTGTTTTCAAGTTCAAGGACAATTGGCAGTCATTTATTCTTGTAAACTGCTCGTTGAATATATTCTGATCACCTACTGATTTCACTTCAATGTAAGTAACGCAGTCGTCTGCAAGGAGCTTTGCTTTGCACATGAATTTTCACTCAGGTCCTTCACGTACACTTGGAAGAGGAAGGGCCCAAGGAATAAGCCGTATGGCACAATATACTGCATGCGTCATGCGCTCGACCTGTACTCCTCAATACTGGCAAAATGTTGCCTGCTATCAAAGAAACCTTCCACCCATCGCACAATATTATTGTTTCTTTCAATAATCCTTACTTTCAATACTCATTTTTTTTCTGAATGATAGAAAAAAAGGCCTTCTCAAATCAAGGAGTATTATATCTTTCACTTAAGTGGTCCCATGACTCACTGGTAATGTGTGCTGCTTCAATTGGCTCTGTGGCAGTTCGCAATCCTTGCCTAAAACCATGCTGGCGATCACTATTACTGTTCTCGCATCCGCCATACAATGCTTTCACCTTACCCTACACCTTCGTGCGTTGCACAACAGGGTTTGGCGGCTTCAACAACGGCAGCCACGAGATCAAGCCTGACCTCGGCCTCTTGAGTAGTGCTCTCCATGGAGTTCAAGAGGCACCTGTGATGCCTTCCTCCGCCCTCCCCTCCGAGGGCACGAGCTACGAACCAGAGGCACCTCAGCAGGACCAGACGTCGCCACGAGAAGAAATACCGGGACTGGCCTTGGCATCGCAGCTGCTGCCACAGGTTGCGGTTTTTGCTACCGCGAGGAATAATTGATATCGTTCCCGTTGTTTACGCCGAGGAAACTCGCGGTGTCCGCTCGGAGCACAGTTCGGGCCCATAGGTAGTGGACTATCCGGGGACATCCGGAGAATAATCAGCGACAGGCTTGGTCCGCTAAGCAACGAGCCGATGCCCATCCGTGTCTCCCCTCGGAACAGCACGACAGTTTGACCATAAAGAACCACCAATTTTCGCACCTTGTTATTTTCTAGACCACACACACAAAAATAACAGTGCAAATATGGTTTTCAGTCGTTCTGTACAAGGCATTTAGCTACAACATGACTGAAGGTTGTAGTGCCTTTTATTTACTTCAGACTGCACTCTATTTACATGATCCCAAACTGGGTTCTCACTGCTCCATTTGTTTTATTTTTTGTAATGCTAGAAGTGCAGTGATCAGTTTTGCTTTGTTGTTTCATGTGGCAAGTTTTTATCAGTGTACAGATTGTGTTTATTGTTCCTTGTCTCGTAGAAAGAGTCAGTTTTTTATTTATTTATTCATTCATTGATACTGCAAATTCCCCTGTTGGGATCTGTGCATTGTTCCTTGTCTCGTAGCAAGAGTCAGTTTATTATCTATTTATTTATTGATACTGCATATTCCCTTGTTGGGATATTACGTGACAGGTGGGTGGTTACAGCACGTTGATAATTTTTTATAAATTTTTTAGGAATGTGTAATCTTGTATCAGCTCTAGTTTTGTCCCGATTGCTGTGCACATATTTTGAGGAAGCTCGCTATGAGGGGACATTCGATCTCAAGATGAAGTTACATCCTAGAAGGCAGTTGTTATTTTCAGGATGAGTGTTCATTCATTTCTCTGCTCTTGCATTGGGACAGCGTGACCTAAGAGAGCTTTCCTCATTCACAGCTGTTCAGGTGATGACATTGCTTGTACCCCTTCACACATGAAGGAGTATGTATTTAGCAGTTTTTGCCTGCAAGTCTGCATGCTCTGTGGTGTCCACTTTCTTCGAACCACATTTGTATGCACCTTCATTGTTCATGTGTTACATTTCTGTTCCCATGACTTTGTATCTCTCAAACTAGGGAGGCAAAGGTTTTCTTTTGATAAAATACTCTGGACAGAACACGGATGTTCTGACCTGTCAGATGTTGTCTGATGTTCTGTCGGATGTTTTCTGGGGTGGTGATATGTTCTGCAAGCAAAAACATCTTTGCCATGCTGTGCATCACTTAGAAGGCAGATAAGATGTTCGGATGGCAACCTTAATTCCGCATTTACAGTGGTCCCACTTTTCGGTTCAGCAAATCATAAGTACGAGCAAATAGCCAACTCCTTTCTGTCAAATGCCAGGGATCCGGGGAGTAATTAACTGTCTAGCGTGGCCGAACCTGTGAGTGTACGGCGCTTGAATGAAAGCAGCCATGTTTTTTGCAATAAGTAATCCAAGTTGATATAAGAATATACTTTTGCACATAACTTTGGTTCTTCATTAACTTTCGTACGCATCAAAGGCCATGGCGTCCCGATGCCAATTAGAGAACTTGTTTGCAAAACCATTCAAAATTTAAACAAGCCCAGCCATGGAAACAGCCAAAGTTATTATCGTCGGCAGACGTGCCAATGACCGAGCAAAGCAAAACCAAGGGCCAATCAGGCTAAACACATGCTTTCACCCATCTCCTATATTTCACTACGTTAAAACCCTACCACTTTTTTATCTGCTTTGCCTATTATTTTATCTATATACATGGCACAACTAAGGATCAAGCTTTAATACAACGATAGCTATATTCTGCGAACCTTGATATAGACATCTTCTGTAGTAGGTACGTACTTGTTGATGCTGGTCCTAAGGGAAGACTGTAAAACATACTGCTGTTCTCAAGTTCAAGGACAATTGGCAGACATCGCACTAGTAGTTTATTCTTGTAAGCTTCTCGGTGAATATATTCTGGTCACCAACTGATCTCACTTCAGTGTAAGTAATGCAGTCCTCTGCAAGGAGCTTTGCTTTTACACATGAATTTTCGATCAGGTCCTTCACGTACACTTGGAAGAGGAAGGGCCCAAGGACTAAGCCGTATGGCACATCAGACTGCACGAGGCATGTGCTCGACTTGTACTCCTCAGTACTGGCATAATGTTGCCTGCTATCAATAAAACCTTCCGTATATCGCACAATATTATTGTTGTTTCTTTCAATAGTTCTTATTATCAGTATTCCTTTTTTTTCTGAATAACTGGATCAAGAAAGCCTTTTCAAAATCAAGCAGTATTATATCTACTCGACTTTGGTGGTCTAATGACTCACTGACAGTGTGTGCTGCTTCAATGAGTTCTGTGACAGTTTGCATTCCTTGCCTAAAACCATGCTGGCGATCACTATTACTGTTCTCGCGCCCACAATACAATGCTTTCACCTTACTTCACACCTCGGTGCGCTGCACAATAGGTTTTGGCGGCTCCAACAACGGCAGCCACGACATGAAGCCTGACCTCGGCCTCTTGAGTAGTGCTCTCCACGAAGTTCAAGAGGCACCTGTGATGCCGTCCTCCGCCCTCCCCTCCGAGGGCGCGAGCTACGAACCAGAGGCACCTCAGCAGGACCAGACGTCGCCACGAGAAGAAATACCGGGACAAGCCTCGGCATCGCAGCTGATGCCACAGGTAGCGATTTTTGCTACCGCAAGGAATAATTGATATCGTTCCCGTTGTTTACCCTGGGGAAACTCGCAGTGTCCTCTCGGAGCACAGTTCGGGCCCATACGTAGTTTACTATCCGGGGACATCCGGAGAATAATCAGCGACAGGCTTCGTCTGCTAAGCAACGAGCCAATGTGCATCCGTGTCTCCCCCAGAACAGCACGACAGTTTGACTATAAAGACCCACAATTTTCGCACCTTGTTATTTTCTAGACCACACACACAAAAGTAACAGTGGAAATGGTTTTCAGTTGTTCTGTACAAGGCATTTAGCTACAACATGACTGAAGGTTGTAGTGCCTTTTATTTACTGCAGACTGCAGTCTATTTACATGATCCCAAAATGGGTTCTCACTGCTCCATCTGTTTTATTTTTTGTAATGCTAGAAGTTCAGTGATCAGTTTTCCTTTGTTTCATGCGGCAAGTTTTTACCAACGTACAGATAGTTGTCTGTGTTTATGTTCGTTGTCTCGTAGCAAGAGTCAGTTTATTATCTATTTAGTTATTGGTACCACTAAATCCCCTGTTGGGATATTACATGACAGGTGGGTGGTTACAGCATGTCGATGATTTTTTATCAATTTTTTAGGAAGGTGTAATCTTGTATCAACTCTAGTTTTGTCCCGATTGCTGTGCACATATTTTGAGCAAGCTCGCTATGAGGGGACATTTGATCTCAATATGGAGTTACATCCTAAAAAGGCAGTTTTTATTTTGAGGATGGGTGTTCATTCATTTCTCTGCTCTTGCACTGCAATAGCTCGACCTAAAGGAGCTTTTCTCATTTACAACCACAGATGTCATTGCTTGCACCCCTTCACACATGAAGGAGTATGTTGTGCCTCATTTAGCAGTTTTCACCTGCAAGTCGGCATGCTCCAAGGTGTCCACTTTCTTTGAACCGCATCTGTGTGCACCTTCATTTTTCATGTATGTTACTATGTTTCTGTTCTCATGACTTTGTATCTGTCAAACTAGGCAGGCAAAGCTTTTGTTTTAATAAAACACTTTGGACAGAACATGGAAAGCATGCCTGATGTTTTTTGGGGCGGTGATATGTTCTGCATGCACAGGTCTCCCGCATGCTATGCATCACTTAGAAAGCAGGTAAGACGTTTGGATGGCAGCCTTAATTCCGCATTTACAGTGGTCCCACCTTTCGGTTCAGCAAATCGTAAGTTTGAGCAAATAGTGCACTCCTTTCTGTTAAATTGCAGGGATCCGGGGAGCAACCGTCTAGCGCGGCCGAACCTATCAGCATACGGCGCTTGAATGAAAGCTGCCATTTTTTTTTTGTGATAACTAGTCCAAGTTGATAAAAGAATATACTTGTGGACATAACTTTGGTTCTTCATTAACTTTTGTACGCATCAAAGACCGTGGCGTCCCGATGCCAATTAGAAAACTTGTTTGCAAAACCATTCAAAATTGAAACAAGCCCAGCCTATGGAAACAGCCAGTCATTATCGTCGGCAGACTATATTCTGCGAACCTTGATATAGACATGTTCTCTAGTAGGTATGTATATTGTTGATGCTGGTCCTTAAGAAAGACTGTAATACATACTGTTGTTTTCAAGTTCAAGGACAATTGGTAGTCATCGCACTAGTAGTTTATTCTTGTAAGCTTCTTGTTGAATATATTCTGGTCACCTACTGATTTCACTTCAGCATAAGTAACGCAGTCGTCTGCATAGAGCTTTGCTTTTAGACATGAATTTTCGATCAGGTCCTTCGCATACACTACGAAGAGGAAGGGCCTGAGGACTGAGCCCTGTGGCACATCAGACTGCATGTGGCATGTTGCCTGCTATCAGTAAAACCTTCTATCCATCGCACATTATCATTGTTTCTTACAGTAGCTCTTAGTTTGAGAACTCATTTTTTTTTCTGAATAACTGAATCAAAAGCCTTTTCAAAGTCAAGGAGTATTATATCTATTTCACTTCGGTGGTCCAATGACTTACTGATAGTGTGTGCTGCTTGAATTAGTGATGTGACAGTTTGCATTCCTGGCCTAAAACCATGCTGGCGATCACTATTACTGTTCTCGGTCCCACCATGCAACGCTTTCACCTTACTCCACACCTCGGTGCGCTGCACAACAGGTTTTGGCGGCTTCAACAACGGCAGCCACGAGATCAAGCCTGACCTCGGGCTCTTGAATGGAGTTCAAGAGGCACTTGGGATGCCGTCCTCCGCCCTCCCCTCCGAGGGCGCGAGCTACGAACCAGAGGCACCTCAGCAGGAGCAGACGTCACCACGAGCAGAAATACCGGGACAGGCCTCGGCATCGCAGCTGCTACCACAGGTTGCAGTTTTTGCTACCGCGAGGAATAATTGACATCGTTCCCGCTGTTTATCCTGGGGAAACTCACGACGTCCTCTCGGAGCACAGTTCGGGTCCATACGTAGTGTACTGTCTGAAGACATCCAGAGAATAATCAGCGACAGGCTTCGTCTGCTCAGCAACGGGCCAATGCTCATCCGTGTCTCCCCTCGGAACAACACGACAGTTTGACTATAAAGAACCACCTATTATCGAGTCTTTATTTTCTAAAGCGCACACACAAAGACAACAGTGTAGATGGTTTTCAGTTGTTCTGTACAAGGCGCTCAATTACAACATGCCGCAAGATTGTAGTGCCTTTTATTCACTTCAGGCTGTCGTCGATTTTTATATAAATCCTAAACTGCATTCGCACTGCTCCATCTGTTTTACTTTTTGCAACGCTAGAAGTGCAGTTATCAATTTTACTCCGTTTCATGTGGTAAGTTTTTATCAGTACATAGATAGTTGTCTGTGTATTGTTGTTCTTTGTCTCGTAGCAAGAGTTTTTTTATTCATTTATTTATACCTCTAATGCCCATATTGGGGTATTACATGAGGGGAGGGTCTTTGCAGCATGTTGACGACTTAAAATTTTTGGGAAGGTGTAATCTTGTATCAATTCTAGTTTTGTCCCGATTGCTGTGCACATATTTTGAGCAAGCTCACTCTGAGGGGACATTTGATCTCAAGATGGAGTTACATCCTAAAAGGCAGTTTTTATTTTGAGGATGGGTATTCATTGGTTTCTCTGCTCTTGCATTGGAATGGCGTGACCTAAGAGAGCTTTTCTCATTCACAACCGCAGAACTGATGTCATTGCTTGTACCCCTTCACACATGAAGAAGCATGAGGCTCATTTAGCAGTTTTTTCCTGCAAGTTGGCATGCTCCATGGTGTCCACTTTCTTTGAATCGCATTTGTATGCACCTTCATTTTTCATGTATGTCATGTTTCTGTTCTCATGACTTTTTATCTGTCAAACTAGGCCGGCAGAGCTTTTGTTTTAATAAAATACTTTGGACAGAACACAGATGTTCTGTCCTGTTGGATGTTCTGTCTGATGTTTTTTTGGGGCGGTGATATGTCCTGCATGCAAACGTCTCTGGCATGCTATCCATCATTAAGAAGGCAGATAAGATGTTCGGACGGCAACCTTAATTCCGCATTTACATTGGTTCCACTTTTCGGTTCAGCAAATCCTAAGTTTGAGCAAATAGTGCACTCCTTTCTGTTAGCTTGCAGGGATCCGGAGAGCAACCGTCTAGCGCCGCCAATCCTATGAGCGTACGGTGCTTGAATGAAAGCAGCCATGTTTTTTTTGCGATAAGTAATCCACGTTGAAAGAAGAATATACTTTTGCACATAACTTTGGTTCTTCATTAACTTTCGTACGCATCAAAGGCCGTGGCGTCTCGATGCCAATTAGAGAACTTGTTTGCAAAACCATTCAAAATTGAAACAAGTCCAGCCTATGGAAACAGCCAGTCATTATCATTGGCAGACGTGCCAACGACCCAGCAAAGCGAAACCAAGGGCCAATCAGGCTAAACGCATGCTTTCGCTCATCTCCTATATTTCACTACGTTAAAACCCTACCACTTTATCTGCTTTCCCTATTATGTTATCTATATGCACGGCACAACTAAGGATCAAGCTTTAATACAACAATAGCTATATTCTGCGAACCTTGATATAGACATGTTCTGTAGTAGGTACGTATTTGTTGGTGCTGGTCCGAAAGGAAGACTGTCAAACATACTGCTGTTTTCAAGTTCAAGGACAATTGGCAGCCATCGCACTAGTAGTTTATTCTTGTAGCCTGCTCGTTGAATATATTCTGGTCACCAACTGATCTCACTTCGGTGTAACGCAGTCATCTGCAAGGAGCTTTGGTTTTACACATGAATTTTCGATCAGGTCCTTCACGTACACCACGAAGAGAAAGGGCCTGAGAACTGAGCCCTGTGGCACATCAGACTGCATGTGGCATGTTGCCTGCTATCAATAAAACCTTCTATCTATCGTGCAATACTATTGTTTCTTTCAATAATCCTTACTTTCAATACTGATTTTTTTTCTGAATGACTGAATGAAAAGCCTTTTCAAATCAAGGAGTATTATATCTTTCACTTCAGTGGTCCCATGACTCACTGATATTGTGTGCTGCTTCAATTAGTTCTGTTGCAGTTTGCATTCCTGGCCTAAAACCATGCTGGCGATCACTGTTACTGTTCTTGCGCCCACCATACAATGCTTTCACCTTACCCTACACCTCGGTGTGCTGCACAACAGGGTTTGGCGGCTTCAACAACGGCAGCCACGAGATCAAGCCTGACCTCAGGGTGTTGAATAGTGCTCTCCAAGGACTTCAAGAGGCACCTGCCTGTGATGGCGTCCTCCGCGCCTTCCCCTCCGAGGGCACCTCAACCGGACCAGACGTCGCCACGAGAAGAAATACCGGGACAGGCCTCGGCATCGCACCTGCTGCCACAGGTCGCGATTTTTGCTACCGCGAGGAATAATTGATATCGTTCCCGTTGTTTACCCCGAGGGAACTCGCAGTGTCCTCTCGGAGCACAGTTCGGGCCCATAGGTAGTGTACTATCCGGGGACATCCGGAGAATAATTAGCGACAGGCTTCGTCTGCTAAGCAACGAGCCGATGCCCATCCGTGTCTCCCCTCAGAACAGCACGACAGTTTGACCATAAAGAACCACCAATTTTCGCACCTCGTTATTTTCTAGACCACACACAAAAATGACAGTGCAAATGGTTTTCAGTTGTTCTGTACAAGGCATTTAGCTACAACATGACTGAAGGTTGTAGTGCCTTTTATTTACTTCAGACTGCAGTCTATTTACATGATCCCAATCTGTTCTATTTTTTGTAATGCTAGAAGTGCAGTGATCAGTTTTGCTTTGTTTCATGCGGCAAGTTTTTATCAGTGTACAGATTGTTGTCTGTGTTTATTGTTCCTTGTCTCATAGAAAGAGTCAGTTTTTTATTTATTTATTCATTCATTGATACTGCAAATTCCCCTGTTTGGATCTGTGCATTGTTCCTTGTCTCGTAGCAAGAGTCAGTTTATTATCTATTTATTTATTGATACTGCAAATTCCCTTGTTGGGATATTACGTGACAGGTGGGTGGTTACAGCATGTTGATAATTTTTTATCAATTATTTAGGAATGTGTAATCTTGTATCAACTCTAGTTTTGTCCCAATTGCTGTGCACATATTGTCAGCAAGCTCGTTATGAGGGGACATTCGATCTCAAGATGAAGTTACACCCAAAAAGGCAGTTTTTATTTTCAGTATGAGTGTTCATTCATTTCTCTGCTCTTGCATTGGGACAGCGTGACCTAAGAGAGCTTTTCTCATTCACAACCGCAGAGGTGATGACATTGCTTGTACCCCTTCACACATGAACGAGTATGTGCCTCTTTTAGCAGTTTCTGCCTGCAAGTGGGCATGCTCCATGGTGTCCACTTTCTTTGAACCACATTTGTATGCACCTTCATTGTTCATGTGTTACATTTCTGTTCTCATGACTTTGTATCTGTCAAACTAGGGAGGCAAAGGTTTTCTTTTGATAAAATACTCTGGACAGAACACGGATGTTCTGACCTGTCGGATGTTGTCTGATGTTCTGTCGGATGTTTTCTGGGGCGGTGATATGTTCTGCAAGCAAAAACATCTATGCCATGCTATGCATCACTTAGAAGGCAGATAAGATGTTCGGATGGCAATTTTAATTCCACATTTACAGTGGTCCCACTTTTCGGTTCAGCAAATTATAAGTACGAGCAAATAGCCAACTCCTTTTTGTTAAATGCCAGGGATCCGGGGAGCAACTGTCTAGCGTGGCCGAAGCTGTGAGTGTACAGCGCTTGAATGAAAGCAGCCATTTTTTTTGCGATAACTAATCCAAGTTGATATAAGAATAAACTTTTGCACATAATTTTGGTTCTTCATTAACTTTCGTACGCATCAAAGGCCGTGGTGTCCCGATGCCTATTACAGAACTTGTTTGCAAACCATTCAAAATTTAAACAAGCCCAGCCTATAGAAACAGCCAAAGTCAATATCGTGGGCAGACGTGCAGACGACCCAACAAAGCAAAACCAAGGCCCAATCAGGCTAAGCACATGCTTTCGCTCATCTCCTATATTTCACTACGTTAAATCCCTCCGCTTTTTTATCTGCTGTCCCTATTATGTTATCTATATACATGGCACAACTAAGGATCAAACTGTAATACCTCAGTAGCTATATTCTGCGAACCTTGATGAGGCATGTTCTCTAATGAGTATGTATATTGCTTATGTTGATGCTTACGGAAGACTGTAATACGTACTGTTGTTTTCAACTTCAATGGCTATTGGCAGTCATCGCACCAGTCATTTGTTCTTGTAAACTGCTTGTTGAATATACTCTGGTCAGCAACTGACTTCACTTCAGTGTAAGTAACGCAGTCGTCTGCAAAGAGCTTTGCTTTTACACATGAATTTTTACTCAAGTCCTTCATTTACTATAGCAAAAGAAAGGGCCCAAGGTACGGTGGCTAGAGGGGGAGGTGGGATCATCACAGCGCGCCGCGCCAGCGAGCGTCTGCCGCAGTCATTCATGCTACCGAGAGGTGGCGTGCGCGTCGCATCTTAGATGCCTATTTGCAGCTGGCGTGCGCAGTGTGCATGTGAGCGTGGATCAGGTCTGCATTTGTGCTGCACGAAGCTTTCTCGCTGTGTGGCTAGCTGCAGTTCTTTTTTCCGATTCCGTTGCCTGTTGTAACAGCAATATGTTCTGAGCAGACAGGCACGAAGCACGAATAGGGAAGGCAGGCTTTCTTACTCAACGCACAGCTGAAGGGCTTCGCATCACGCTTTCGAGCACAATATCTTTTCCAGATTACCTCACAGAGAACATTGGGTACAACTACCTAATGACCTCTCGAATGAGTCAAGATCGATGGGAAAATTTGTTCTGTATTCTCAGGCAAATGTCAGGGAACAATGACCACCCTACGCCGACACAGTTCCTGCTTTCAGTTAACTGTTTGTCATTTTGTAGCCTAGCAAAGGCCCCATCAAATGGAAATGTGTCGCCCTCATTGATGAAGAGCCTACTCTCTGCAAGTAGCGAGAGACCTGGAGAAATCCATGCAAAGGTTGATCAGCTCATGGATATTGCGTGTCTCAATGAGGTTCGCGAAGTACTAGAATCATGCGACCTACTTACTGATCATGATGCGACTGTGTTAAAAAGGAGTGACTCACGGCTTGCTTACAATGTCGCAGGATATGTTGCTCGCAAAATGCTAAGCAAAACAAAGTGCGACGAGGGCTCGAGAGCATTTTCTCCTTCCAGCTGGCTCTGAACTTCCCGAGGTAGCTTGCCTGACCAAGGAAGTTGACAAGGGAGGGCTACTGTACCCGTCTGAACAGCTTCAGAATTTGATAGTAATGTTAGAGGATTCCTTCACGGACTGCTTCAGTACGAACAGGCCGAAGGCAAACAGTGTGATCGATTTGATCTCCTCTTTGGCTATCAACAGGATAAGCATCGTTGGCTGTGACAAGCAAACAGCACAGAAACAACAAACAGCGTTGTAAAGTTCTACGCTCTTACGAGGCTGCATTTTTTGGTGCAAGCTGAGAATAAGGCTCGAGAGGAAAAGAGGCAGAGAATGCGGCACCTCAAGCTGAGGCGCGTAACGTGAGGTCTGTTGTCACTTGCATGGTATGTTATTTTTTGTTTTGTTTTACTGCATCACCTGTTAGCCCTTACCGGCTGAATTTGCCCGCGTACGTGTCCGCCTCTGAAATAAAATCTTGCGTGCTGTACTGCAAAGGCTCTGTGTGCATTTTTCGGCCTGAGAACGAAACAAGGGTGTTCTCCTGCAACAACTTGTTGCGACCTTTCACGGGAAAAAAATAGCTGCAAATGAATTCTTGGCAAGTGCCTCCTACTCGTCAGTGCCGGCTCACGCGTCTACGTTTGCGTGTAATGCTTAGCTTAATTGTTATCCTCCTGGTGCAATGTATTGCTCATGTCGGCTATTAGCATTTTATATTCCTGCGGTGTGCCAGCGTCACAAATTCAGCACATGCCCCTCGACGCCAAAAGTATGCAAAACTACCTCGCTCACGGAGCGCACTGCGCTGGCGGGCCGTTGGGCGGGCCGGCGAGCGCGATCTAAGTGTCGACAGCAGCGCCGCCGCTGCATGCATTATCGCGTGCTGCACTCAGGGGCGGCCGTTGCTCTCACCTCCCCCTCTAGCCACCGTACCCAAGGATTGAACCTTACAGCACATCAGAACGCATGCAGCATGCGCTCAACCTGTACTCCTCAATACTGGCAAAATGTTGCCTGCTATCAATGAAACCTTCCACCCATCGCACAATATTATTGTTTCTTTCAATAATCCTTACTATCAATACTCATTTTTTTTCTGAATAACTGAAAAAAAGGTCTCAAATCAAGGAGTATTATATCTATTTCATTTCAGTGGTCCAATGACTCACTGGTAATGTGTGCTGCTTCAATTGGTTCTGTGGCAGTTCACATTCCTTGCCTAAAACCATGCTGGCGATCACTATTACTGTTCTCGCATCCACCATGCAATGCTTTCACCTTACTCCACACCTCGGTGCATTGCACAACAAGGTTTTGGCGGCTCCAACAACGGCAGCCACGAGATCAAGCCTGACCTCGGCCTCTTGAATAGTGCTCTCCATGGAGTTCAAGAGGCACTTGCGACGCCGTCCCCCGCCCTCCCCTCCGAGGGCGCGAGCTACGAACCAGAGGCACCTCAGCAGGACCAGACGTCGCCACGAGAAGAAATACCGGGACTGGCCTTGGCATCGCAGCTGCTGCCACAGGTTGCAGTTTTTGATACCGCAAGGAATAATCGACATCGTTCCCGTTGTTTACCCTGGGGAAACTCGCGGTGTCCGCTCGGAGAACAGTTCGGGCCCCTTACGTAGTGTACTATCCGGGGACATCCGGAGAATAATCAGCGATAGGCTTCGTCTGCTAAGCAACGAGCCGATGCCCATCCGTGTCTCCCCTCAGAACAGCACGACAGTTTGACCATAAAGAACCACCAATTTTCGCACCTTGTTATTTTCTAGACCACACACACAAAAATAACAGTGCAAATGGTTTTCAGTCGTTCTGTACAAGGCATTTAGCTACAACATGACTGAAGGTTGTAGTGCCTTTTATTTACTTCAGACTGCACTCTATTTACATGATCCCAAACTGGGTTCTCACTGCTCCATTTGTTTTATTTTTTGTAATGCTAGAAGTGCAGTGATCAGTTTTGCTTTGTTGTTTCATGTGGCAAGTTTTTATCAGTGTACAGATTGTGTTTATTGTTCCTTGTCTTGTAGAAAGAGTCAGTGTTTTATTTATTTATTCATTCATTGATAGTGCAAATTCCCCTTTTGGGATCTGTGCATTGTTCCTTGTCTGGTAGCAAGAGTCAGTTTATTATCTGTTTATTTATTGATACTGCATATTCCCTTGTTGGGATATTACGTGACAGGTGGGTGGTTACAGCAGGTTGATAATTTTTTATAAATTTTTTAGGAATGTGTAATCTTGTATCAACTCTAGTTTTGTCCCGATTGCTGTGCACATATTGTCAGCAAGCTCGTTATGAGGGGACATTCGATCTCAAGATGAAGTTACATCCTAGAAGGCAGTTTTTATTTTCAGTATGAGTGTTCATTCATTTCTCTGCTCTTGCATTGGGACAGCGTGACCTAAGAGAGCTTTTCTCATTCACAACCGCAGAGGTGATGACATTGCTTGTACCCCTTCACACATGAACGAGTATGTGCCTCTTTTAGCAGTTTCTGCCTGCAAGTGGGCATGCTCCATGGTGTCCACTTTCTTTGAACCACATTTGTATGCACCTTCATTGTTCATGTGTTACATTTCTGTTCTCATGACTTTGTATCTGTCAAACTAGGGAGGCAAAGGTTTTCTTTTGATAAAATACTCTGGACAGAACACGGATGTTCTGACCTGTCGGATGTTGTCTGATGTTCTGTCGGATGTTTTCTGGGGCGGTGATATGTTCTGCAAGCAAAAACATCTATGCCATGCTATGCATCACTTAGAAGGCAGATAAGATGTTCGGATGGCAATTTTAATTCCACATTTACAGTGGTCCCACTTTTCGGTTCAGCAAATTATAAGTACGAGCAAATAGCCAACTCCTTTTTGTTAAATGCCAGGGATCCGGGGAGCAACTGTCTAGCATGGCCGAAGCTGTGAGTGTACGGCGCTTGAATGAAAGCAGCCATGTTTTTTGCGATAAGTAATCCAAGTTGATATAAAAATAAACTGTTGCACATAATTTTGGTTCTTCATTAACTTTCGTACGCATCAAAGGCCGTGGTGTCCCGATGCTTATTACAGAACTTGTTTGCAAAACCATTCAAAATTTAAACAAGCCCAGCCATGGAAACAGCCAAAGTTATCGTCGGCAGACGTGCCATTGACCGAGCAAAGCGAAACCAAGGGCCAATCAGGCTAAACGCATGCTTTCACCCATCTCCTATATTTCACTACGTTAAAACCCTACCACTTTTTTATCTGCTTTCCCTATTATTTTATCTATATACATGGCACAACTAAGGATCAAGCTTTAATACAACGATAGCTATATTCTGCGAACCTTGATATAGACAACTTCTGTAGTAGGTACGTACTTGTTGATGCTGGTCCTAAGGGAAGACTGTAAAACATACTGCTGTTTTCAAGTTCAAGGACAATTGGCAGTCATCGCACTAGTAGTTTATTCTTGTAAGCTTCTCGGTGAATATATATTCTGGTCACCAACTGATCTCCCTTCAGTGTAAGTAATGCAGTCCTCTGCAAGGAGCTTTGCTTTTACACATGAATTTTCGATCAGGTCCTTCACATACACTTGGAAGAGGAAGGGCCCAAGGACTGAGTCGTATGGCACATCAGACTGCACGAGGCATGTGCTCGACTTGTACTCCTCAGTACTGGCAAAATGTTGCCTGCTATCAATAAAACCTTCCATATATCGCATAATATTATTGTTGTTTCTTTCAATAGTTCTTATTTTCAGTATTCCTTTTTTTTCTGAATAACTGGATCAAGAAAGCCTTTTCAAAATCAAGGAGTATTATATCTACTCGACTTTGGTGGTCCAATGACTCACTGACAGTGTGTGCTGCTTCAATGAGTTCTGTGACAGTTCGCATTCCTGGCCTAAAACCATGCTGGCGATCACTATTACTGTTCTTGCATCCACCATACAATGCTTTCACTTTACTCCACACCTCGGTGCGTTGCACAACAGGGTTTGGCGGCTCCAACAACGGCAGCAACGAGATCAAGCCTGACCTCGGGCTCTTGAATAGTGCTCTCCATGGAGTTCAAGAGGCACTTGCGACGCCGTCCTCTGCCCTCCCCTCCGAGGGCGTGAGCTACGAACCAGAGGCACCTCAGCAGAACCAGGTGTTGCCACGAGCAGAAATACCGCGACTGGCCTTGGCATCGCAGCTGCTGCCACAGGTCGCGATTTTTGCTACCGCGAGGAATAATCGACATCGTTCCCGCTGTTTATCCTGGAGAAACTCACGACGTCCTCTCGGAGCACAGTTCGGGTCCATACGTAGTGTACTATCCGGGGCAATCCGGAGAATAATCAGCGACAGGCTTTGTCCGCTAAGCAACGGGCCAATGCCCATCCGTGTCTCTCCTCGGAACAGCACACCAGTTTGGCTATAAAGACCCACCAGTTTTTGCACCTTTTTATATTTTAAACCACACACACAAAAGTAACAGTGTAGATGGTTTTCAGTCATTCTGGTTTTCAGTCATTTGTTTCGTGCGGTAAGTTTTTATCAGTGCACAGGTAGTTGTCTGTGTATTACTGTTCTTTGTCTAGTAGCAAGAGTCAGTTTTTTTATTTACTGACATGTCAAATTCCGCTGTTGGGATATTACATGACAGGTGGCTGGATACAGCATGTCAATTTTTTTTTCAATTTTCAAGAAGGTGTAATCTTGTATCAACTCTAGTTTTGTGCCGATTGCTGTGCACGTATTTTCAGCAAGCTCGCTATGAGGGGACATTTGATCTCAATATGGAGTTACATCCAAAAAGGCAGTTTTTATTTTGAGGATGGGTGTTCATTCATTTCTCTGCTCTTGCATTGGAATAGCATGACCTAAGAGAGCTTTTCTCATTCACAACCGCAGAGGTGATGTCATTGCTTGCACCCCTTCACACATGAAGGAGTACGTGCCTCTTTTAGCAGTTTTCGCCTGCAAGTGGGCACGCTCCATGGTGTCCACTTTCTTTGAACCGCATTTGTGTGCACCTTCATTTTACATGTATGTTATGTTTCTGTTCTCATGACTTTGTATCTGTCAAACTAGGCAGGCAAAGCTTTTGTTTTAATAAAATACTTTGGACAGAACACAGATGTCCTGCATACAAACATCTATGCCATGCTACGCATCATTTAGAAGGCAGATAAGACGTATGGATGGCAACCTTAATTCCGCATTTACAGTGGTCCCACTTTTCGGTTCATCAAATCGCAAGTATGAGCGAATAGTGCACTCTTTTCTGTTAAATTGCAGGGATCTGGGGAACAACTGTATAGTGCGGCCGAACCTCTGAACATACGGTGCTTGAATGAAAGCAGCCATGTTTTTTGAGATAACTAATCCAAGTTGATATAAGAATACACTTTTCCACATAATTTTGGTCCTTCATTAGCTTTCGTACGCATCAAAGGCCGTGGCGTCCCGATGTGAATTAGAGAACTTGTTTGCAAAACCATTCAAACTTTAAACAAGCCGAGCCTATGGAAACGGCCAAAGTCAATATCGTCGGCAGATGTGCTGACGACCCAGGAAAGCAAAACCAAGGGCCAATCAGGCTAAGCACGTGCTTTCACTCATCTCATATATTTCACTACATTAATACCCTACCACTTTTTTTTCTGCTTTCCTTATGATGTTATCTATATACATGGCACAACTGAGGATGAAACTGTAATACCTCAGTAGCTATATTCTGCGAACCTTGATATAGGCATGTTCTCTAGTGAATACGTATATTGTTGATGCTGGTCCTTAAGGAAGACTGTAATACGTACTGTTGTTTTCAAGTTCAAGGACAATTGGCAGTCATTGCACCAGTCATGTATTCTTGTAAACTGCTCGTTTAGTATATTCTGGTCACCTACCGATTTCACTTCAATGTAAGTAATGCAGTCGTCTGCAAGGAGCTTTGCTTTTGCACATGAGTTTTCACTCAGGTCCTTCACTTACACTAGGAAGGGGAAGGGCCCAAGGACTAAGCCATATGGCACATCAGACTACATGCGGCATGTGCTCGACTTGTACTCAGTACTGGCAAAATGTTGCCTGCTATCAGTAAAACCTTCTATCCATCGCACAATATTATTGTTTCTTTCAATAGATCTTACTTTGAATACTCATTTTTTTTCTGAATAACTGAATCAAGACTTTTCAAATCAACGAGTATTATATCTATTTCACTTCAGTGGTCCAATGGCTCACTGTTATTGTGTGCTGCTTCAATTAGTTCTGCGACAGTTTGCATTCCTTGCCTAAAACCATGCTGGCAGTCACTATTACTGTTCTCGCACCCACCATACAACGCTTTCACCTTACTCTATACCTCGGTGCGCTGCACAACAAGTTTTGGCGGCTCCAACAACGGCAGCCACGAGATCAAGCCTGACCTCGGGCTCTTGAATAGTGCTCTCCACGAAGTTCAAGGGGCACTTGCGACGCCATCCCCCGCCCTTCCCTCCGAGGGCACGAGCTACAAACCAGAGGCACCTCAGCAGGACCAGACGTCGCCACGAGCAGAAATACCGGGACAGGCCTCGGCATCGCAGCTGGTGCCACAGGCCGCGATTTTTGCTACCGCGAGGAATAATCGACATCATTCCCGTTGTGTACCCCGAGGAAACTCGCAGTGTCCTCTCGGAGCACAGTTCGGGTCCATACGTAGTGTACTATCCGGGGACACCCGGAGAATAATCAGCGACAGGCTTCGTCTGCTAAGCAACGGGCCGATGCCCATCCGTGTCTCCCCTCAGAACAGCATGACAGTTTGACCATAAAGAACCACCAATTTTCACACCTTTTTATTTTCTAGACCACACACAAAAATGACAGTGCAGGTGGTTTTCAGTCGTTCTGTACAAGGCATTTAGCTACAACATGACTGAAGGTTGTAGTGCCTTTTGTTTACTTCAGACTGCAGTCTTTTTACATGATCCCAAACTGGTTTCTCACTGCTCCATCTGTTTTATTTTTTGTAATGCTAGAAGTGCAGTGATCAGTTTTCCTTTGTTTCATGCGGCAAGTTTTTATCAATGTACAGATAGTTGTCTGTGTATTACAGTTCTTTGTCTCGTAGCAAGAGTCAGTTTATTATCTATTTATTTGTTGGTACCGCTAATTCCCCTGTTGGGATATTACATGACAGGTGGGTGGTTACAGCATGTCGATGATTTTTTATCACTTTTTTAGGAAGGTGTAATCTTGTATCAACTCTAGTTTTGTCCCGATTGCTGCGCACATATTTTGAGCAAGCTCGTTACGAGGGGACATTTGATCTCAAGATGGAGTCACATCCTAAAAGGCAGTTTTTATTTTCTGTACGAGTGTTCATTCGTTTCTCTGCTCTTGCATTGGAATAGCGTGACCTGAAAGAGCTTTTCTCATTCACAACCGCATAGGTGATGTTATTGCTTGTACCCCTTCATACATGCTGGAGTGCATGCCTCATTTAGCAGATTTTGCCTGCTGCTAATAGATGCTGCTAAAAACAGTTCCATGGCCAGGGGTTTTAAACGCATCTGTTCGTCTTTCTTTTTGTTTAACGTTGTGTCCTAGACGACAAAATGCTTACTTCTGGTTCCGTTTGATGTAATGTTATGCCGGTTCGAACAACCCTAATGTATTGCATTTCTGTACCATTTTTGTATATTATTTAGTGCTTATTATTATTTTATTATCTGTATATATTTACAAGAACTGTTTATGATGCGTTTGTTGTGTAAGTGATGGCAAAGACAGCCTTTTTTTTGTTGTATAATGCAATACCGCTACTGCTGCTGTACCCAGACGAGGACAAGACCCAGTCAGGAGGTTCAGCACCTCCTTTTGTCTTGCCTCGTGGGCAATACCTGTATGTTGCCCGAAGGAGAAAAAAAAAAAAAAGTCGGCATGCTCCGTGGTGTCCACTTTCTGTGAGCCGCATTTGTATGCACCTTCATTTTTCATGTATGTCATGTTTCTGTTCTCATGCCTTTGTACCTGTCAAAGTAGGCAGGCAAAGCTTTTGTCTTAACAAAATGCTTTGGACAGAACATGGATGTTCTGTCCTGTCGGATGTTCTGGTGGATGTTTTTTAGGGTGGTGATATGTTCTGCATGCAAACGTCTTTGACATGCTATGCTATGCGTGCAGGAAGGTCCTGAAGAAAGTTGAGGCTTCTACCAAACGACAGGCACCTGGAAACAACCCGTCAAAAGGAAAAGAGAAATATTGCGGTTATAGCGTATGTCCATTTTATGTTGCATCGCCTACGACAAGTTGGACATAGGTATGGAGTAGAAGTTATGTTTTATGTGCCCATTAAGCTAGGCAGCATTTGTGCTAAAGTAAACGGAAAAATAGATGACAAAAAAAGCCGTGCAGACAATGGAAAATGCCAGGTGAAACATCAGGTATCTTTTCTTACGTGAGCAAGAGGGGTTGTGTGCAGAGTTCCATTCACACGTGGCAAGAATTATATCGGTCAAACAGGAAGGTGCCTCAACATTAGGCTACGTGAACATGAAAACTGCTTACGAAAAGCCCCCTCCTCGAACCTAGCACTACACCGTAAGGAATGCAGCCACAAGCCCCCGTTACCCTCTCCTTGCATTCCTTTGTTCAATGATGCCTCAGCTTTGTACAAGCACAGAGAAAAATCAACTAGAGAATTAATGAAGCCTACCTCATTCACAGGAATTCTGATACGTGCGTAAGCACCCCTTCGATCATCATTCATCCCCGCGAAATTGCATATCTGGACAAAACTGCCTGATGACAGCGATCCTATCTGCGATCCACGCACACTTGGTTGTCAGAATGTTATCTTGTACATATACATGTTACTCCAATAAACCATTCAATTGATAGTCAGCGCTCGTGTCTTGTCACTTCTTTTCTGTGTCCTCGTCCTGTGTGTCCTGTGTACGCTGTTCAAACCTACAAATTGAGTGTTTATTTTTTTATGTGAACAAAATTTCAGTTTCAAATGGGCTCGCTTCTCATTTGAGGATTGACGTACAAATGCGGACACTCATAAACGGAGCACAATATTCCTTTCCAAGAGTACTTGTTAATTGCTCTTACTTTGCAATTACTTTTGAATTGCAGTTACTTTTAAATTATGGTTTAAATTTTCACACATACAAAAAGAACACTGTACGCAGCTCACAATCACTTCAGATTCCTCTGTTTACTGCATAAGAGAAGCAGCTAAGCTTCTAAGAGGGCATCTAAATATTTTCCCTGCTATAAGATGCCTTTCCCCGTATGCTTAATAGCTGTTCTACTGATGCATTTTAGGGCAATCCTGTGTTGCGCATGATGAAAACATTTTAGCCTTGGGTACACAACTTAAAAAAGAGACATAGAAATTCAGTGCTGTGAACGCATCAACCGTGAAAAAGTGTATTGTGCCTCACTGTTTAGCAACAACAATACTGTCTGCAATTCCTAAACAATATGTGCTTCAATCAGTGTCACAACAGACTATGGGCAGCATTGCTGCATTTTATTCAAGAACAGGAGCCCATGCAGTCTGCACAAAAATTGCCTGAAGTTAAGCTTTTAACCCAAGTTGACTGCCAACCTTGTGTTTGATGCTGGATGGCCACAGTCACCCTCTTAACTTATAAGTGCAATGCAATTTTTTTTTGTAGTGCATTAACATCCTGTGATTTCGTGCAAATGAATTTGCGAGACGTTAACACTGAATTGAAAAGTCCTTGCATACTCAGTGGCCTGATAGCAATGCTCTTCCTACTCGGCTCCAGTGTGTGAAATCACACACTAAACTGAGGAATATTATCATGTTTTTAGGCATTGTATCTTGATGGTAGCTTCTACCAAAGGATCTTTTCTACACTTGTGGTGGCAGTCGTATTTTTGTGTGTGTTCAGCAAAATGCTGCTGCTAAATACTTGTGCTGTTGGTGCTATGGAGTTTTGTGCCTTATTTCAGATTACGTAAATAACCATAGTGTAAGTACATATGTGCGTACAATTCTGTGACTAATAGCCAACTGTTGAGTGTTTTCTCATGTTACTGTAGAGGAATGTCATGTTTTTTACTGTTTCATTTAAAAACATTCCATTTATAGTGTGGCTCGCGTGTAAGTATGCATCAATATGTTGTAGCTATGTTGTACCTGCAATGAAAGCATTTAAGAGTGCACGGGTAGTCAGTTATGCAATAAAAAGTACGGTGACGTATCTCACCTTGCTTTTTCTTTATGGGCTTAGGTATACGTTTCAATCACGTTCATTTTACACAAATTATAGTAAGCACAGAGAACACTGTGAATGGCAACAAGAAAGGAAGACATGGTTTAACATGAATTCATGGGCAATTATTCAAACCGATGTGATGAAACCATTAATTATCAGTAGGATAAGGTGGGAGCATTGCGGAAGGTGGAGCATCACAAGTGTTACTGAAGATGATTACTTTTTGTTTTGGGAAAAGTTCATAAAAAAATGTCATTTTGAGATGTCAGCCTGAAGCAAAAAAGTCCATGCAAAAATTCATCAAGAATTTGTGACGTCGCTTGGATACAAAAAAGTTGGTGCAAAAACTCGTCAAGAATTACTGATGCCGCTCTGATGTAAAAACACATCAGATGTTACCTTTCTGATTAATGTCTGACGACGCAACATGGTTACACCAGAATGATATCAGAAAGTCAATATTCATTTTTGCAAGAGTTTGATCACAATACGGCAAACTCAAAAACCACCGGACCTGCCGTTAGTGGTTCACGTCTAGCCATTATACTGTGGAAAGCTGTACCAGGGACAAATGAAGTGCTCTTTGAATGACACAGGGAATACAAAGGAGTGCAGATTAAGAGAACATAAAAATGTCATTCTGAATTTTAAAGACTGCTATCTGGCGTTTCACTGCTGGGTATGAACACAAGGACATGATCAAAAATACAAAACCACTGTTCCAGAAGTGCACAACGTACCAAAGAAGCAAGGACCTTACCGGGAAGGAAATTATCGAAGTCCAAAGTTTCAACTCAATGCGTGACCTATGCTCAAGTACCTATTCATAGTGATGGCTCAACAGCGCAAACACACACAGACCTCAGGCCAAGTTCCTTTCAACGGTCGGCACCGCACAGAAGAACGACCGTTTGTGGGGAGAAGCGTACTTCGTCGATGCTGGGCATGAGTTGAAGCCATCTCCTCAGCGCCATACCTTCACTCCTGGCGCGGATGGACTTACCAACCTGGTGGATGAGGTTTACTCTAGCCTCACCGCCAAAGCGCCCACTTTTGGAAGAGTAGTGCCCAACTCTTGTCTGGGCTACTACAGTGCAGCAGCATGCTACGCTCGCATGCTATACATCCATCATGAGAACAAGAACTATCTGACCTATGACGAAAGGGTCTTTGTGCAGCGCATGATGGAGATGAAGCTACCGCTGCCAGAACCCATATCCGACTTCGTGTCTGGATTTGGGAACGTAAGGCTCCCAGACGGAACCTTACTTGAATTTGAGCTTCCGCCCCGAACCTACAAGTTTGTGAAACCCACATACGGTTGGTTCGGCAAATTCACAGCGGACACTCACTATTTGTACAAGTCCATTCCTTGCCTGGCTGTGTACACCCAGAGAATCTGTGCGGACCTTGAGGCCAGTCAAGGGAAAGGTTCACCCGCATGGGATGTACCAGTGACTCTCCGACCAGAAAAGCACGGAGATGTATCTAGCAACCCCACACGAAACATCTTGGGGTATGACAAAGCAACGGTTTATCGCACTGACGCGATAACGTTCATGCAGTCGCTTGGGATTCGCTCTGACGATTTCCCAACTGAGAACAACTCTATCCCGTTCTCCCCCAAGCTGCTGCAGGCCATTGCTGTCCACTTGAGGGGCACCAATGTGTTTAGACTTGTGGAGGCCGCCTACGACACGGTAGGTTCACAGGCCCTTGTCCCGTTCCAGAGATCTGTCTCTGGGATTACAACTACAGAAGCGTCCGACAGGACAATGTTGACAGGCGAATTAGTCGCCCCATCTGCACAGCTAGTACCTATTCCCTTGCTTTAATAGAGAAGGAACACGAGTAATTGGCAGGGCCTATAAAAGGTGAATAAAGTCACTTTCCTCTGTTTCTTGCTTTCACATTATACCTGTTTCTTCGCGCATCTTGCCACGTTTACATGCATGCATTTTCCATTAATAAACGCAGGTGTCTATTTGAGCTGTTTTGTAACCGTGAAAAACCAGTCTGCCCTCACTTAAACCTTTGAAACACGTGATCCAGATTTCAACTCTCAGGTAGTCAGTTGGAGTAAGAAAGATATGCGAAATCATGCTACATTTAACCAGTGTGATGCATATCCGTGCTTTTATCGACACCCCTGGGACGAAGCTGTGGAAGTCAAAAGTTTGAGACGGAAAAGACACAGTTTATCTATGTTCTTAAAGGTGTGAAACTGTACCAAATCATGAGGGAGGGGGGTATTGTGGGCAGCAAGGATAATAAGAAAATTTATAAAGAAGGCTTACGTATCACATAGCAGGGGTATGCGTAGCAAATAGAAGTGTGCTGTCAAGCCACTACCACAAGCCACAGCGCTTGTGGCAGTGGTCTGTTTTTCCATGTCATCAAGCAACAAACGTACGTGCAATCAAAGTCAAAAGTGTCTCACCACCCCCTACAGTCTTGACAGCAGGAGCGTGGCAAGGGTCGGAACTCGGAGAGAAGGTCAGGGACTTTCTACCCCAGCTGTACCCAAAGCATGTGCAACACCGAAAACAGAGAAGTCACCGAGGGACCCGAACACCGGTCGAAACGGTGCCAGAACTTTCGGAAGCACGCGCAACGCGTGCGTCTGCATGGGTTCCACTGTTACTGCAGTACTACGTGGCCACAAGTGACGGCGATATGTAATGCAGCTCTCTTTCCAGCAGTGGCGCCAGTATCTGACAAGTTTCGCTCCTTTCAGCACAGCCTAATAAAATATAACATCTATGTTCTAAGCATTGATATTTCACTAAAAAATTAAATATCAATTGCTAAAACTTTTCTCCTTCCCAATACCGAAAATAAAACCACATCCTCCTTTCGAGTCAGCGTTTTTTTTTTCCGCACAGATGCACATCGTAAAACCTAGACATACTTTGTAGTTATGCAGCTGTGCCCAAAACACTGTAAATGCTGACCTTTCATCTGTGTAGAATCAAGCTACCGTGCACTATAATGCATGAATGGTTCAGTAAAGCAAAACTTTCTGACTGGATGTACACACAGAACACGAATGTGCCGAAAAGATAGTGAGATGAGCATAAATTCACTTGTCCTCTAAGGCATTTCCTTTTTTAATTCGCTTCATTCCTTCAAATTGTCGGAAATAATTTATGTCACCCTGGGAGGTGTTTTTCCAAGCGCAATGGGAATATTTATTCGTTAATACAGGCACATGTCCCATGTGCGGCCACTTGCACAGCGTGGGAGCGCACACCACTCAGGTAACGACCTGCAGACCTGGGCTCCCCTCCTGCCTGGGTGGATTAGCTCGCGGACTGCCTCGACCGGGGTGACCACGGCGGCGAAGGCCAAAGGCAAAGGCACATGCCCCATGTGCGGCCAGTTGCACAGCGTGGAGACGCCACTCGCACTGCCTGTGCGACTTAGATGGCATTCCCCTCTTCCTCAATCTCATCACATGACAGGGGAGTGTCCAATGGCGAGACAGTGCGTGATCGGCACCGAAGTAAACTTTTCGGGACACGCTTTTTGCAGAAGGCCCTGTACCCATTTAGGGATCTTAGGGGATGAGGAACATATAAAACTCGGCAGAGAGTGCAGCCAAGAGTCTTCCGTTGGCGAAGAAGCTCCCTTCCGCTGAGAGGCACTCTCAGCTGCTCTTTCTTGTAAATCATGTAAATAGCCTGTACATAGTTTTCCTTGTTTTCTTCTTAACTACGTCTCCGACTTCCTTGTCCCCTCCTCCGGCCCGACCACGCTACCCGATCCCAACACCAGCCATCACAATCACCTGGGCAATATCGGCCAGCATATGGCACGATTATTCAATGCTTGAATATCATTAGGACTGACTGGGCAATACCGATCAGTGGAAGCCAGGATGCTTGTCGTATTGCATAGTCACCCCAAATAGCGGGACAATATTGAACAGTATATGTAGAGATGTACACAACGTTAACTATCCGTTGCTACAAGGCTGATTAACCAATGTCGACAGAACAAATGTTGACCAACATATGCAGAGGTTTATATGACGTTGACGAACTAGAAAAATAGTAACCGATGTTGTTACAGTTTCGGTTTCATGTTTGTTTTGTGGCGCCACCCAGTGCCGACGGGATAGAACTTGCGAGGCAGCAAGGCAATAAAAAAGGACACAGCTCTAGGAGCAGTTCTTCGTTGCGCAGTGGAGCGCGGTGCATCATCGTCCGTTTCTTCGAGCCTAGCCGCATTGACGGAGACCGCCGAGCCGGTCCGCCTCTCGGCATTGCTCGGTCCACTAACTCGTTACAAGTGGCGACGAGGAGAAAAATTCAAGTTCAAGTTCGTCTTTCCTCCGCCCCTTCTGTGCACGTGAGTTCTTCGTTGTTCTGACGAGTTAAACGCGCAAGAATTCCGCCATGCCAATGTTCGTCAACCTCGAAGTGTTCGACGGAGGAGGAAGAGATGCGTGGCCTTGCTATGTTGATCGCCTTAAAGCTTTTTTTTTCATCGTGAATGACATCGCAGAAGCAAAAGAGAAGTCAGCCTTCTTTAGTTGTTGTGGACAGAAAACGTATGCTCTCTTGCGGGATCTCGTGAAGCCCGCCCAACCGCAAGACAAAACCTTGCAAGAAATTCTTTGTTATTGGTGACCATTACTGCCTCAAGCCATCTGCTGTCGCGCAGCGTTTTAGGTTCAACACGCGTGTTCGTGCGGAGGGCGAGTCAGTCAGTAACTTTGTGGCGTCGCTCAAAAGCCTCTCTGAACATTGCAACTTCGGAACTGAGCTTAGCAACATGTTGAGGGACCGCATTGTGTGCGGCATCAACGACACAGCCGTGCAGACGAGGCTGCTCGAGAAAGCAGACCTTGCGTATTAAGACGCTGTAGAAACTGCACTTGCCATGGAAGCTGCGAAGAAAGATGCCAGTGAGATAGCGAGCTCAAGCCGAAGTGCGCTTCCCACTTATCAAGTAGCGGCATCAAAGGGGCGTGTCACATATGCTACCGCTGTGGGGACGAACACCTCGCGTCCGTGTGCGAGCACATCAGTAGTTCGTGCAATTACTTCAGGAAGCAGGGACACATTGCTCGAGTGTGCAACTCGAAGAAAAAGCACGCTTCGTCATGGAAGGGAAAATTCACAAAGCCACATGCGTCCGTGCCTCCGGCTTGCAAACCTTCGTGTGGGACTCATCCAGTCAACACTGTTGACAACGACGTTTCTGCCGACGTGTTTGACATGTGGCCAGTCGACACCGTCACGCCGTCACCACCCTTCACCGTCACAGTCAGCGTTTGCGGTAAGCCGCTCTGTATGGAGCTGGACACCGGTGCGAGAGTTTCTGGCATGGAAAAAAATCGTCTTCAGGAGCTGCTACCGTCAGTACCTGTCATGCTGTCTGATGTACTCCTGCGAAGCTACTCGGGTGAGCTCACACAAGTTCAAGGTAGACCGGATGTCACAGTGCAGTTTCATGACAGAAAAGCAGTGCTACCTTTATTCCTGACTGGCGAACGTTCACCTACACTTCTGGGCTGGAACTGGATTCAAGAACTGGGCATTGAGATTGCTCACGTGGAAGCAGACGTTCATGCTGTTTCTGATGTTGAGGACCTTCTTCAAGCGTTTACTGAGGTGTTTGAACAGAGCCTGGGAACTTTCAAGGGTCCAGAAGCCACCATCCATGTTCCACAAGATGCTGTACCAAAGTTTTTCAAGCCACAGCCACTGCCCTTTGCCCTGAAGGATGGGGTGTCACAAGAGCTTCAGCGCCTACAGAGGGAAGGCATCCTGGAGCCAGTCACTACTTCAGCTTGGGCAATTGTTCCAGTGGCCAAGAAGGATGGATGCATCAGGATTTGCGGAGATTTCAAGATCATCGTTAATCCAGTGGCTGTGATGGAAAAGTATCCAATTCCAAGAATTGAGGACCTGTGGGCCATGCTGTCAGGAGGTGAGAAGTTCACGAAGCTGGATTTGAGGGATGCCTACCAGCAAATAGTTCTTGACAAAGAATCTAGAAAGTATGTCACAATCTCCACACACATGGGATTATTCCAGTATACACGTCTTCCTTTTGGCGTGTCATCGGCACCAGCCTTGTTCCAAAGGGAGATGGAGAACCTTTTCCGAGGGCTGCCACATGTTGCAGTATATTTCGATGACATCCTTGTCACTGGCTCGAATGACTCGGAGCATCTTCGCAACCTCAGTGCTGTCCTATCTAGACTCCGTGATGTTGGACTTACGTTGAAGTTCGACAAGTGTCATTTTTTCGTCCAACAAGTTGAGTACCTCGGGCACATCATAAGCAAGCAAGGCCTGTCTCCAAGTTTGAGCAAGGTATCTGCCATCCTTCATGCACCTGCACCCCGGGGCGTCAAGGAGCTTCAAAGTTTTTTGGGACTTGTGAACTTCTACAGGCGTTTTCTACCAAATCTTTCTGGACGCCTCCGCCCTTTGCATTTACTTCTCATGAACGAGAAGAAATGGGTGTGGGGAAAAGAGCAAGAAAATGCATTCAATGTAGTGAAGCAGTTAATAACATCCGCCCCAGTCCTAGTACATTTCGACCCAGGGAAGCCACTGTGTCTCAGCTCCGATGCCTCTCCGTATGGGATCTGCGCAGTTTTGGCACACCGAGAATCTGATGGTCGAGAACTGCCCATTGCTTTTGCCTCCAGATGTTTGTCTCGTGCAGAGCAAAACTACAGCCAACTCGACAAAGAGGCATTAGCCTTTGTATTTGGTGTGGAAAAGTTCCACCAGTACTTGTGGGGCAATCCTTTCACTGCTTATACGGATCACAAGCCTCTACTAGGATTACTGAGTGATGACAAACCCATTCCAGTGCAAGCATCACCACGACTAGTCAGATGGGCATTGAAACTTTCTGCATACAAGTACAAGCTTGTGTACAAGCCTGGTCTGGACTTGGGTCATGCGGATGCTCTCAGTAGGTTGCCGTTGCCTGCAAACAACGTGGATCTACCTGCACCTGCTGAAATGTTCATGCTTGAACAAGCATACCCAGGACTGTTGTCACCTGCCATTGTGGCACAAGCTACAAAAAAGGATCAATTCCTGAGCCATGTAGCTCTTGCTGTCCTGCGAGGGGAAAAACTTCCAGCAGGACCAGAAGGAAATCCATTCACAGCAAGGAGCAGCGAACTCAGCCTCCACGAAGGTTGCTTGCTGTGGGGTTCCCGAGTTGTTATCCCAAAATCTTTGCAAGCCAAAATCCTAATGATACTTCATGCAGGGCATCCTGGCATTGAAAAAAGCAAGACAATTGCTAGAAGCCACATCTGGTGGCCGGGAATTGATGGAGACATCGCTAAGAGTGTAAAGAGCTGTGAAACCTGCCAAGCTTACCTACGTGCACCGCAACGCATTCAGCACACGCCATGGCCGTTTCCACAGAGGCCCTGGTCAAGGCTTCACATTGACTTTGGGGGCCCATTCATGGGTCATACATTCCTGGTCATTGTTGACGCCTATTCAAAGTGGGTCGAAGTTTTTTCAGTGGCGTCAACATCAGCGGATGCTGCTGTCAATGCTTTACGAACAACATTTGCGCAGCATGGACTGCCGGATCTCATAGTTTCCGACAATGGGCCTGCCTTTGCAAGCGAACAGTACCTGGAATTCTTGGCACGTAATGGAATACGTCGCATGCTTGTGCCTCCCTACCATCCAGCTTCAAATGGTGCGGCAGAGCGCGTCGTACAGACTGTCAAGAACAAGATCAAGAAGAGTGGATCTGGATCTTTCCAAACCCAGATTTCGCAGTTCATATTTCATTACAGAACCACGCCACATGAAGTCACAGGCAGAGCACCATGTGAAATGCCCATGGGAAGGATGTTCAAGGCACCTTTGGATGTTCTTCGCCCAAATCTACACACTTCAGTGCTGCTGAGACAGTTGAAGCAGAAACTACAGGCCGATAAAGGGTGTCGTTCTTCTACATTGCCGAATGTGGGAGACAATGTACTCGCAAAGAACTTTCGTCGAGGGCCACCGTGGGTACCCGCACGTGTCACGAGCACCACAGGTCAGTCAGCAGCTACAGTCTGTCTCAGTGACAGTACTCTCTGGCATAGGCACGGCGACCACCTACGTCCTCAAGTCGAAGAAATCGTTGAGCCAACCACTGAACTATGGAGGCCTGGACCTACTGGAACACAGGGCGTTTCCAGCCACCCATCAACTGAGTGTGACACCAGCTTGGCTGTTTCTGTGGACTCTGACCTCACCGTGAGTGCTACTAGTGGCACAGAATAGACAACTGTGAACGTGACTGGTGGTGCAGAAGAGACTGCTATGAACTCTCCCAAGTCAGTGTGCAGCCCGCCTCAGTTGCAAAGAAGCATGAGAAGCCGCAAGCCAGTGCAGCGCTACTCTCCATAATGCTCTTCTTGAACAAACTAATGGGGGAGGACTGTTACAGTTTCAATTTCATGTTTGTTTTGTGGTGCCACCCGGTGCCGACGGGATAGAACTTGCGAGGCAGCAAGGCAATAAAAAGGACACGGCTCTAGGAGCAGTTGTTCGTTGCGCAGTGGAGTGCGTGCATCATCGTCCGTTTCTTCGAGCCTAGCCGTTGACGGCGATCGCCGAGCCGGTCCGCCTCTCGGCATTGCTCGGTCCACTAATTCGTTACAGATGTATGCCATGATTCACATAACATTGCCCACCCGTCGCGAGTGCAAGGACAACATCAACCAGTGAAGCCCGTCATGTGCGCCATGCTGGGGTACCACTGCCATAGGCAGAACAATATTGAACGTCCTATTCCAGGATACATATATTATTAACGCACCATCTAGATTGGCGGGACAATATTGACCAACGTAAGCAGTATAAGTGCAGGGCACTGCCAAGAACAAGAGGGCGAGGAGTTGCCTCCCACCGTGCTTGGCTACGGCACCTCCTTGTCTGTGACAGGGTACCCTTTAGATGTCATGATACGCCAAAAAAACTATAAAAGCTTAAAAATTACACAACTTTGTCAAATGACACCGAAGGTTCATCACCTAATAATAGACATGGATGGAATGATACGTGATATCTGTAAAGGTTTGCAAATTGTGTATGACGATGCGTTTCGTAAAACGGGCAAGTTAAAAGGATGTGAATGGCTGAAAGCAGGCCACAGCAGTGCTCGCAATCAGGTGGTTCTGCTCCCATGAGTAAATCAGCCTGACTACTCTCACTGCAGGGCAAGGGCCTCTACTATCCCAGTAAACCATAAAACGTAACATGGACCCCAGTCAAAAAAAACCATTGAGATTTCCAATTGGAACCAGTTGATTTTAGGGCACCATTGGAACCAATTAGCTAGAAACCAATTGGAAAGACCAATTGGTTCCAGTTGGCTTATGAGCCAATTGGTTCCAATGGTGTCTGAAAACCAATTGGTCCCAATGGTTTTTTTTTTTGACTGGGTAGTGCCAATCAACATTTTTCTACGGAATTGAAATTAACATGCTTTTATGGAAATCAAAGCCAACAGACACACATACATCACACACAAGCAACACTGCACATTCAGGCACTGAAGAGAATTTTATTGGACCCCATGGTGCACTAGTAGCATACATTAGCTCAATATGTACATCCAGAGAACACACTTCTGCTCCAACTTATATACCCAATTTGTTAGGCTCTCATGCTGGGGCCGGTGGTGCTTGCCCACTGAGCGCAGTTATTTAATTTAATTTCAGCTCCAGTGGTGGTGTAGGTGATGAGTACAATTTATTAGGCTAAGCTGCTGATAGCTCTTATTGTAAGTACCATATTAGTTCTACCTTTTTCGTCAAACATGCAAACATTCATTGGATAAATTGGGTGCAGTTCAGTAGACCAATTGGATGCAATGGGTAAAATCAATTGGGCTCACCAATTGGAAACCCAAATGGTCCAATTGGAACACCATTCCAATTGGAACCAATTGGAAACTGAACTCGTCCAATTGGAACCAATTGGAACCAATTGGAAATCCAATTGGTTCCAATGGTTTTTTTTTTACGGGACATCAGACACCTCCACCAGACATCCATTTTAGTACTGTTTACCAAAAATCTACGTACCTACAACACCAAAATTAGAATCCAGACCGAGGTATAGTACGTTGTGCAGACATTCAGCTCGACATTTACCACATATTTGTGCATGGTGTAAGTACGCCCAGTCTACATAGTCTAGACGTTAATATAAAGAGATTATGACTATACATAGACCAATACCCAGGTGAAAATTTCTAACTGGTTCCAGTCCAACTGGTTTAAGGAACACATTTTCAGTTGTTGCAACTGAAAATTTGTTCCTTAAACCAGTTGCGACTGGAACCAGTTGCAATCCCGGATGCAGCTGGCACCTGTTGCAATTCCAGATGCAACGGGGACCTACTGCATCCCAGCCACAGACTTTCATGAAGGCATTGGGACGTCCAAGCACTCTACCTAGCTCAAATACAGTTGAGTAAGCGAGTACATGGCCATCACGGGAGCCCAAAACACTGCAGATGACTTCTGAGTGCGTCATTGTATTATTGCGCTCGGCGCTTTCATTGAATCTTCTCATTGATCATAATCGTCAGGTTTATAGCTGCGGTGGCATCAATACTCTTCTGCCGAGCCCAATAAGTCAGGGTTGCTGCAAAACAAAGCATAGTTGTTCACTTTTATAGGTGACAAACAGCAACCACTACAAACAAACCTAGTAATTTACACCATTTTTACCAACGCAAGTCTATGAAGCATCAAAGGATGCCCTTGCGGCACTAAAAGGCAGTTGTGCTGAGCGGAGTGTGCTTCCACATGCACTTCGGCACACCATCCGAACGCATGCCCACATTTCGGTAGTAGAGGGCAGTTGCATACATCACCAGCCTTTGTATCAATTGACAACGAGTTTGGCAAAACAGCTAAATGAGTGAGGGCAAAAATATAATGTGCCGATAAATGCGTTACAATTTTTTCATTACGAACGCAAAAAAAATTGGCGGAGGCTTAGCTTTGGTTAAGCCTGGTAGGTTGCGAACGCAAAAGCACAGCGCCTCCAACAGAAAGAACGCAGTGCGCCGCGCTTACAGGTCACGCGTGGCTACCGGCCGCCGCTGCGCGACGACTGAAAGCTTCTTGGAACGCAGTGCGCCGCGCCTACAGGTCACGCGTGGCTACCGGCCGCCGCTGGGCGACGACTCAAAGCGTCTTCAGTAATTTTTTCATATTTTAAGGCGGAAGCCTTTAATGCCTCATCGCTGTAAGCAGGAGTTGTCGACAGAAATGTCACGCTTTTCAGTTGGTCGAAATGGTCGTAACGTCACAGTGCGCGAGTTTCAAACGGGGCCAATTGTAATTTGGCTAGTAACCATGCAACCAATTGAAGGGATCGTATAGTGATGCTCCAAGTAAGTGGGACTGAGCTCAGTTAATTGCTTAATTGCATAATTAGCCTAATTAACCTTTCTAGTCAGGCCATATAAATAAATAAAACCGAGTAGGAAATTGGTCGAGCTCGATTCGAACCCCGGTCTTCGGCGTGTGAGACGAGCATGCTATCCACTCTGCCATGCCATTTTTTTTTCTCTATGGTACTCTGCCATGCCAGCACTATGGTTTGGAATGATCAAAGGCGCATCTATAATAGCTAGTGAATACGGTGTCTTTGCTCACTCCCATCCTCCTCCCTTCCCTTCCGGCGAGGTTTAGGTGTCCATTGAGATATTGGAGACAGATGCATGCATTTCCTTTCCTCAAAAACCAATTTACCGACGAGTGAGGCATAGAACCGAATGGGCAATGGCGTTCTATGGACTCAGCTTTGCAAGACGCTGTCGCGTTCCACTCTTACAGGTAAAGCTTAACATCATCACCACACATCAGTGACCACACTCTAGGTCAAAAAAGTGCCCCCCTGAATTTTGACGGGTGTCCACCATGATATGCGAGACAGTTACTGTGTAATTTCCTTTCCTTCTTCTTCTTCTTCACCATACAAAAATGGCACATACCCAAGCGGGGGGATTGGCCAAGGTACGGTGGTGAATGCCAAGGGAAAAAAAAATAATAAAAGCGGGAAAAAAGTGAAGTAAAATAGTGAATGTTTGAAATTAGAAAATATGTATGAATTGTTAAAAATTTAATAAATAAACAAATTAGATATTCCAGGAATCAATTAAAATACGCTTTTTGGACATTCGGTGGAATTTTATATGGATTTAGCAGGGTAAACGACCAGTTGCAAGGATGTAATCATGAAGGTAGCCGCAAATAGAGCTTAACGAGAAACCCGTGGCGCTCGCACCAAACGAGAGCAGAACCGGTAGAGACAAAGGGAGACCTAACCTCGAAAGAGGGATTTCCAAATACTGTTTTCTCTGAAATGCGAACCGCCGGCAAGAGAGGAGATAATGGTCAATTGTTTCAACTTCTCTGCATGTGTTACAAAGGTTTGTCGTAGCGAACCCACATATGCATAAGTACAAGTTGAGGTGGGGGATTCTGCATCGCAAAAGCGTCATGGACACTTCACACCGCCTTGTCTTACATGAACGGACATTCCATGGGAACTTTAAATGTTGAAAGTCCGCGGTATTCAGCAACGGATCACCCAGGCTGGCTGATATATGTTGGAATCGCTGAAAGCGGGAGGTCTCCAACATAATAAGGTGGGGTACGGGATATATTACAGGGGCAGTGAGAGCTGACCTAGCCAATAAATCAGCCACCTCGTTGAAATAGATTCCCGAATGACCAGGTACCCAGACAAAGCGGACCTCCTTTACTGTGCGCGGAACAAAAAACTTAAGGGAACGCATCAATAGAGAGGTGCCGGAAGATTGGAGAGAGATTAAAACTGAAAGGCAGTCTGCAAGGATAAGTACCCGTGCTACATGCGACGGAATTTTAAAAGGAGCCAAACCAAGTGCCAAAAACTCTGCAAAGAATACAGAAGTGTAATCCGGGATACGAACGGAATAGCTGAAAGCCAGATCCTGTGAATATATCCCAATTGCCGCCTTCTCACAGCTCCCGGAAGCATCAGTGGAGAGAACAGCATGATGAGGAAAATGCTGTAAGTGCACAGCCAGAAGACCATTTAGGATATTTGCGGGCATATGTTTTGCATGGGACGGAAAGATATGGTCGTAATAGAAGACGGGATCAGCCTGCGTGTCAGCAACTCGTTGCAAGGAGGTCAGATCGACCTGAAGCGGGGCCAGCAGGTTCTGCGTAAACCTAACTTGCGGGAGCTGATAACGTGGCCAATGACAAGAGAAAAACAGGTGTGGCTGGGATAGGAAAATGGGAGTATTAACACCGGGGGCCGGGTCAAAGGACCTGAGGAAAGTACGCACCGTGAGTAGCTGGAAGCGGGAATACAGATCGGGAATACGGGCTTCCAGATTAAGGAGAGCATTGGAAGACGATCTTGGGAGCCCTAGGCATAGCCGTAGGGCACGCCTTTCCAGTAAGGCTAAAGGCTGCAGCTTATAGTTTGCGCTGCCAGAGAACAAGACTCAACCGAACTCCAGAATTGGTCTTATATAAGCCTTATAGAGGAGAAGTAAGGTGTCGCGACGCATGCCAAAATTTTTATTGCCTACCCGTATCAGCCGGCCTAGAGCCCGTTCGCCTTTAATAACATTATTTTTAATATGCTGGCGCCAGTCCAAACTTGGGTCGTAAGTTACACCTAGGTATTTAACCGACTCCACCTGTGGAATTGGGGTGGAACGATAGACTAGCAAGATGTACAAAGGGGTGTCTGGAGGAAATACCAGCACGCCACACTTGCTGACATTAAGTGATAAACTAATTTGGTCCAACCAATCTTCAAGAGCAAACAGGTATGCCTGCAAAGACTGGTAAAGAGCATGAATATTCTTTTCTGAGGCGAAAAAAGCTATATCGTCTGCGTATACAAATACTCTAGTGTTGGGATGAATGGGAATGTCTCGAACCAATATGTTAAAAAGCAGCGGTGACAGAACAGATCCTTGCAGCACACCTCTGGATTGGACATAGGTATTAGAACAGAAAGATCCGTCTGTACAGAAGAACATCCTGTCTTTTAAAAATTCACAAATCCAGGAATAAATGTAGTGCGGTGGATGTAGCTGTGCAATTTTGTTAAGAAGGACCGTGTGTTCCACGCTGTCATAAACCTTAGCAACATCAAGTGTTACCAAGGCTGAAACTTCCCTCTTGCGCATTGAAAGTCTGATTCGGCTTTCTAGATCCACATGTGCGGTCCAAATGGAACAGCCGCGACGAAAGCCAATCTGCGCAGAGCTGAGGCCATTTACGGCATTAACATGTTTTGTGAGGCGACAATGTACTACTCTTTCGATCAACTTGACTAAATTTGAGGTTAAAGCAATTGGCCGTATATTGTCTAATTGAAATCCGTTCTCTGCATTCTTCAAAAGCAAAATTATTTTCGCAATCTTCCAACTCTGAGGAATCCACGTGTTTTCTAATGACGCGTTGACGATATCTAGAAGATGAGTGGTGAAGTCTTGCGCTAAAATCTTCAACATACCCACAGTAACCCCATCAGATCCAGGGGCAGCAGAATGCATTGAAGAAACAATTGGTAGGAGCTCCGATACATCAACCTCAGTATAGTCCGAACTTGGGGCGAGTGTGTGTAAAGGTTCTGTTTTCTGCATCTGAAAACGCAAAGCCAGCCCCTGAGCGATTTGTTCAAGGTTATGCTTAGTCTCCTGAGGAGACAACACTATTGACTTAGTGCAGTTGGCGGTCAGAGAGTTCTTATTGCGCACCATGAACCTATATAGAGCCTTCCTATTCTGTGGACTTGACAGATACGTATTTAAATCGTGATTATATTCCTCTTTGGCTTTTTTGACAGTTCGTTTGAAAGAGAGAAGAATTTATAATTTATCCAATTAGCTGGGATCTGATTATAAGAAAGGCTTTTCCAGGCAGCTTTGCGACGACGGTAAGCCTTCTCACACTCCTCCGTCCACCATGGAGACTTCTGTCTGTCAGGGACTGAGGTGCACACAGAGAATACAGAATGCTCAGCAGCATCTTGCAGAAAGGAAATGGACTGCTGCGCTCTCTCTGCTCGACTGGAGCTAACTATAGCTGGAAGTGTCGCAGACATTAATTTTTTGCATGAAATGTGATTTACAAATTTCATTGTCGCCCCACTCTTTCTGAGGGGAGATGTTAGAATGTTAAAAGTTATTGGAAAGTGGTCACTAGATGTACCCGAGTCCTCTGTTGACCATGCAGACACCCCAACCCCACGAGTAACTAATGTTAAATCTATGACTGAACGATAAGCTCCTCGCATAAAGGTTACAGCTCCGGAATTACAGCAGCGCACTGCATGCGTGGCCATCCATGACCAAAGAAGCTGGCCGCAGGAGTCTGAACTGCTACCCCAGGTACTGTGGTGCGAATTAAAATCTCCTGCGATGACTATACCGCTTGCGTTGCTAAATAAGCTATCCAAACTGTCTGTCCTGTGAACGCCTACAGGGAAGTAGACGTTTGCGATAGTAACTTTCGCGCACTGTGGAAGTAAGATGTCGACTGCCAACAGTTCGCAGTCAGGGAGCATAATTTTGTTCGAAATAGAGGCCCGGTGACACATTTTGGTAGAGACCATAGTAACTAACCCGCCGCCCCTTCCGGTAACGCGATCAACTCTGAAAACACGGAAGTTTTTCATTGAGAATGATTTAAGTGGAGAGAGCCACGTTTCTTGCAAAAGAACTATATCTGGATTATGTTTACGAAGAAGTAGTTCAAAATCTGGAAGGGAAGAAAGTAGAGAGCGGCAATTCCACTGAATAACTTTGAGACCCGCCATGATTATTGACTGAGGAAAGAGGCAGCAACAGCCTCTTTCAGCACATCAGACTGGGGGATTCCTTTTGAAGGTCCTTTCCTTGCTTTGGGTTGCGAAGCAACTGTCTTCGAGGGTGAGGAAGGAGCTGGACGCTTCTGGGTAGGGCATAGCATTTCAACATCCGTGGCGCAAATATCGACACTAGACACATTGCCTGGGGCGGTGGTGGGAGGCGGGACTTGGGATGCGTCCGGAGGCGAGATGGAGTGACTAGTACTAGCAGCACAAGTTGGGAGAGATACAGACGTCACCGCCTGAACAGATGATTGAGGAAGCGCAGATTGGCCTGCAACTACCTGCGATAAAGCCTCAGCAAAACTGCTCAGCATTCGCTCGACGACCACAGAAAGAGCCTGCTCTACTGTGGACACTATAGAAGCAGTCACATTTGACTCGAGTTCTCCAACAGAAGATCGCGCACGGCTAGCGTACGAGTTATTCTTGCGTTCAAGATGTGCATAAGCATCAGCTCTCGAGCATCGCTTCACCTGGATAATATCTAACAGGCTTTGCTCGTCAGCGCGTTTCGAGCAGTTGGCATCATCAGCTGGGTGGTTGGAGTTGCAGAGGCAACACAGGGGCTGATCAGAGGAGCAGTTGTCAGCTGAATGACCTTGACCACAAAGACGGCAGCGCGTCGCTGATTTGCACGCTTTACCACTGTGACCGAATCGCCAGCAGTTAGAACATTGGAGAGGACGGGGCTGCAGAGGGTCCACACGGTACACTATCGGCCAGACCTTGAGCTCAGAAGGACAGGAGGAGCCAGCAAAAGTTGTTATGACTGATTCTGTCGGTACGCGCGAACCATTTGCTTCTCGACTGCACCTGTAGACAGCAAGAACCCCCACACCTGCATCTTGAAACTCTTCAAGTATTTCCTGCGGGGAAGAAGCTGGGTCGACGCCACGAACAATGCCTTTGGAGCATGCGAGCTGTTCCGGGATGAAGGCTTTCACCGGCAATGAGTCAAAAATTTTGCACTGTAGCAGGTCTGTGGCGCAAGCAATGTCAGAGGACTTGCAGACAATGCCTCTACGGCCGAACGGCCGCACCTCAGAGATCTGTAAATAGTGCTTGGTTAGAGACTTGAGCTCCTGTTGAAGAATTTTAGAGCTTTTGATCTTGATCACGCCCTCACCGATCGGTACGAGAGCCACAGGGATGACGTCAATTCCATTTTTCTTAAAAGATTCCAGCGGCAAGCTTTGGGTGGGCAAGCTGGCAAACCAGGCTGCCGACCCTCCGCCCGGGGAGGTCAGCGACATACCTGAGCCAAACGCGCCCTCAAATGCGCATTTACCACGCCTACAGACCTAACCTTAGACCTGGCCAAATCCCCCCGCGTAGAAAGGCCTCACCAATAACGAGCACGCAGGCACCACCAAGAAACCGCAGTTGATTTCACAGCGAATCTTCTCGACGTTCCAACGTTCGACGTTCGACGTTCCTTCTTTCACTCCCACTTCCTCCCTTCATCTACGGTGCAGTTCAGGTGTCCACCAAGATGACAGAGAATTACTGCGCCATTTCCTTTCCTCAAAAAGCCTTGCGAGTGGTGGCGTTCAATGGACTCCCTGGCAGCGCTACAACACGCTGCCGCGTTCCACTCCTTAAAGCGAAGCATCATTAATTAGCATTTAATTAGTATTCAGGCATTAATCAATATAATTAACCATTAATTAGTTATTTGTCATCACTTAGTAATTAGTACTCAATTATATGTGACGCCACCAGTGCCACAGAGGCAGTCAAAGTGGTGCGGAAAACGCTTCCGCCTCTACGCACTTTAGACAAAGTGCCCCCTGAATTTTTGTTTTTGATGTTGTTGCGACTGTGAGAAAGAAAAATTGGCGGGGGCTTAGCTTTGGTTAAGCTTGGTAGGTTGCGAAAGCAAAAGCGCAGCGCCTCCAACTGAAGGAACGCAGTGCGCCGCGCCTACAGGTCACGCGTGGCTACCGGCCGCCGCTGCGCGACTGAAAGCGTCTTGGAACGCAGTGCGCCGCGTCTACAGGTCACGCGTGGCTACCGGCCGCCGCTGCGCGACGACTCAAAGCGTCTTCAGTAATTTTTTTTATATTTTGTTTTTGATGTTGCGACTGAGAGAAAGAAAACATCTACAGCTGGTATATGATGTCACAACGGCAGTAGCGACACAGGTGCGCGGCGTAACTGCAGCCGGGCTATCTGAAGGAGCGAGTTGCTCGCCCATATTCACTCCGCTAAAGGTCAAACGTAACTGCGGCCGGGTCACGCGAAGGCTTGAAAGCGCGAGTAGTATTGCTTTCGCAATAAAATAGCACAAGATACACTTCAATGAGCGAACTGAGTACGCACCTGGAAAGGTCACGATTCCGGCTGATGTATTGACGAGTCCACCGCGCTGAGTAGTAAAAGCACGCGCACTGTTTTCCTTCAGCTCCATAAAGGAAAGAACTGTTAAACAATCCCGCCAGCAATAATAAGCGAATAATTACTTCTATGTCGAGGTTCTCCAAGCACAAAGTTCCCACGGAACACGATCAGAAATCGCACACGCCGTGCACTCAACCACTCATGCGGAGTGTGCGAAACTGATGCATGTTTTCTATCGTCACTTTTTTATAAGTAGTAGTCTGCTTGCTGTGGTACAATAAATAATAATTTTTAAATTGTAGCATATTACTTTTTTCACAACTGCCATGAGCAGTTTGTGCTATTATTGATAAAATATGACACGAGCGTCAATGCGTTTACAGTGCGCAGTTCTTCCGTTTGAGGCCAGATGGCGCCACAGGTCAACTCTAAACACGGCGCCCTTCTAGCTCACTTTAGCTAACTGTACTTTAGCCATGACGAGCCTCGTACGTCGCCACCGTGTTTGCCGCAACCATGGAGGAAAAAAAACTAAGGAGGGAGCGTGACGTCACGCGGCCAGCGTTCGCAAGCCGAGTTGTTTTGAAGTCGTTTTCTCCCTCAGTTTTTCGCTCTCCGAGGCAGTCCTTTATGTTTTGATTCTGGTATGTTTTAGTGCGCGCGTATGCGCGACCCGCGGCGCGGGCGTCTACAGCAAGGAAGTTGATCTACAGTTAGTCTGCCGCGCTAATCGGCGCATGCGCGCGCTCAGCGGGGCTAGACTTTACCGTACGCTATCACGTGGTGTGATCACGGGGGGACACACTCTCTTTTTTTTTGCTATATCTTTACTTGTTTAGACTAGGCTTCAAGGCTGTCGCCGGACGCTCCCTCCTTAGTTTTTTTTCCTCCATGGCCGCAACCATGGAGGTAAAAAAACTAGGAGGGAGTGCGCTCAGCCTCTGCAAGCCATCCTCCTCTGACGCCGCTGCCGAGGGCCCTTTTGCGCACTGACTCATGGGAAATAGGCCCTCCTCCACAGTTACCAGACTGCCAGCCAGCGGTGCTTTTTAGTGAACGTCCGTGCTCCGATGTAGCGCAGCGCAGCGCTTTGGCGGAATGCGTACCGAGCTCGAGGTTGTCTGCAGGCTCCGCGTCTCTGTTGATTACACTCGAGTTTTTGGGTGCACTGTAGAAAACTGCGGGTAAACTTTTCATCAAAGGGTGCGGCCACGACCTCGTCACTGTTCAACTGTGGTTCATAAAGAGAATGGAGAGGAATTCCTTTCGTCGTTATACACACATACGGAGCGTTTATTTCAGCGCATGCTATGAGCGGAGAACTCGAGAGTAGGCGAAGAAACGAGCCTCTAAAAAAGGGCGCAGCGGCTTCCAGAGCGCTCACGGCGGACGGACGTGTTGAACGAGCGCTCCGGCGCGCTGCGCAAGATTCTATTTCTCGGGCAGGCGGACTTCGGCCCGCCCATGGGCCCTCCGTTCTCCGCTATTCTCAAGGCACAAGTCGTGCCGAATACGCGCGCGCACATAGGCGGTTCCGACGTGAAATTCAGCAGTGAAGTATTTCTCTCTCTCTCGCTGTCGAGAGAGAGTGCCGGCGGCTTTACGTCTGCCCCTGCGCGGGGTCTCCCGGCCACTGCGCACAAGCACTTACAAAAAGAAGTAAACTGTATGTATACATAGCCGCGCGCTCGTAGCGTCCTGTCTCGGACTAATCGCGCGCGCGGCATACTGCACTAGCGGCCGGTGTGGGGCGCCCGGCCGCGTATACCGTCGGAGGTAGCACCCAGTGCGGAGCGTTCGTGTCACGCGTGCACTACCTGGCGAAGAGCGAGCGGGAAGTCAAGCCCGCCTGTTCGATGAACGCACAGAGGCTCACCACTGTTCTGTCACGGGTATAGAGGCTAGAATATCACGGGTGCGCGCAGTGCCGCGCGGCCACAGGAGCGCTTCGAGACTGTCCGGGATGATTCCCAGCGCCCTGCAGGCCGCGAGAATCTCGCGACGCGGCACTGCAGAAGCGGCACAGCGAAGGAGCATGTGCTCCAAGTGTCTCCACTGCGCCGCAGTCAGCGCACGCGTCGCTCGGGGATGGTGGCCGCTGCGGCGAGCGAGCAGTTTGCGCTCACCACGGAGCCGTCAGTGAACGTGTTACGTCCTTTATTGCTGGTAGCAGGGTACAGACTGGCGGGAAAGCCGCCAACACGTGACACATGGTAGCTCAGGGTTGCTTGGCCCTAAAGATTGTCCCGCTATAACACTCCTCCCCCCTACGTCACGAAGTCCTTCAGATACGCAGGGCGGCTGCGTTGGCGCTGTGGTCGCTGGACTTGAAGGGAAGCACTCGCTTCACGGTCCTCACCACAGGAAGCAGATTCGGTACTGGGCACTGCAGCCTCCTCCAGTCTTTCTCCTTGGTCCCGTCTTCCAGGGTCCTCTAGGCTTGAAGGAATGCCAAGCCCGGAACACTCTGCCGGGGAAGCAACCAGCGGTTCCTCCTCTTCACACATCCCAGAAGCGAAACTGTCCAATGCGTAGCTGGCAGAACGACTTCTGAGTTGGTCAACATGACGTCTCCATCGACGACCGTCCTTGGTGACGACCAAGTACGACACTGGTCCTGTGACAGCATCCACAATGCCCGGCAACCACTTGGGCCCATAGAGATAGTTGCGCACAAACACTCGATCCCCCACATCAAACAGTCGCACTGCCTGGCTACGGCGCTGCATCACCTGCTCTTGTTTCTGCTGCACACTGGACTGCAGGTCAGGATGCAGACGCTCTAACACAGTTGAAAGTTTCCTGCCCATTAGCAATTCGGCCGGGCTCTTGCCTGTTGTAGCATGAGGCAGGATATGCTGGGTCATTAAAAACCTAGCCAGACGTGTGTCGATATCGCCTCCAACCATTCGCTTGAGTACTCCCTTGGTTTCGCGCACCATGCGTTCTGCTTGACCATTCGAAGAAGGGTGATATGGGGCAACGGTCACATGTCGGATTTGAATCCGGCACATGAAGTCTCTGAACTCCTCCGAACAAAAGGCAGTGCCATTATCAGAAACAACAGTTTCTGGAATGCCATGGGTAGCAAAAAGGAAACGAAGCTTCGCACAAACTGTAGCTGTCGACATGGAATTCATCCGGCACACTTCCAACCACTTTGAGTGAGAGTCCACCACAATGAGGAAAACTTTGCCTTGGAAGGGCCCAGCAAAATCGATGTGTAGTCTTGTCCAAGGACGCTTGGTGAATTCCCAAGGGTGAATCTTTGCAGCTGCTGGCGCAGACCTGGATTCCTGACAACGTGCACAGTCTCTCACCTTCTGCTCAACATCTCTGTCGATTCCTGGCCACCACACGGCTCCTCTGGCAAGCCCCTTCATCTTGACAATTCCTGGATGAGCTGTGTGAAGAATGTCCATGACATACGGTCGAGCTGGCTCTGGAATGACCACACGACTGCCCCACAGCAAACAACCTTGGTACACCGACAGTTCATGCTTGCGGCTCACAAACGCTGCAAACTCTTCTGGCAGCTTACCCTCTGGCCACCCATGCTGCACCCAATTGCAGACTCTAGCCAACAGCTTATCCCTTGACGTGAATCTTGCCACCTTCCTAGAGTTCCATGCTACTTCCGGCGCCATTTCCAGCATCCCTACTTCCCAAAGACGCTGCTCCTCTTCCTCTGCCATACTGGCTCTCAGTGGTAAACGACTGAATGCATCAGCATTGGAAAGCTTCTCCGCTGGTCGATACTCAATTTCATAGTCATAAGCCGATAACATGAGGGTCCAACGCAGCATCCGTGGTGATAGCACCTGGGGAATGGGCTTGGCATGGTGCAACAGTCCTAAGAGGGGTTTGTGGTCTGTCACAATTTTGAAATGTCTCCCATATAGAAACTGATGATACTTCTTTATGCCAAAGCCGATGGCGAGCGCTTCTCGGTCTGTCTGGGCATAATTCCGTTCTGCCGCACTCATAGTTCTCGACGCATATGCAACCGGTCTCTCGCTGCCATCTTCGCACACATGACTCAACACAGCACCCAGTCCGTACGGGGATGCGTCACAGGCCAGCACTAGGGGTTTGTTGACATCATAGTGCACCAGAACATGTGATGACTGTAGCAGATCTTTCGCCTGGCGAAATGCTTCCGCCTCAGCTTCCATCCAACGCCACTCGCGACCCTTGTCCAACAGCCGGTACAGTGGCTCCAAGGCATGAGCTGCTCCTTTAAGAAACTTGTTGTAAAAGTTCAGAGCTCCTAAAAAGGCTTGAAGTTCCTTTTTGCATGTCGGCTCTGGGGCCTTGTGAATAGCACGCACCTTGTCTTCTGTCGGCTGCACACCTGCAGAGTTCACACGGAATCCCAAGTAACACACTTCCTCAACACCAAATTGACATTTGTCAAACTTTAGTCGCAGACCGTCTTCATGAATTCTTTTGAGCACTTCTTGTAAACGAGCATTGTGCTGCACCTCATCCTTTCCACCGATCAAGATGTCATCCAAGAACACAAGAACACCATCAATTCCATGCAACAGTTCTTCCATGTACCTCTGAAAGATAGCCACTGCCACTGCCACGCCAAATTGAAGACGGGTTACGCGGAACAGTCCCCGATGTGTTGTAACCGTCAACAAGTCAGCTGTTTCTTCATCAACAGTCTTCTGTTGATACGCCTGTCCGAGGTCTAGCCTTGAAAACTTCGAGCAACCTGCCAGCCTGGCAAACAGCTGCTCCGGTGTCGGCAGGGGATACGTCTCCCACTGCACTACACGATTGACTGTGCTCTTGTAGTCCCCACAGATCCTTATCGATCCATCTTTTTTGACAACTGGAACGACAGGTGTTGCCCACTTCGAGTGCCGCACAGGCTGGAAAATGCCTTGGCTCACCAACTTGTCCAGTGCTTCGTCCACCTTCGGTCTCAATGCAAACGGTACTTGTCGTGGCTTCAGAAATCGCGGCGGAGCTGCCGGGTTCACCTCTATGCGTACAGGAGGCCCTTTACTTGTCCCAAGTCCAGGCTCAAAGACTGAAGAATACTTCTTGAGCAAGGCTGTTGTTCCCCTACTGCCAGTTCGACTCGGCTCGTACACACTGTGAACACCACTCAGACTTATTCCCAAAGACTTGAACCAGTCCCGACCGAGAAGTCCGATACTAGCACCCTTAACCACCACCAATCGCAGGCGATGTTCCTGCCCCTTGAATTCCACCTTCACGGTCAGTTCACCCAACACTCGTAGTTCCTTGTTATTGTAAGCTCGGAGATGAAGATTACTTGGGCGCAACGCCCTTTTCGATATTCGCAGCTTCTGCATAGTCCGGTCGTTGATGACTGAACACACTGCACCAGAGTCCACCTCCATCTCTAGGGGACTTCCGTTGACGCGCACTTCCACTCTCACGGCTGGCTCTTCACCAGACAGCACGAACACGTCGTAAACGTCCGACGCAGCATTCTTGTGACGGCCTCCACTGGCCCGTTTTTTGTTCTGAGAGTTGGGTTCAGCCGAAGCGCGAGCTGCCGCCTTCCTCCTGCATGCTCTCACTATGTGCCCTCGTTGCTTGCAGAAGTGGCACTGCATATTCATGAATGGGCAACTGCTTGGCGAATGCGCACCCTTGCAGCGGAAACATACGCTTGTGCTTCCAGGCGAACCAGCCTGCTTATGGGTACCCTCCTTGGCTGTCACTGGCGCAGAGACCTTCGCAACACACGGGTCGAAACGCTGCCCGCTCACGCTGCCAACTTCACACGATGCGGCACTGCCGCGAATTTGCTCGGTCTGTCGCTGCGCAGATTCCATTGCAATGGCTTTCTCCCGAGCTGTAGCAAACGTAAGCTCCGGCTCCGCCAGCAACCGACGCTGAAGGGTCTCGCTTCGCACCCCGCACACTAGCCGGTCGCGCAACATGTCATCGAGCGACGCACCGAAATCGCAGTGTTCCGAGAGACGTCGCAATTCTGCGATGTAGTCGGCAATTGACTCACCGGGCTGCTGTTGACGTGTGCCAAACTTGAAACGCTGTACTGTCACCGACGGTCGCGGCGAGAAGTGGTTTGAGAGACGCCTGACGATCTCATCGTAGGCCACGGCCGACGGCGCATCCGGAGAACAAAGGGAGCGAACGATGGCATACGTTGCTGGGCCGCAAACGCTGCAGAGCGTTGCTCGCTTCTTCTCGTTACCGTCGATGTCGTTTGCTTGAAAGAAAAATTCGAGGCGCTCCAAATACAAGGGCCAAGACGTCGCCTCTGTTGGAACGAATTCCCCAATCGTGCCCAGCGCAGTTGCCATTTTTACCTCGTCGCCAATTATATGTTACGTCCTTTATTGCTGGTAGCAGGGTACAGACTGGCGGGAAAGCCGCCAACAATTGACACATGGTAGCTCAGGGTTGCTTGGCCCTAAAGATTGTCCCGCTATAACAGAACGCAAGCAGATGGTCGCCTAGTTGCTCGTACAGCGAGAGAGCGAAACCGAAACCGAAATCCAGCTAAGAGCTACCACTGCCTTGTCACGTGAGGGCCTATTTCCCATGATGCTTTCCATTATATTTTTTATGACTAGGCTTCAAGATTGTGACGTCATGGTCCCTCCTAGTTTTTCTTCCTCCATGGCCGCAACTATAGTGAACTAGAATATTTCTAGTGGCGCGACCGCCTCCGCTGCAGAGGGCCTCGAGCGGAAGAAAGTTGCGGCGGCGCTGTAGTCGCCCGCACTTGAAAGCGCGTCAGCCGCGGCACCTTTCAGGCGGCCGTCGCGCTTGCAGGACACCGCTTCCGCCGATGTTTTAGGCGATTCAAGTTTACCACCACGAAGGGATGCAAAACTACTAAGGGGCAAAAATGTTTGCTTTCCGCTTTCTGTCCCGTGTAGCTTCGTTGTGCATGTGGAAATATTCCGATGCTGTCGCTGGCGGACCGAAGAGTTCCGTAATTGTCTGGCCGGGGACAGCCGCTTCACATTTCGCGGTGGTATTCGTTGCAGTTTGCCTTGATTAGTATTGACCCTGTTTTATCCATGAACGAGCAAAATGAAAAAAAAAAAGTGATTTTGCAAACGCTCACTACGATTTCGCGGGCGGCTCAGCTGTATAGCTGAATGCAATATACATTCCTCGCTTCGCTCATACTCTTTGTATGGTAAATTTCATCTCACTGATGGTGCGCTTCACACAAAATATGTGCTTGCGTCCTCGCTTTCAAGCGCCATTAAATACGAAATAAAAAGGATTCCCTGTCTATGATCAAGATACCACCGACCATGTGACAAGAGCACATAAAGAAGGTAGTTCGCCGTAAGTGAAATGAAACGGCGATTAATATTGTCTCCTTACTAGCATTTTGAAAGAAATACGCTTTGTCAAAATGTTAAAATTGCTCTCCGTGACTCATACGACCTCCTCCCTCTGTAACCAGCCTCGGAACTAGCTGCGGCATTTAATTACGCCGAGTCGTGGCGCTATTCTATTTGTGCTGCGTGTGTGCGTGCGTGCGTGCGCACGCGTGGGGCAGGGGACGTGACGCACCTGAATACCCTGTGTGGTACTGGATACATGTTCTTGGTTTATTAGGGAGATTCCATTATTTTTCAAAGCATTTAATATCTTCATCTATGCTTCTGTATCACAAGGAATTTGCACTGCACTTACTACTACTACTTGGTACGCACAGGTGCTTGGCACAGTCATGAACAACAAAGTTTTCACAGACCACAACAATGAGTTGTACTACACAATATGTCCACTTTTAAGCCGACCACTGCACAACAGCTTGGTTGATATGTGATCATCATATGCGACTAAGCTTTAAATGCTGGTGCGACTTTCTGCGTGCTGCTTCACGAGACTTATTCAAGCCTTTAATATAAAAGTGCATGCGGGTCACCACATAAAATCCAATCATGTTGGCTGTAAGTGTTTGGTTGTGCTCCTCACATCCAATAGCTGCAATGTGCTTGTTGTGTATGACAGCCAGCACATCCATGATGCTGTCGTGATGGAGCTTGTTCGAGCTGAAGCAGCCTGTAAATATATCTTCAAGGTTGGTAATAAACTTGAAAAGTTTTATAGAGGGATAGAGCAAGCCACCGAAGTCACAGGCTCTTGTGAATACTGCTGCGTTCAGCATCTTTCCTTCCGAGGCAGGTAGTAGCAGCACGCTCCTGTGCTGTTCTCGCGTAGCCAGTTGTGCAACCTGGTGCATAACAGTGGTTTAGCCGCCGCTTGGGAGGCATCGTAAACACTGATGCAGAAAACGCACGCACGGAGCAACACACCACGACGCAAACAACGACATGCAACCATAGAGTAACATAAAAGTAAAGAGCGGACACTCGGGCCCTTTCGCGGCCGAGTTCGGCGCTTCCCCGTTTCCGCCAGATGACACTGAACGTGCAAATAAAAAAAGGAAAAAGAGTATGGTCTTGGCATATCTTGGCTTGCAGTGACGTGCGCTGCGCGCCTACGGCCGCAGTTACGTCAGCAACAGCGGCGTCTTTTAAGTGCGTCAAGCCAACGGGCAAGCACGCCCAGGCGGCAGTGTGCGACGGACCGACGGTGTGAGCGGCTGTATTTTTTTGCGGCGTCTGCAAGCTTCGTGGGCACGTCCGTTTTGTGTACTGCTGTGGTGCTGCGACGGTTGTTTCTTCCACCCCGTGAACTGTCCAACAAGAAGCTGCAGCTGTCGGCCTTAAAGGCGGCGGCGGCGGCTCTTCCTAAGCACTTCCAAAGAGGCAACAAAGCTGCGTCAAGGGCAGATGCCCACCACCAGGTTTTGACAGTAGAGCCTCCAAGATTCCTGTTTTTAGCTATCATCTCTGAGGCCAGTGCGTTTCCCCGGGTCCGCTAGGTGCGCTGTGCACAAAAGTCGGCCGCTGGGGCCTACGGGAGTGTCCGCTCTTTACTTCTATATTACTCTATGACGCAACTGCGGGAGCAGAAGGCGCGCGCAGTCGCTTCAAGTGCGGGCGACGACAGCGCCGCCGCTACTTTCTTCCAAAGCAGGGTACGCGGCGCACAATAGGAGGCGCCTCCGCTCGAGCCACTGTAAAACTTCTAGTACACTGTACCGCAACGCAGCAGTGGAAATGTCGAAGGTGGCTGCCGAATGTGTTCTTCCTACAAAGATGTGAAAGTGCACAGAAAATTCGTGCTGTGGTGTGGATTGGTGTGGTTAAAGGTGCGGGATGCGATCGTTTGCGAGCTTCACGGAACCGATGGTTTGGTTTATCGGTGTTTAACGGCAACTCAGGCTATGAGGGACGCCGTAGTGGAGGGCTCCGGAAATTTCGACCACCTGGGGTTCTTTAACGTGCACTGACATCGCACATTACACGGGCCTCTCACGGAACCGAACCGCACTGCACCTGTTTGCGCACGTTCGCCATCCACCCTTTCCGAACGGGCGAACGCAGCAAACATGTTCGCCAGCGCTAGATAGCCAATATAGAAAGATTTCGATCTTGGAAAATCTGCGGAGATAAGTGCACAATATAGCCGCATGAACGAGCTGTTCCGCCACCGAAACCTTCACTTTGTGCTTTCATTTGCTGTGCAGTGTGCTGAGACCCAATTTATCGTAAGTTTTGGTGTGCGGCCATTCATAAAAGGCGCGCCCGAGGCCGAGTTAGGAACGAAAAAAAAAGGCGACATACGCTATGCTGCTACTGCATATTGTGCAGTGCCGTGCGAGGAGACAACGCTTACCGTCAGTCCGTGTATTACAAGCTGGAGGCCTTGGTGCTACTGTTGAACTTCGCTCCAAGTTGCGCGGTTTTCGTGGACAACAATCGGAACAAAGCATTTGCGTTGCGGCTGCTGTGCTCAGTGGTTGTCACTTGCTTGTGGTCCATGCGATACAAGTGACTCCGGCTGATGAGACATCGAGCATTTTCATGTGCGCATTTCGAGCATGGAGCGTACCACAATTTTATATGTGAGGCTGACATAATTGTGAATTTCGTGTGCTATGAACACGTTGTCATTCGCGCGTTACAACAGATCGCGGAACCCTTGGAAACGATTGCATGCCAGCTTGTGAAGGCTGTACTGCTTACGTGACTATAGGTAACATTTGTGTGTATTTATTTTTGTCGCCTTTCTGTGCTCAGCAAACCAGTAGAAAATATTTTAGGTTTCCTAAGCACATTTAACAGATTGTAAACAAATGCGGACGATGTGCTCGTGAGCGTTTTAGACCGGTGTCTGCATGCATGTTGTTAGCTTGTATTGGTATAGAGTTACTGTATATGCTACCAAAGGTAGCATATACAGGAACTCTAGTGTTGGTACAGAAATGCGCACCATCTGTCGTCAAGCGGAGAAGCAAAGAGCAAGCGCCCTCACCCTGGCATCGTCTCCGCGGGGAGGCGCGAGACCCGAGAGGGGTAGAGAGGGGAGAACGAGCAGAGCGTTCAAGCCGTGACGACGCGCTCGTCGAGACAGTCATGTAATCCAGTTAATCCTTCATTAAATGTTGTTGTTTGCAGAATTGGTCGTGTCCATCATGTGCACCAACGCTGACAATGTACACAATACGACGACGACCTGTGCGGCCGCAGGAGCATTAAACCTTGCCCTTTTAGATACTAATTATAAAAAAAAAATTAAGCAAAGCCTTCAGCGGATGCAAAGACAAACATTCAGGCGATCCACCCATGGCCTCGAACAGGCGGAGAGCTCAGCGGTTCTCCGCGACATGAAGCACGATCACGTTTTCACGCCTAAAGTGATCAAATGAGAGCTAGTCCTCACATTTCCTTCGAAGCTTTGGCCAAACAATAGTGTCGTCTTCCGACTCCTTTACAACCGTATCAGCCGAAACGCTGCCTGTCGGAACCGAACCATCACACGCAGCAGCCGTCGCGACGGTGCGCGCGCCGACCGTTCAGCAGGCGCGTAATGGCGGAGTGATCACGTAAACGAAGATGGCAGCCCCTATGATACGGTGCTGTAAAGCGTCCATACCGCGCTTTCCGCACCGGTCCGCGGCAGTCACGTCTAACAGCATGTCTCGGTAATCACGGTCTCAGCAACAGACGTTTGTTTCGGTGATTGGGCAGTTGTAAATAAATAATTAGAATGTTACCCTGCCCGAAACGCCTATGTCACAAACGGGCTGGAGATATAGAGAGCGGGCTTAATAAAAAGAAAAAAAATAGCGTTGCTAATAACGCGGGCACACGATATGTTCGCTGCAGCGCGACCCATGCCCGATGCAGAGTTTTGTGGGAAGTGGCGTTATTCGCCAGGAGAGCGCCTACCGGCATTTTCACATGCAGTGCTATCGGATTGATGTTCGCCGATAAGCCAGCTTCAATCTAATTTCACAGTACGTTCATTTCTGCGCCTAATGACTGCTGAGCCGCAGCAGAATTTATTTCCTTCTCGTCGTCCCTCCAAGCAGTAAAAAAACTTCCCATTTGGTTTTTACCCACTAGTTCTGCCCAGCTGGCCCTCAATTGGGAATTTTTGCTTCCCATTTGACCCACAAATGGAACCACTTACTTCCCAGTTGGTCCCCAGTTCTTCCCATATGGCTCTCGATTAGGATACGGTGTTTCCCAGTTGACCAGCAACTGGGGAACGATGTTTCCCAGTTGCTGGACAACTGGAACCATTTGCCTCCCCCTTGGCCCCCATCTGGGATCAGTTGTATTCCAACTGTCTCAAAGGGGTGCCAGTAGGCATCCAACTGGAACCATTTACTCCCATTTGAAACCAGTTACTCCCAGTTACTCCCAGGAACGATGTTTCCCAGTTGCTGGACAACTGGAACCATTTGCCTCCCCCTTGGCCCCCATCTGGGATCAGTTGTATTCCAACTGTCTCAAAGGGGTACCAGTAGGCATCCAACTGGAACCATTTACTCCCATTTGAAACCAGTTACTCCCAGTTCAATTTCCAGTTGAATATATGGCTTAAATACTGCAGTTGTAATAGCTGAAAAATTCTGCACTGAAAAAAATTTCTGACGCTCTCAACTTTCTGTTCCTTGGGTCATCTCTTGCCTAGAGGCTTTTGCTATAGCATGCTATGATAAATTGATAATGCTAAACTAATGCAAAGAGCATTATGCCGCAAGAGCAATATAATGCAGAGAGCATTATGTTCACAATGCCAGCGGACTCTCACGGGAAGAAATGCCCAAGGGACAGTGGGATGAAGACCTTATATTTTTGTAATACAGCACGTAAAGCATAGGTGCTTGCAACCAATGCTTTATGCAATTACGGATGCCTTACAAAAAAACGTAACTGCGCTTTTTCCTTGACCCATGCCGGCTTTGTTATTTCAACTACGATGTTATTAACTTCAGTTAAAAGCATCATAGTCGAAATAACAGTTGGTGGGTACTTCTGGTGGGTGGGGCGAGTTGGTGGGTACTTCTGAAACAGCGCAGACAAGACAAGAGCGCTGTGTTGTGCGCTCGTGTTGTGCGTTTTTTTCTGCCGCCTTTTTCTCGTCTGCGCTGTTTTAGAATGAGAATCGAAATAACAGAACAGGCATATGGGTAGCGCATGTAACATGAAGGCAAGATAACCAATCATCATTATGGTAACGGGCTGGATTCAGAAAGAAAGCAAGTACAGCAGAGACGATCAGGTCAGGTGGGCAGATGAGGTTCGGAAGTTTGCTGGTATAAGGGGGCAGCCACTGGCACAGGACAGAGCTGACTGGAGAAATTTTTGGCCAGCAGTGGACATAGGCTGGTGTTGATAAAAAGTGGGACACAAGAAGTTTATTCTCAAGAAAATAAAGATTTTAAATAAACACTCGCAATTGACCAAACCCAGCCTTAACCAGTTGCGACAGTACTTTGTATCCGTATTGATGTTCTGGTGAATAACTGTTTTCCATTGTCCCAAATATTTTTCTTTATATTTTCTTTATATATTTTCTTCACATCACACAACCACTGTAACCACATTATAAAAACTTATTTTCTTGTGCACTGTTTTTCTCTCTCTCGTGTTGGACTGATGTACGTTATTTATTTTGATTTTGAATGTGTTTAAATCATCCATATGTATGTTTTTTTCAGTCTTTACATTACTTCAAAACTGTACACTCGTTTCTACTTGTTACCGCATTTTACACGTCTATCTGTGCTGTGTGTTTAAGTATTAATATTTTTATGTTCCTTTATTTTGCTGTTTTTTAATGTCTGTATGACTTGCCCTGCCTTGTATGCTGGGCCCTGGGCCTCGTCAAGCTGACAAAAGCTGCTTTTAGCCCAGGTGTCCCACCAGAATTTTTTTCTGAAAATAAACTGAAACTGAACTGAACTATGAGGGCACACATTTATTTATTTATTTGTCAGTACTATCGGTCATAAATCGGACCCAGATAGGAGTGGGCACTGAAACAAACTACAAAGCAAAGTGCACAAAGCCGTACATTATAACAACACGTGTGCTGTTCTAAGCAACCGCAATCGGCACACGCTCAAAAATGCCAACCAGAGTTACACGATGACAACAAAAACCGCGACAATATTAGCTTGTAATATTGTACATTTCTTCAAGGCGGGACCGAAATTGTTCGCGATTTGAGGCCATAACGGCATTTTCTGGTTGTCTGTTCCAGTGTCTTGCTGCAGACAGAAAAAAATGAATGCCTGAAGCACTGCGAAAATTTCACCCCTGTCACACATTTGCTATGCTTATGACGCGTTCTTCATGTTAAGTCATCCTGTATTTAATGCTGTTTGTCAGCATGTACCATGCCATTCATAATGTCTTATAACAGGTGCGGCTGCTTCTGTTCCCTTCTAATCTCAAGGAGAGGCAAGTGGGCTCGTCCGTAAAGTGGGGTAACGGATTCTTTCCTGCGGTAGCATGAGTACACAAAACGCAAAGCACGTCGCTGAATTGTTCAAGCTTCAGAGTTGAAGTTTTGGTATACCCAAAGCTGTTATTAATACTGCAAACCATACTCAAGAACGACACATTGCTTGCGTGGATCAGCTTGTCTCTCCTGTAGAGGCCAATGCGTGGGAATTGATGGAGTATGCTCGAGCTATATGTCTGTCCAGTCGGGTGTTCTTGGGCCTGATGATGATAGTTGTAGTTCCTCTCTCTACCATAATTTTCCTCAGACTTCCGGCACATAGAAGGAACTTCCAAGAAAAGCGTCGGATAAAATATAAAGGTTTAATTACATGATTAAAGGTGAGACAAGAAGGTAAAGTAGGGAGACAAGGTTACAAGGTTGAAGAAAAAAGTATCTTTCCATGCCGAACAGCGGCTTAAATAGGGTGTCCTGCAGGTCCCTAGTTGGGGAATTTGGTTCACGTGTCCATTTGTAGTGGTCCGCCCACAAGGACGTCCCCCAGTTCACCCTCGCCACTTCCTCGAAGATGCTGTCCGGCCGATCCCTCGCAGCAACGATGACAAGCCATTATTAAGATCGAGCCATTCGTCAGCCGAAACACAAGTCTGACACCTGCACTTCACAGCGAGCCACGGGGACAGAGGGCCGGCGTCGCACTTGCGCCGAAAGGTTCCAGGAAGACCGGAAGTCGTTACCGAAGCGCCAGCACGCCAGCACCCGCGCTGGCCACAAAAACAAAGGACAGCCGCCGACACACCATGCCGTTGCGTTTCGTTTGGGTTTGGCACCGCTAATGGGAGTCGAGCCGAGGACCGTTCCCGCGCAGCGGATGTCCACCCCCTAAACCACCAGGGGGCACCCCTGTCGACGCCGCCCCCTTCTTTCGGGGTGCCGGGGCCGCCACGCTGACGCCTCTCCGAAGTCCTGTCTATTGACAGTTTCCAGATGTCTGTAGATTCTTTGTAGGCTGGCGCTTCCCGTCTTTAACACATAGTAGCAACAGCCCCAAGGAGCCGTCCCGATGCTTCGGCGTTTTAGCGGAAGGAGTCGAGCGTAACAATGATCACCATGCTGATGATTGCATCAAGAAATTAAAAATTCGAATGACCAATCTCAACTAAATTCTTCGCTAGCTCAAATAGAAAACTGGTGCTCAACGTGTCAAATGAAAATAAACAGGAAGAAAACGGTAACAATGACAGTAACACGCAAAAGAAAACCCTTCCTATTTCCCTATTCCGTCAATGGACACCCTTTACCTTCTGTTAAAAGCTGAAAATACTTAGGTGTAATCCTCACGTCAGATCTCAGATGGAATGAACATATTGCCACGTATCATTGTAGTGTCCGTTCGTTTGCGCAAGGCCGCAGGAAAGGGGTGTTATCATTTTTGTTCTTGATGCGAGAAGCGACTGGACTAATCTCGATTGATCACAGCCATGAAGAGCTGCATCTACGTGTTTCCAGATTACTCTAGATGAACTCGACCTGTTATCTAGAAGTTTCCTTGCCGGCTTTAAATTGAACGATGCCGCGAGCACTTGGCATTCGTAGTTCGACGACTGGCGAGCACGTTTGTTGCTTACGCCGCCGCCGAGTGACTCACTTCTTTTGCGGGCGCAAGTCAGCCCAAATAAAGAGCTTCGTTTCCAAGTCTTATTGGTGTCTTCCTGACCGCTGGACTGCCGTCACTACAACGTGACTTCTGGTGGAGGTGCTGGGTGGCCTCCCATGTTCCGGACACCTCCTACAAGTCGCGACGCCAGCCCTCTGAGTCATTTACCGCAGGACCTGAGTCCAGTCCACCGCGCAAGCCGACGTCTACAAGGGGACGCACCTGAGTTCGGGATTCTGCCGGACCCTACCCGGAAGCGAAAGCCAGCAGCAACATCTACCATGAGCTTGCCCCAGACAATGACCCCAATCATTCTTAAGCAGCCCCGGGTGCCACCAACCTTCGACGCTTCACCTGGCGCCGACCCCGAAGAATGGCTGGAACAGTTCGACCGTGTGGCTATCTTCAACAACTGGGATGATGCTACGAAACTTAGGTACGTCTTCTTCGCCTTGGAGGGACCAGCAAGAATCTGGTTTGAGAATGAAGAAGCTAGCCTCACGAACTGGGAAACCTTCAAGGAGCAGCTTCTGAAGATCTTCACGAACGTCGTGCGAAAGGAGAGAGCCCAGCAGCTGCTACAGTCTCGCATACAACATCCAAACGAGATCGTGGCAATGTACACTGAGGAGATGAAGCGTCTCTTCCGGCGTGCCGACGCAAACATGAAAGAAATAGTAAAGCTGCTAAGAGCAACTGTTTGCCGGCCTCGTACGGAACCCACCGAAAACGGTTTGGTTTGGTTGGTTTATTAGGGTTTAACGTCCCGAAGCAGCTCAGGCTATGACGGACTCCGTAGTGAAGGGCTCCGGAAATTTCGACCACCTGGGGTTCTTTAACGTGCACTGACATCGCACAGTACACGGGCCTCTAGAATTTCGCCCCCATCGAAATTCGGCCGCCGCGGCCGGGATAGAGCCCGCGTCTTTCGAGTCAGCAGTCGAGTGCCGTAACCCGTGAGCCACCGCGGCGGGGTCCACCGAAAACCGTCGCGGAATTCATAAAAGAGGCAGCTACCATGGAAAAAACTCTTGATGCCCGAGCCCGCCAGTATGACCGCCATCAGCGCTTTTTGTCAGCAAGCTGCATGGACACCGCTAACAACGATAATCTGCGGGAGGTTATACGTGAAGTTGTGCAAGAAGAGCTCCGATGATTGCTGCGAACAGGAACGCAGCCGCAGCTTTCATCGCTCACTGACGTCGTCCGGGACGAGGTTCAACAGGCGACACCGACACCCACGCAGCCTCTGCGTTGTACCTCCGCCCTCTCGCCCCAACCCGCCCGTCCTACGAGCGACGCGTACAGCCGAGGAAATGTGACGAGTGGAGAACACCCGACCAGCGCCGCCACTGCGGCGAAGCCGGTCACATTCTCCGGTACTGCCCATACAGGAGAATGGGCATCCGAGGGTTTTCTTACGACGCCCCACGACCCCGACCCGGCCAGCGACCAGCCGAAATCGAGGAGTTTTTGCGTCGGGAAGAATACTCATCGCCGAGCCGCCTATCGCGTTCTCCGTCGCCATCGTCACCGCGCTATGTATCTCCTAGCCGAAGCTACGCAGTGCGTGGACGCTCCCCAGCCCCCGAAGGTTAAACTGAATAAAGCAGCCTCTGGAGGTGAGGTTGCTTCTGAGCGCAAGGAAAAATATCCTCCATCGACGAAAAGGCACGACCATGCCTCAACTACGACGACGACACCGACGACGACGCGGCCAGACTTGAACCATATACCACCGCCCAGAGAAGTAACGTCGCCCACCGCAGTCTCACTGCCCGACAAAGCCGAGATCGTACACCGAAGACAACGTGCAATACGAAAACGCGAACAAGTGACCTTGAAGTTATGGTCGACGGTCACGCGGTTACTGCCTTGGTGGACACCGGAGCTGACTACTCCGTCATGAGTGGGCCACTCGCTGTCCGACTCAGGAAAGTGACAACAACTTGGGATGGCCCGCTGATCCGCACCGCAGGTGGTCAGGACGCTGCACCACGAGAGTTACTGTAAATGGGAGAACCTATGCGACAACCTTCCTGGTCCTACAGCAATGCTCGCGAGACGTGATTTGGGAATCGACTTCCTTGGTGAACATCGGGATCATCGACCTTCGATCTAAGTCGATCAAGCTTTCCACGGACAAAGCCATACCTGCTGCGACGAGCGCAACTCATCACGTTGCCTTAAACGTCCTCGACGAAGCATTGAGCGTGCCGCCCCGGTCGAGTGTCATCGCCTGCATAGGTACTGGAGACATCGAAACTGCCGAAGGCGTCATCGAGGGTAACACCCAGTGTGGTGTCTTGTTCAGACCAGACGCATGACACGGGACCACGCAAGCGCAGTATGTAAAAACACTCCCCCTTTATTCGTCACAGTGAAGCCACTTATATAGGAAATCATATTGAATGACGATGACGATATGTACACTGAAAGAAACGAAACTGAAACAAGAAAGAAGGATACAACATCGCCTCCCGCTTGAAAATACAACATAGTAATTTGCAACAACCAAAATAACACGAACTAAACACTTATTGTTCAGGTAAAGAAAACCCAAATCTTTCTACAGGTCGGTGTACCCTAGTGCTTCGACGCAAAGGTTGCTCCACCGAATCCTCTAAAGGAGCAACCACTTCTTCAGTAACTTCAGCCCTTGTTTCCGGCAATCGCAACAATTCACCCTCTTCAGCGCCTGCGCGGCTTTCAGGCCCAGCGGTACCCGAGTAGTGATGAGGCAATTCCCATGCCCATTGTTCTATTGTCTGCGATTGATTGCAGGGAACCCGAACTAGTTTAGACGCGTTCCAGCAACGACCGTCGCTCATCAAAAAGCTATTTTTGCCTTTTCTGCCGACAATCTTGAAAGGTCCCATGTAATTTACCGACGCTTTCCCACCGCCTGCTGGATTGCGTACACGAACGAAGTCCCCTACTCTAAAGGCTGGTCTTTTCGCACCTCGCCTCCTGTCCGTATACTGTTTTGCATACATCTGCTTCGCCTTAACCCTAGCAGGAACATTCGAACCGGCATGGACACCCTCTCTTGTCGGCAAACCCACTGTATTGAGTCTTGTCCTTGGCTGGCGCCCGTGGAGCAACTTAGCTGGCGACACACCCGTTGTCGCATGCGGCGTGGATCTATATATGCCGAGATAGTCAACCACAGCAGCCTGGAGGGGCCGTTGTTCCAATCGGGCAACCTGTATGAAATCTTTCAGCACGCGATTAAAACGTTCAATCGCGCCGTTTCCCTGTGGATAGTACAGAGAAGAACAACGATGCGCAATATACCCTCTCTCTCAAGAATGTTTCAAACATTTGCGATCTAAACTGAGGCCCATTATCTGTGACAGTTTCTTCCGGATAGCCTTCTCGGCTGAACACAGTCAGCAAAAAATCGACCACACTCTGTGACGTCACTGTAGATGAAAAGGCAACCTCAGGCCACTTGGAATGATAATCGATCAGCGATATCATGTACCTACAGTTTGAAGGGGCCCCAGTCAATCGGTCCCACTATATCCATTGCTAACTTCTGCCATGGTAGCGCTGTAAACGTCACCGGCTGCAGCGGTGCAAACGACGGTTTAGCGGACTTGTCCGCGGTCTGGCAGATATGACAAAAATGAATTGCTTCTTCTACCTGTTTATTCAAACGCGGCCACCAGTAAAGATCACGTAGTCTCTGCTTCGTCCTCACAATTCCTGGGTGACCTTCGTGCGCAAAACCAACCAGGAGCGAGGTTAATTCACTCGGAACAACTACCTGCTCGCCGCGCATCAAAAGGCCATCAACGAAAGAAAGCTCTTCCCGCACGTTAAAGTACGGCATTACTTCTGCTGGCAAAGCTTTTCTAGGCGCCCAACCATGTACCACGTGCACAACAACCTGTTGCAGTGTGCTGTCTGCAGCAGTGGCCACCTGCAGCCGTTCCTTTTTTAGGCACTCTGATACAACGGACACAATTTCTTCCTGCATCGTCTGCTGCGAATCACAGTCAAGAGGTAGGCGTGAAAGCGCATCGGCCACGACATTTTGCGATCCCTTTTGGTACTCTACGTCGAAGTTATAATACAAAAGTCGAGCTGACCATCTGGATATACGCAAAGGTCGGCGTCCTGTACCGGCAGCTGAAAGTAACGTCACCAGTGCCTGGTGGTCCGTACGTAACAAAAATTTTCTACCCCACAAGTAGACGTGCCAGCGCTCGCACGCGAAGAGACAAGCAAGGGCCTCCCGTTCCCCAGCGGAGTACTTCCGCTCAGCAGGAGTCAGGGCACGTGATGCGGAGGCCACCGTGCGTACGCTGTCACCATCGCGTTGCTGAAGAACGGCTCCCAGACCCTTATCAGAAGCATCTGCCGTAACAATTACATCAAGGTCTGGGTTAAACATTTGTATGACTGGGCTTGAAGGTTTGGTTTGGTTTGTGGGGTTTAACGTCCCAAAGCGACTAAGGCTATGAGAGACGCCGTAGTGAAGGGCTCCGGAAATTTCGACCACCTGGGGTTCTTTAACGTGCACTGACATCGCACAGTACACGGGCCTCTAGAATTTCTCCTCCAAAGAAATTCTAGCCGCCGCGGCCGGGATCGAACCCGCGTCTTTCGGGTCAGCAGTCGAGCACCATAGCTACTGAGCCACCGCGGCGGCAACTGGGCTTGAAGACAAAGCTGTCTTAACAAGCTGGAAGCTACGCTCAGACTCATCATCCCACGTGAACTGTTGACCAGACCGCAGGAGCCTTCTAAGCGGCTCGACGAGATCAGCAAATCGCGGCACAAACCGAGCATAGTAACCAGCGAGACCCAAAAATGACCTCAAAGTGGCAACATCGTGAGGAGCAGGCACTTTGACAATAGCGTCAACCTTAGACTGCAATGGTGTGAGCCCTTTTGAGCTCACCGTATGCCCTAAAAAGGATAGTTCTGAAACAGCAAATGTGCATTTCTGGTTGAGCTTCAAACCTGAATCACCAATGCGTTTTAGCACCTGGTGTAGATTCTTGTGGTGCTCCTCACGTGTCTTGCCCCACACAATCACATCATCAATGTAACAAAGTACGCCTTTACAATCTTTCAAAATGTGCTGCATCATTCTCTGAAAGGCTGAAGGGGCAGATGCAAGGCCAAAACACACTCTTAAAACGAAACAATCCTTCGTGTGTGATAAAGGTGGTTAGTCCCCGACTTTCCGGAGTCAGTTCTAGCTGGCGGTATGCCGACGCTAAGTCGAGCTTTGAGAAGCACGTTCCTCCAGCTAGTTCATGAAGTAATTCCTCTGTATGCGGAAGAGGAAAAGCATCGGCAATTACTGCCTTGTTCACTTCACGTAGGTCCACACACAACCTAATTGAACCGTCCTTCCTCACGACGACGATCGGTGAAATCCACTCCGATGCGTCGACAGGTTCAATCTTCGGCCAGCAGGCGTTGTATCTCTACCGATACCTGTTGCCGTAGCGTGAGCGGCAGGCGTCGGAGTTTCGAAACGACTGGTTTCACAGATGAACGGCAGTTAACATGGTGAACAAAGCCTTTCACATGCCCTAACTGTTCCGTGAACAAGTGCGCAAACTGGTGCGTAAATTCTGAAGGCAGTGAATCAGGGCATGTCACCTGGCAGCAATTCAAGGTTGAGCCGTTGATAGTGATTCCCAGGCTCCGAACGGCATCAAGCCCCAGCAGCGAAGTGCCCTTGGTTGTGACATGAAAAAGCACACTGGCTCTGTTTCCCTTGTAAGATACGTCAGCAAGAAAGCAACCGCTTAACTTGATTTGTTCTCCGGAATAGTTACACAAATTGGCAGTCGGCGGTCGTAATGAGTAGGTGTCGGCTAGATATTTGTGGTAGTGCTCTTCACTGAGCAAAGAAACCGTAGCGCCTGTGTCGACAATCAACGACAATCTTATCTTCCCGATAGAAATGTTGGCTCGAATATCTTTCGCCGACGCATTATGGTCACCGATTTGAAGTACCGTGACGGCGTTGGCCTTCTCGGGCTTTCGAACGGCACATTTCTTTTTCTTCGATTTGCACATGCTTGAAAAGTGACCAATTTTTCCACAAGAGTGGCAACGCTTGTTCCTCGCCGGACATGCAGTCGAGTTAGCCATATGCGATGACGAGCCGCAACTTCCTTGCTCAGAGTCTGACCTTTTTCGCACATCTTGAATCTTGTTCACAGTGCTATGCGCGAATTCCCCGAGCTCTTGTTGTGTTTGCTCAATTTGCTTCCCGATGTCAACAGCACGCTGCAATGTAAGCGAAGACCCTTCATAAAGCAAGCGTTCCCGTGTTGTTCGTGACGAAGTGCCTTCCAGTAATTGGTCTCGAATCATGCTATCGGTAGCACTGCTAAAATTGCAAGTAGACGCAAGGTCCCGAAGACTGTTTGTAAACGCTTGAAATGTCTCACCAGGAAGTTGTCGTCTTTGGCGAAACCGGCGCCGCTCCACCAAATCATTCGTAGCGCTCGCGAAATGCGTATCCAGTGCAGCAAGCGCGTCCTTGAACTGGTCCACCTCTTCCTCCTTGTCCCCCTTGTCCTCGGCCTTGGCGTCCGCAGTCACGTCTGCTCCTTGTGCAAGGATGCTGTAGAATATTCGCTGGCCTTCAACCCCGAGCGAGTTTAGCAGAATTGCCTTGCAACGCTTCGGCTTCAGTTCATCGCCGCCAATGGCCTCCAGGAAATTCAGGAATACGCGTTTCCACTGCTGCCAAGGCACAGCCGGGTCACCGGGTGCAGGCAAGAAAGGGGGTGCTGGGAAACACCCGAGTGACATGGCTCCGATACTGATCCTCGTCGCCAATATGTGGTGTCTGGTACAGACCAGACGCATGACACGGGACCACGCAAGCGCAGTATGCAAAAACACTCCCCCTTTATTCGTCACAGTGAAGCCACTTATATAGGAAATCATATTGAATGACGATGACGATATGTACACTGAAAGAAACGAAACTGAAACAAGAAAGAAGGATACAACACCCAGCTACTTCTGGATCGAGGACTGGGCGTCGCAAGGGGAGTCGCCCAAATCCGAAATGGTCAAGCTCAGGTGTTGCTAACCAACTTCACCGAAGAATACCGGCATCTACACAAAGGTACGACGATCGCTTTCCTCGACGACCTGGCAGACATCAGAGACATATTTGCCCTACCCGACCAACCCGTAGAACCATCTGACCAACGCCATAAACCAACGTTTGATATCAACCCAGCATTACCACGGAGCAGACAAGACCAAATACGCAGTCTTCTTCAAAAGTACAGCGATTGCTTCTCATCAGCATCGAATGTGCGACGAACCCGGCTTGCCAAGCACCGCATCGTCACAGACGAACACGCCCGACCACTGCGACAGAGCCCCTACCGCGTATCGTCGCTAGAACGCCAAGCTATCCGCAAGCAAGTTGAGGAAATGCTTCGTGACGACGTCATCCAGCCATCGAGGAGCCCTTGGGCAGCACCAGTCGTCCTAGTGCAAAAGAAAGACGGCACCCTTCGCTTTTGCGTCGATTAAGGCCGATTCACACGACGGACCGTTCACCCGCGGCCCGCGTACTACGTGTTCATACGTCAGCACATTTAGAGGCGCGCTGCCGGCCGTGAGAGGCCGCGGCCGGCAGAGCGCCTCTAAATGTGCTGACGTATGAACACGTAGTACGCGGGCCGCGGGCGAACGGTCCGTCGTGTGAATCGGCCTTTACCGCCGCCTGAACAGCATTACGAAGAAGGATGTCTACCCCCTCCCCCGCATCGGCGATACATTGGACCGGCTGTGCAACGCTAAGTATTTCTCATCGATGGACCTGAAGAGCGGCTACTGGCAAATTGAAGTCGACGAAAGAGATCGCGAAAAGACTGCGTTCATCACTTCAGACGGACTCTTCGAGTTCAAGGTGATGCCATTCGGCCTCTGCTCTGCCCCAGCGACGTTCCAGCCAGTAATGGATACGGTGCTCGCAGGCTTGAAGTGGCAAATTTGTCTAGTCTACTTAGATGACGTTGTTGTCTTCTCCCACAAGCTTTGAAGACCACCTCAGAAGGCTTCGGATAGTGCTGGAAACAATAAAGCGTTCAGGCCTAACACTGAAACCAGAGAAGTGCCACTTCGCCTACGAGGAGCTGCTGTTCCTTGGTCACGTCGTTATCAAGGATGGAGTTCGCCCCGACCCTCAGAAAACGGCTGCGATCGCAGAGTTCCCACAGCCTAACGATAAGAAAGCTATACGCAGATTTCTGGGATTGTGCGCGTATTACCGGCGATTCGTCAAGAACTTTTCGCGCATCGCTGAGCCTTTGACCCAACTTACCAAGGCGGACGTGCCTTTTAAATGGGAAATGCCGCAAGAGGAAGCTTTCAAAGAGCTAAAGCGCCGCTTACAGTCCCCTCCTGGGCTCGGGCACTTTGATGAAAACGCCGAAACCGAAATCCATACCGATGCAAGCAGTGCGGGCTTAGGAGCGGTGCTCGTTCAGAAAAATGGTGGAGAGGAAAAAGTTGTCGCGTACGCTAGCCGTTCACTGTCGAAAGCCGAAGCCAACTATTCCACGACCGAGAAAGAATGTCTCCCTATTATTTTGGCCACGTCGAAATTTCGCCCCTCCCTGTACGGACGACCATTCAAGGTTGTGAGCGATCACCATGCTCTGTGCTGGCTGGCCAATTTGAAAGATCTCTCGGCCGCCTTGCTCGTTGGAGCCTGCGTCTTCAAGAATTCGACATAACTGTAGTCTACAAATCTGGCCGCAAGCATTCCGACGCAGACTGCTTGTCGCGAGCCCCCGTCGACGCAGCAAGCGAAGACGACGACGATGCTTTCTTAGGACCGGTAAGCGCCAGCAGTTTCGCGCAGCAGCAGCGCTCGGATCCTGAGTTGAAAAACTTAGTTGATTACCTGAAAGGCAAGACCGCATCGCCTCCTCGAGGGTTCAAGCGGCAACTGTCGTCCTCCGTCGTTCACAATAATGTCCTCCTGAAGAAGAACTTCGCGTCCAACAGGACAGTACATCTTCTTGTCGTGCCCAAGAATCTTAGACAAGAAATTATGCAGGCATGTCATGATGAGCCGACTGCGGGGCATCTCGGGATTACTCGCACGTTGCACCGCATCCAGGAGAAGTACTATTGGCCCCGGCTAGCTTCCGACGTTTCCCATTATGTCAAAAGGTGCTGTGAGTGTCAGCGACGCAAAAGGCCTCCGATTAGACCAGCCGGACTGCTGAAACCCATACCACCTCCAACTAAGCCCTTTCAGCAAATAGGAATGGACCTCCTCGGCCCCTTTCCGACTTCATCATCAGGTAACAAGTGGATCATCGTGGCCACCGACTACATGACCCGATACGCCGGAGCAAAAGCGTTGCCTAATGGTACCGCAACAGAAGTCGAAAATTTTTTTGTCGAACAAATTCACCTGCGACACGGCGCCCCTGAAGTGCTCATCACAGACAGAGGAACGGCATTTACAGCGGAGGTGACGCAAGCCATTTTAAACTACAGCCAGACAAGCCATCGGAGGACAACTGTCTATCACCCGCAAACCAAGGGACTCACAGAGCGTCTGAACAAGACCATCGCAGACATGATCTCCATGTACATCAACGCCGAACACAAGAGGTGGGACTCTACTGTGCCCTACGTGATTTCCGCCTATATTACTGCCGTCCAGGAGACAACCAGGTTTACTCCATTCCAGCTGGTATACGGCAGGAAGCCCACGACAATGCTCGACGCAATGCTCCCGCACGTTTCCGACGAAGGCAACCTCGACGTCGCCGCCTACCTTCATTGCGCCGAGGAAGCCCGAAGACTTGCGCGGCTTCGCATTCAAGACCAGCACCACACCGACGCCCGACGCTACAATCTGCGCCGACGAGACACGCATTACAAGCCAGGTGATCGGGTTTGGATATGGACGCCAGTTCGCCGCCGTGGATTGAGCGAAAAGTTGCTGCGACGCTATTTTGGCCCGTACAGGGTTCTCCGTCGCATCGATGACCTCCACTATGAAGTCATCCCCGACGGCACGACAGCATGTCAGCGACGCCGCACACGCCCGGAAGTCGTATATGTCGTACGCCTGAAGCCATATTATGAACGCTAAAGGACTCGAAGTTTGCATTCTGCGTGTTTATTTTAATTTCAAAGCATCGAGAAGATGCTTCTTTGGGAGGGGGGTAATGCCACGTATCATTGTGGTGTCCGTTCGTTCGCGCAAGGCCGCAGAAAGGGGTGTTATCATTTTTGTTCTTGACGCGAGAAGCGACTGGACTAATCTCGATTGATCACAGACATGAAGAGCTGCATCTACGCGTTTCCAGATTACTCTAGACGATCTCGACCTGTTATCTAGAAGTTTCTTTGCCGGCATTGAATTGAACGATGCCGCGAGCAGCGGGCATTCGTAGTTCGACGACTGACGAGTACGTTTGTTGCTTACGCCGCCACCGAGTGATTCACTTCTTTTGCGGGCGCAAGTCAGCCCAAATAAAGAGCTTCGTTTCCAAGTCTTTTTGGTGTCTTCCTGACCGATGGACTACCGTCACTACAACGTGACAATATGTTTCAATGCAGAAACTAGATTACATGAGAAGAACCCTGCACAATTTTACACAAGAGATAAAACTCCTTGCCTTCAAAACTTTTATCAGACCCGTTTTTGAATACGCTTCTGTAGTCTGGGATCCGTGCACTCAATTAAACATTGCCAAAATCGAAAGCATCCAAAAAAAGGCAGCTCGATTCAGCTATTGTTCATATAGTTGGCGTACCTCAGCAACTGCACTTGTGGAAAAAGCTAATTTAGAACCATTACAATTGCGGCGGTATTATGAACGAATGAAATACATGCATCTACTCTACAGTAGTAAGCTGGGTATATACGCGTAGATAGTAGCATTTATATCGGACCTGTTATACGGTGATGTACACGATGAAACCATTCCAAAAAAAAATGAGAGAATATATGTGCCGAACAGATACCTTTAAAAATTCTTTTTTTCCGAGAACTGTCCGTCAGTGGAACGCTTTGCCTGCTGACGCTGTGGAATGCTCGACTGTCGAATCTTTCTTACCAAAATTGAAGTGCATAAGTTAACTCAACTTAAGCGTTTTGGTTCCCGCTATTGACATTACGTTTGCTCTGCACCTCGGTCCAAGATTCTAAAATTTCATTGGCGTCCGCGCCACACTTTTCGATGGCCGAGATGATCTCGGGCTTTCTTATGGCTTTCGTCACCTTTATGCCCAACTCTTCGGCTAGGAGCATTAATTTGGGCTTAACAATCGCACCGAGATCCATCTTGCTACGACCGAACTTTTACGAGGAAAAAAATCTGGCTGCTTTCCACAAGCTACCTGGTGAACAAAAGAGACCTTTCTGGCACTCACCGACAACCGCCGCGGAACCCGGAGTCGTCAAATCCCACCGGTGCCACCAGCTGTTACGTTTCGGGCGAATCGACGAACGACGAGCAAGCGGCGACACCGAAGGTTGTCTGGAACGCCTTTATTCCATCTCGGCAGACGGGCAGGAAAGCGGCGCAGCGTTGTTGTTGTGACTGAGAGATAATGAAGAGGAAATTGCACGGGCCTGCTACTGGCTCGAGCCAAGCCACCACCGCTGCCACGTGCAGATAGAGGAGAGTTAAAAGATCAGAGGAAAGAGAAAAAGGAAAGAAAAGACGCGCGTCGCAGCAACTGCGTCCGCCGGAGCGGACGCTGCTCAAAAAGAAACGGCCGAAGCCGCGCTCGCCGAAGCGAGAACAGATAGTCTCTCTGCCGTGGCGTTTATATAGCATCCCCAGAACGCCGGCGCGCGTCCCACTCGGCTGGTCAAGAACGCCGGCGCGCGTCTCACTCGGCTGGCCCAGAACGCCGGCGCGCTTCTCACTCGGCTGGCCCAGAACGCCGGTGCGCGTCTCACTCGGCTCGCCCAGAACGCCGGTGCGCGTCTCACTCGGCTCGCCCAGAACGCCGGTGCGCGTCTCACTCGGCTCGCCCAGAACGCCGGTGCGCGCCTCACTCGGCTCGCCCAGAACGCCGGTGCGCGTCTCACTCGGCTGGCCCAGAACGCCGGTGCGCGTCTCACTCGGCTCGCCCAGAACGCCGGTGCGCGTCTCACTCGGCTGGCCCAGAACGCCGGCGCGCGTCTCACTCGGCTCGCCCAGAATGTAACAGCAGGTTGAAAAAAATGTAGAGTCAAGAAAGTTCATTATATGAGAATAAATGGCATGTTCCATTATTTTGCATGACACACTTGTTAAAGAGATGGGACGGTAATTAAGGGGTGATTCTTTGTTACCTGATTTGAAGAACGGAACAACCTTCCCCACCTTCCAATCACTGGGTATGCTACCCGTGGAAAGTGATTGTGCAAACAGTTTTGACAGGTGCGCTGCGGAAGCACGGAAAGTATTTTTTAGGAACTTGGGGGTGATATCATCAGCACCCGCAGAAGATGACATCTTGATATTTTCAATGACAGATATAATGCCGTGCACAGAAAAGATGATTGAAGGCATATGCGAACTCAGGTTGTCAGTTAAGGTACAAAGTGGCATATCAGTTTCGCGTGTGAAAACGGATGAAAAAGCGGCGTTAAAAATATTAGCACATTCAATGCCACTGGGCATCTCGCCAAGTGGGTTAGCAAGTGTGATGACCGGAGCCTGTTGAGGGTTTAATACTTTCCAGAATTTCCTCGGGTTATTTGTTAGGATCTTGGGTAGGTCAGTTTGGAAAAATGCGCGTTTGGCATCACGGATAGACTGCAGGTTATGTTGACTCGGCTGTGTGATATTTGTTCCATGCGCATGCACTCGGGTTGTTTAGCTGCACGGAAAAATCTCTTCTTTTTGTTTTCAAGTGTTTTCAAATGCTTTGTGAACCATGGTTTGTTGGGATTCGCACTAAATGTGATGGTTGAAATAAACTTCGCTGTAGATTTATAATTTTAGTTTTAAAAATAAGCCAGTTTTCCTCAATTGATCGATCATCGAAATGCTTGAAGGCGGGGGCACATGTGCGAAAAGTGAGTGCGATTCACTGCGGCGCGCCGTGGTGAACGGCGTCGCAACGTCTGATGGCAGCTCGTCGCCTGCGTCGAGTCTGCTAGATGTCACCGACGGGCCGCTCGCGGCAAACGTAACGACGGGAAGCTGCAGCCAATGCGAGCGTGGAGAGCGGCAGCGTCGTGATGACGTAGTGCGCGCTCCTCGGAGTCCGGCCAGCCTGCCAGCCTTCGTGCCGACCGCCGGCGTCTGAAAAACACGATAGTATTGTTTGTTCACGTTCACAGCAAGCCCTGGGATATATGAATGTCAAAAATGCATCATTTCTGACGATTGTTGTCCAATACCGAGTTGCTGGTAGAAGTGATGACTGCGATGCAAGTAAATTTCATCCCATAGCCGCTTCAGGGCTGCTGCTACCTGGTGCGGTTCGCCTGCCGTCTGCTGGGGTGGTATTCTCCCGGTGTCGCCTTTTGCGACATGTCGCATTCGCTCTTCGCTGATTGGCTCGAGCCGCGGTGACGGCGGCGTGACGACACGGACCCGCCTTCCTGTTACGTCATCGTGACGTCGCCCCAATTTACTACGCTTAGTCGAACAACGGAATGCGCTGAAGCGATTCGTGCGGGCGACGGGCTACCGTTAGCAAGACCTACTTAACTACAGACCTGCACATTTGGCGGGGTCCTATGGAGCAGCGTGCGCCAACTTTCGTTAGCTTATTGGCCGTTGAGGGCGCTCGGTTGACCTGTTCGTCTGCTGTCATCATCATCATCGTTTGCCAATTTGCGCAAGATATTTAATACATTTGTTTCGTCTTCTTCTGCTATCTTAACATCAACGATAAAGAAATGCACAATAACGAGTTTTTCCACTCTGGATGAGTACAAAAAGCGTCTTTCTTTTTATCCGCTTTCTTTTCGTCAGCACCACCGTGCCTAGCATAGATAAATGGATGTTAATGATTACGTGGACAAACGACGAAACTGCCTTCTTTGAAATAAAATGATGGAGGAGGCCATCTTGTTCAACAGGTATAATGTGGCGCCACGCTTCCCGTAGGTGTCTTTCCCTAGCGGCAAAAGGCATGAACTAGAACATGCGCGCTGGAGCAGTGCCAAATGTGCAGGTCTGTAGTTCAGTAGGTCTTGACCGTTAGCGTACGAACGCAATCGGCAGTTGCGGCTTTTGCGCCCTTGGCGTGAAAACATGGCGACGTCCTTTCAAGCGAGAGCCGCCCGCTTCAGCCAATTCAGCAGTCCTTGCGATTCCGGTCGGCATGTTTACCGGCAACTACTGGTGTTGTTACTTTTCGCTATGACTTACCTTGTTTCGACGATAAAGTTTAAGCTGCAATTCAGCCTAGTTTTTTAGATACGCTTTCGATTCTGGAGCGCGCAAGCCTAATGGGACCTCCAGCTACACTGCTACCGTCTGTAACTGCCCGAAACGCAGCCGAAACCTAGCACAACCGTCCGGAACGAAAGAAAAATAGATTTGAAGCTTTTTCGCGGTGTTTTATAGACTTAAATGAAGTAAAGCGAGTTTATATTAAATTTGCAAATGTTTTTTTGCACAATAGACGTCATGTGATGGCAAATATTCTTGCTATAAAAGATACGAAACTACTGCTGCTAGTGGATCAGCAGTGGTAAATTGTCGCTTCTCGGAGTGAATAAATGCACCGCAGACGAAAGTGACGGCGGCCTTTTCCGTTTCTTCGAGCATCTGTAAGCACTTTTTTAGGCCCCGCACATATGCGACATGTCGCAAAAGGCGACACCGGCAGAATACCACCCCTAGTCCCATTGGTGAAAGCCTCGTGGAAATCGAACATATCTTTTATTATGGGACGAGTTCACAATAAAGGGGTGCCGAGCGAAGCACCTTTCTGAGCGCTGGTCAGTCCCGAAGCACCCTCAGCTGTGGTGTCGATGCGAAACCAGCTAAGCCTAGCGAAGACTAGGGCAGTCAGGGACCAGCGCGCAGGTCGTCGCCCGGCGTTGCCGCAGGCGGTGTCGTTGCCGAAAGATCCACTTTTGCACAGGCATGCTGTCGTTGCTCGAATCTAGGAAGCATCCTTTCTGGTAGCATGGCTGTTTTGTATTTTCTTGTGCGGACGTGAAGTACGCCGAGCGTGCCGGCCGGTGCCGACGTCATAAAAACGAGCTGATATACCCTGTGATAAGAAATCTGAAAAAAAGGGTCATTTTTGAGGATCGCTGGCCAATACTGAGCTGCTGGTAGAGGTAACAACTGTGATACGAGCAAATTTCTTGCCACAACCGCCTCGCAGCTGCCGCTGGCCCGACGTTGGGGTCCGGCCCTGGCGTCCGCTAGCTCCGCTGCCGAAGGCGTCGCGGAGATTCACCATACTGTTATTTTATTGTGAGATGATATATGTGAAGCTATATGTGAAGAGTAGGCCTTTTATTCTAGTGCAGGCGACTTACGAAGCGCCGGCCGCTGCGGCTTCGATGCGAAACAGGCTATAGGCCTAGCGACGACCACGGCAGCCAGGCAGCAGCAGAGCTCGTCGCCCGTAGCGCCCGCGAGCGGTGCCGTTGCCAACAGCTCCTAACATATAAGCAGGCATGCTTTGTCGCTGCTTGAATATATCTGGCAGTCCTTCTGATAACAAGGAGATCTTGTCTTTTCTTGTGATATTCGTACACCATCCCAAGCAGCGCTGAGGTACTGCTGCACGGCGGCGTAGTGCGACACCGGTAGTGGGCGGCGCTTGGGTAGAGCGGGGCAGCGATGCTTACTGGCATTTTGCAAAGTGGTTCGCATCCTCACGCGAACCCGCGAAGGCGAAATTAGCGCGCGATCAAAAAAAAAAGTCGATGCCCTGATTGGAATCAGATTCGTCAAAATCCGAGCTGCTGGGTGTAGCCATGCCGTTGTTTGTTTTCATCCGCTGGTCAGCACGTGTGTGAGAAAGCAGACGATGCAGCAGTAGGTGCGTCACAACTTTTGTGGGCCCACGTGACCAGGCGAAGAAGTTGATCTTCCTACACTGTGACATCCTGTCGAACTCTGCGTTCCGAAACCGAAACTGAAAATCGTTCACCTAAAATTGCGATAATAAAATATTCACTCTGAATATACGAATCTCTGAGTATGTATCATGCTTCCTGGAGCCATAAGAAACATCTGAAACAAAGAACGCGCCAACCACAAATTTGGTGTCTCCATCCCTTTAAGCGTACGCCTTATGTTTCCTAACCTTTTGTTAGCTTTACCTACAACTGTGTTTACACGCGCTGTCGATGTGAGGTTTGAGGCTATAGTAAGGCCTAGGTATTTGTACTCAGTTGCTCGGTGTAGCTGATTTCCGTGAAGGCTGTATGAAAAGTCCAGGGACTGTGGTTTCTGTGTTACTGACATGACTACCGTTTTGTTAGGGTTTAAAGACATTTGCCATTTCGATGCGACAAATGCCAAAGCTTTCCTCAGTTCAATATTCCAGTTGTTAGCTATCATTGCTAGCGCGATTAGCAGATTTAACACATTTTTGAGAAAAATTAACTCCCAAAAATTGAATTAAACGAAATTTTTGTCCTTTGAATAGTTGGATAACTTCAGTAAAACATGCTTAATCAGAAAAAAATGGTTATTATAGTCCTGGCTGTTGAATAAAAAAGTTTTTCAGTGTGGCCTCACACCTTAAGCTGAGACAGCTTGGTTGGCTGTAGCACAAGGTATAAATTGAAAGAAAGTAGTGAAATAACAATGTGAATCCTGACCAAAGTGACTGGTATTTTAAACCAACTGCGTATATTTGAATCAGAAACCTGATGGGTGTGCATTCATATTTGTCTTTACTACTTCCCATATTTTTATTCTTTTTAGGTAGAAAATGTTGCCCTGAAGCGAGCACAAAAACCCAGGTAGCGCTAGTCATGCCTCCTATTTATTCTTAACAGCAATTTCCAACTTTAAATGCAGTCAGGCAACACGAAATATCGAATGATTGAAACATGTGGAATTCGATAGTAAAATATATCTCATATTCCCAGGACGTGACAAGTAATATATACGAGGAGTCTAGGTTAAGGCAGATATAATGTCCTGGGTACGTCTCCAGCTTTTCCACGAAAAAAGGTTGGTAAATAAGACGTCTGAGAGATTTTGCCTTGGTACATAGACGTCTAGACTTAATATGGACATCTCTGGGAGGTTTGTGGTTTGCTGGAATATCTCTCCAATTAACCCTGTCCTTAGCCAGTTGCGGCCGTATCCCCTTAGCCATGCACATTTTTAGTCTCATCCGCTCACCTAACTTCCTTCCAGCCCCTGCTACGTTTGCCTTCTCCTGAAATTCACTCCTTTACCCTTAAGGACCACCGGTTATCTTGCCTTCGCATTACATGCCTTGCCGAAGACCATTTTTCCCTCTTGATTTCGACTAGGATGTCGCTAACCAGCGTTTGTTCCCTCTCCCACTCCGCCCTCTTCCGATCTCTTAACGTTACACCTATCATTTTCCTTTCCATAGCTCGCTGCGTTGTTCTTAGTTTAAGCTGAACCCTCTTTGTTAACCTCCACGTTTCTGTCCCATAGGTGAGTACCGGTAGGATACAGCTGTTGTATACTTTTCTCTTCAGGGATATTGGTAAGCTACCATTCATGATCTGAGAGAACCTGCATATGCGCTCCACCCCATTCTTATTCCTCTAGTTATTTCCCTCTCATGACCCGGATCTGCGGTCACTACCGGCCCTAAGTAGACATATTCTCTTACTACTTCCAGCACCTCGCTACCAATTGCGAACTGCTGTTCCCTTGCTAGGCTGTTGAACATTACTTTGGTTTTCTGCATGTTAATTTTTACCCCCACCGTTCTGCTCTGCCTGTCTAACTGATTGATCATGCTTTGCAGCTCATGTCCTGAGTGACTTAGCAAGGCAATGTCTATAACGAATCGCATATTGCTTAGGTATTCCCCATTAACTCTTTCCCATCTGTTCCCATTTCAGGCCCCGGAATACCTCCTGTAAAAAGGCGGTGAAGAGCATTGGCGAGATCGTGTCTCCCTGCCTGGCACCTTTCCGTATTGGAATTTATTGCTGACTTTATGGAGGACTATGGTAGCTGTGCAGTCTCTCAATATCTCTCAATATTTTCACATAGCACTCTTCTACAACCTGATTCCGCAATGCCTGCATGACATCTCAGGTTTCCACTAAGTCAAATACTTGCTCGTAATCAATGAAGGCTATATATAGGGGTTGGTTATGTTATGCGCATTTCTCTATCACCTGGGTCAGTGGTAAATATTGAGAGATATTTATACCGACTGCACTGCTGACCCGAAAGACACGGGTTCAACCCCGGCCGCGACGGTCGCATTTTGATGGAGGCGAAATGTTAGAGGCTCATTTAATGTGCGGTGCCAGTGCACGTTAAAGGACCCCAGGTGGTCGAAATTTCCGCAGTCATTCTCTACGGCGTCCCTTATAGTCTGAGTCGCTTTGGACCGTTAAGCCCCCATAAACCAACTGAATTCAATTGTTCTGAAGATGCGAATTTGCAGCATTAAATCTTCTAGCAGTATGCTGAGAGTCTCTAGCGAACCTCGAAATCAACGTTTTGCTTATTCTTATACGGCAGATTTATCATAGCGCAATCCGCTGTCTGCTAGTACGAATCGGTTAGTCGATGTGCCGTCTGCGCATGTGCAGATAGTCCCGAGGGGCGCACACTTGTCGTGTGGATCCCAGGAAGCGGATCACGAAAGGAGATCGCAGATCGTGTGATGCATTTTTTGTTTCGTTTTCAGACGTGTACGGGAATGGTTATGGCCCTCGTTTGTGATAAAAGAAAAAAAATGCAAAGAAAAAATAATATCCAAATTAACGCGACTAAAATACCTCCGGTGATTTCGAACTTTGAGTTGGTGGGTACAGATTAAGAAAGCCCGAAAAGAGAAGGAAGGAATCCGGGGCATTTGCAAGTAAGACGGCGGTCGGCCTGGCTTGTGCATTGTGCGCATGCGGCAAGTCTCGCTCGGTTGGCCGGTTCGCTGCTTCATATGACGCTGATCAAGCGAACAGCTGTATCTCGAATAATGCCAATAAAATGTTAGGCAGGGTTTAACCAGAGTTGATGGCCTAAGGTCGAGCGATAGCATTTTAGCAATGCTCCGGGCCAAACTTAGAGGTCGCCATTGTGTCCGGCACGGTTAGTTATGGCCGGACTTCGATTTTGGTCCAAAATTCCGGGTGTGGCCGGCGCCAAATTTTGGTAATGGCCCGGGCCAAATTTGGAGGTCACTATCATGAGACTGGCACGCTCAGTTATAGTTGGACATCGATTTTGGTCCCAATCGGGCAAGGCCAAATTTCAGGTGTGAACCGAGCCAAATTTTGGCAATGGCCCGGGCCAAATTTGGGGGTCACTATCATGCCGTTGGCACGCTCACTTATTGTTGGACATCGATTTTGGTCCAATTCGGCCAAGGTAATATTTCAGAGGGTGGGTGCTTCAAATTTTGGGAGTGGCCCGGATGAAATTTGGAGATAATCATCGTATCGAGTGCATTCAGATTAGTCTGGGCATCGGGTTTGGTCCAAATCGATGAAGGTAAAGTTCGGGGGTAGGGTGGGCGAAATTTGCGTGTGGCCCGGTAAAATTTGGAGACTACCATTGTGTCAAGCACATTCAAATTGTCCTGGACATTGATTTTGGTCTATATCGATGAAGGTCGACTTTTAGTGGCTAGGGGTGAGGCAAATTTGGAAGGTGAGATGGCCAACATTTTGGAAATGACCCTGGTATAAGTTGAGGCACTGTCGCTCTTCAATGTCATGGTACTACGCATTCGGACTGAAACTCGAGTTTTGCATTGGGAGAAAAATTGGAAGGGTGTACACACATGCTATGTGCCAGTGTTCTCGTTGCTGTGCGCTTTTGTTTAGCAGTAGCAGAAACGACTGCTATACGGCTTACCTACTAGAATATTTCATATATTTACACTTTCATGCAGATTATACGAAAAGGTAGCGTTGTCAAACGTGAAGCGGCGCATTTGAAAAGTAAGTAAAACATATAAAAGATGAATATATAGAGACGCAACATGACTCATGCGTCATTAAGACATGTAAGAAGTGGAGGTAAACTGCAAGGAAAAGAAGATTCTAAAGAGATGGTAATCGAACCTGTGCCCCTTGGGTCCCGGGTAAAGCACTACGCTAGGCCACTGAGACACCTTCGTTCGACTTGATTAAGCGGAATCACTGTGTCTCTTGTCCCACAGTCTCCGTCGCTGCAGAGTGACTTGCAAAGAGGATCCCAGGCCGCTTAGGGGAGCCATTAGCGTTATCGCGTCATTTTCTTAAGGCGGAGCTTAAGAGCCCCCCGAATTTTTCCTTTTTTATATAGCCCGCACCAGTGCATGGCCTAGTCTTCAGAAGAATCTCCCAAGGCTGAGTCAACTTGAATGGTCTCGACAGCACCAGAGCTATTGCTACTGCAACTCACATGCGCCGTCTGTTCGTCATGCAGGTATCCGTCTGACTCCTGCGATGCGCCGAATGGTACCCGGGTGATGCCCAGGGGTCCACACGGATGTCAGCCTGGCCGCCAGCACATCGCTGTTCCCGGCTTGTGCTACTACACAGCGTCACGTCAACTACGCACACGTCAACAACACTGGCGCACCCATGCCTGCAAACATCACCGCAGGAAAACGCCCCCGATTACTGCCACATCCCTAGACATCGATTAAAGCTAATCGCCAGCAGTCAACCTCCTTGCCAAGTACATGATTGCTTTTTAAACAAAACGCCACCCGCCGCCGCCTTCAATGGGCTCGACAGCACCCCAGATATGGATATTGCAACTTACCTGGGATGTTGGTTCGTCATGCAGATAAATGCCAAACATTCCTTATTCGCGCGGCGCACGCGCTATGCTAGCTCACTGGTACTGCCGAGCGCACTGCGTTATATCTAGATTGCCTAGCAGGTGACGTTGAACTGAACCACAGTCCCAACACTCGTTCCGGTGATACCCCGCCTTCCACTGGCATACAAGAAGCATTGAACGAAATTAGATCCGGACAAGCCTCGGTCTTGCAGAAATGCAAGCCATTCGCCTTAAGCATACCTATTGTGACGCAACATTCCAGGAAATTAAAGATCCTCACCAAAATTGAAGTCCACTGTTTATAGATAATAGCAGTTGAGGAACAGGTAAACAATAACTTACAAGAGCCTTCCTAACGAAATGCTAAGCACGTTACCAATATTGCAGCCTGCCGCCGCGGTGGCTCAGTGGCTATGGTGCTCGGCTGCTGGCCCGAAAGACGCGGGTTCGATCCCGGCCGCGGCGGCTGAATTTCCTTGGAGGAGAAATTCGAGGCCCGTGTACTGTGCGATGTCAGTGCACGTTAAAGAACCCCAGGCGGTCGAAATTCCGGAGCCCTCCACTACGGCGTCTCTCATAGCCTTAGTCGCTTTGGGACGTTAAACCCCATAAACCAAACCAAACCAATATTGCAGCCAGATTCGACGATTCCGACGACAGATCACGCAGATCAAACCTCTTGTTTTTTTTTTCTCCTTACAGATGTCGAACTTTAAATATGGGCGCAATCGAAAGACCGTATAGTCCAAAACTGCAGTGCGCAATTAAACACTACCTTTGTTCCTCTGGATATTGAAAGAGCTCACAGCCTTGGAATGTTCAGGGCGGACCGTGCTAAATTCGGTCATTTTAAAGTAAAAAGGCTGTTCCATCTTCAATGAAGCCATAAGGTACAGAGTGCAGCATTTATGAAGATTACTTTCCACACACGCTCACCGCTAGGAAGCACCTCCTGGAATTTGGAATGACACAGAAAAGAAATATGAACTTATGCATGACAAACTAATCGCTGGAAATAAAACTAACACATTCGACTGCAATCTTACGCAGGTTATTTCACAACCTTTGGTTTATTAGGCTTATTAGGGTTTAATGTACCAAAGCAACTCAGGCTATGAGGGACGCCGTAGTGAAGGGCTCCGGAAATTTCGACCACCTGGGGTTCTTTAACGTGCACTGACATCGCACAGCACACGGACCTCTAGAATTTCGCTTTCATCGAAATTAGGCCGCCGCAGCCGGGATGGCACCCGCGTCTTTCGGGTCAGCAGCCGAGCGCCGTAACCACTGAGCCACCGCGGCGGGGCCCAACGGGCGATGGAGTTTCGTGGACTCCCTGGCAGCGTTGCAACACTCTAGCACTTGCACTCCTAAAGGCGAAGCTTTAGCGTCATGGATTAGGAACTAGCAATTACTAATTCGTGATTACTTAGTAATTAGTCAGTAATCAGGTGTGACGTCATCCAGTGGGGACGTCACCAGTGCCACAGAGGCAGTCAAAGTGGTGCGGAAAGCGCTTTTGCCTCTACGCTCGTTAGAGGCCTCAATTTTTGTTGCCGTGCTCCAAGACGTGCTTTTATTGCTAACAGCAACATATCGTCAATCACCTATCCTGCTGTTCGAAGACTTCAAATGTCATGCTATAAACCGGTTCGAATTTCGCCCCAATCCAACAAAAAATGACAGTGAAGGTGACTTTCAAAACACGTGCTTAACCTTTGGATAACGCAAATAGTCTCACAGCCGAGGGGTCACGTCAGCAGTTCATCCAACACACTCGACCCGATTTTAGCTTCTGAACCCGATATGGTCTTTGTGCTCACAGATTTGCCGGGGCTTAGTGAACTTTCCATTGCGCATGGTTCTTTCCACTCTCGTCTATCGCATTCACCAATAATAATGAAAGTAACTCTATACGATAAGAGAATTACTTCGAAATTAACATAGCACGCGAAGAATTTTGCGTCTGGCTTCTTCAGCACTTCTAAGAACGTTCCATTCTAAGTAACTGGTTGATTTTCACGAACAAAATGCATTAGTTGATACTAACGCACATACCGACTATTACTAAAACAGTTCAGCAGTCATCAGTACGGTTCAACACCACGCTGAAACGTCTAAACAATAAAAAAGGCTATTTCGTTCAGCTAACAACTACCAACCAGTGTTCATGGCGGGAGTATTACACTGCGAAAAGTGACTTGTAATCGCTTGCTAACCAAACAAAGCGTTCTTGCTATTCATTGGTCCTGCAACTATGACAAAAAGATCAACGTAAAAAATTTTGTAGTACGATTTGCCCCAAAACTTCGCAAACTTAAAATTGTACGATCACCAGAGCTATCCTATCCCTGACAGTGAAATAGCCAAAAAACTTGACCACACATTCAACTCTGCATATACACCCGCCGCGGTGGCTCAGTGGTTACGGCGCTCGGCCGCTGACCCGAAATACGCGGGTTCGATCCCGGCCGCTGCGGCCGAATTTCGATGAAGGCGAAATTCTAGAGGCCTGTGTGCTGTGCGATGTCAGTGCATGTTAAAGAACCCCAGGTGGTCGAAATTTCCGGAGCACTTCACGACGGCGTCCCTCATAGCCTGAGTTGCTTCGGGACGTTAAACCCCAATAAACCAAACCAAACCAAACCAAACTCGGCATTTACGCAAAAACCCGCTAGCACTTTGCCAGATTTTCTTAATTTCCTAGTAACGATCCCGCAGTCATGCCTGATATCAGTTTTAATCCTTCCGGTTTCGTGATGACCATTGACTAACTAAAGCTTACATCCTCATCAGGTGTCGGTGGCATCAACTCAGATGTGCTAAAGCGCACACAACATGTTGTCAGTGTAATTTTATGTCATACTTTTCAGCAATTGTTTTTATCTGGAGTGGTGCCGGAAGATTGCTAAGTATGCAAGGGTGTTCCATTTCCTAAAAAAGAAACCTCGATTCTCTTGTTTTACTTAACGCCCTATTTCACTAACGAGCGTTCGGTCAAAGCTAATAGAGCATGTGCTGTACTATCACGTAGTAAAATTCCTAATATCTATAGCATTTTTTCATTCTAATCAACATGGCTTTCCCGAAGAGCTGTTATGTGATACTCAACTAACCTTATTCACCAACGACTTAATTCTAACCTGGATTTCAATATATCTACAGTCATTCCATTCGCATTTTGAATAGGCTTTTGACAAAGTTCTTCATTAAAGACTTCTACCTAAACGTTCACGATGACACATTAATCTTTTTGTATTGGACTAGAAATGCAATTTCCTTACTAACCCGACGCAATTTGAGTACAATGCAAAGACAAAAACGAGCATTCTGTTTAGCAGCGGCATTGCCATTGCTGCTCGTGCTGTGTTCTCCCCCTGGTTGACCACGGACTGTTGCCGCCCTGCTACTGAGGTCCCAGTGCCTTAAAGAAAACCCCGTCGTACATTTGGTGGAGTCGACGGGTAATGATATCGGCTCTTTAGCTCCGTAGCCGCACTCTTCCGACACCTGCGATGCCTGTGGACACCCAGCACCAAGCCATGCAAGCAGGCCCGCCGGCTTCCATCTGTGCCGGCTCCCTTCGCCAGCGGGACCCGGCTATCTTCAGCGAGCAGATGAACATGACGAGGAAGATTGACTCGCATCAGTTGCGATAACAATATCAGGGAAGAAAGTACCACTGACTTCGCCTAATAGATATAGAGGCACGATATTAAATGCTGTTACCAAATACAAATACCTGGGAACAATTATCCTTTAAGATTTAAGGTGGGACAAGCATGTATCACATGTAAGAAACAAGTCATTTTCTTCCATTTGCTCGCTAAGACGTTCCATCAGATTCGCCTCACCTGAAACTAAATTGCTTGCCTACACATCCCTGGTACGAGCAATCAATGAATGAAACATACTATGCTGGTTTCCTCACACAAAGCATTTGATATCTAAACTGGAAGGCGTGCAGCGTAAGGCGGTCAGATTTGTTTTAACAAATATCGCCTCCTCGATTCCCCATCTCATCTTCTATTAAAGGCTCGCCTTCCCACCATTAGTATTCGAGCCAAGAATACCAGGCTGCAGCTTATTTATTTTCTTTTATCTGGAGCCCTAAACATTGACTCGAATCAATATTAATCACTTTCGGCCGCTCGAAATAGTAGGAAGCAGCGTTCAAAACACTGAGCAGAATATGAAACACACAGTAATAAATTTAAGTTTTCTTTTTTTTTTTCCACAAGCCATTCGAGACCGCAATTCATTGCCTCACCATACTGCTAATAGCTCATCTCTCAAAACCTTTGATTCGCGCTTGTCGAATCTCGACTGAAACATGTATAATACTCTTTTCGCTTTTTATTGTTGGTTCTGTTGTTTTTTACTTCATGTATTTTTGTATTACTATCGTGAATTTGCCTGTCGCAGCTATTGCTATCCTTGATTATTCATGTTGTTCCATGTTGTGAATTTTATGATTTGCTGGTGCTACTATTGACTTTATATGTTCTTCAGTGCCTCCTAAATGTTTGTAAGGTTCCTTACATGTTCATTCCGCCTTCATATTTATGTTTTTGCAAGTGTTTTACCCGCCCTATCCTGCAACAAGCCGTACAGGAGGCTAGTGGTATGTATGAACTAAAATAAATAAATAAATAAAAACAGAAAAAGCACTCATTTTTGCCCATTCTAAACACTCCTCTACTGTACTTTTTTCGAATTATGAAATACCAGATTTGTTAACCTTGCAGTGTTCTAAATTAGGGCACATTTCCCTCCTCCATGTCGATGCAACAGCGAATTCACGAGACTGTCCATAACAGTAGCATTTGCGACTTAAAACCTTTGCGGTAACAATGGCTTGGCCAGGCTTAGTTCAGTCCATTTCAGCACCGTTTTAAGAGCGCTGGCTTCTGTAATTAGAAATATTTTTGCGTCTGTTCCCGAAATTCGGTTTGCTAAAGTGCAAAGACGAAAGCTAAGAATCAGTAATAACGAAAAAAAATGGGTGTGGTTTAGCTCTGGTTAAACCTGGTTGGTTGTTAAAGCAATAGAAGCAGTAGGGCAACTAGATTCAGGTGTAGACTCTTCGTCGGTGACTTCCTTGGCGAGACTCCTCGAGGAGCGCGGCACGACCGGCTCCTCCTGGCTGCGGTGGAGAGAGGAAGCTGACGTCACGCGTCGCCATAGCAACGGAGAGGCTGACATCACACCGCGGCTCCTCGAGGAGCAGGGGGGTCCACGGACCACGCGACGAGCGGTTAGACCTGGCGTAGTATTGCTTTCGCAATAAAAGAATAAAGCACGCTAGCAGCGGTCCATCTGTGGCTCTGACTAGCTCCTCATACCGGGCAAGCAGGGCTGACGGCTACGAGAGCAGCGTGACAGACTCTGTACTATCTCCGCTTAGGTGGAACGATGTCGTCGCGGCATAATTCTCGACGCGCCTAAGCTCCACCAACACACTAGAAAGAAGGAAGAAGCTGCTCGGGACAGTTTGCAAGGCTAACTCCTTTAAAGCATGCCTGTCGAGTTAATTGTTAAGGCGCCGACCGCTGCGGGTTCAACAACCAACACTGCGGCCGCTTCCCACACGCATAAGCGGCCGCGAAGTCTCGAAAGGCGAAGGAATATACCTCGGAGGAGAGTGAAAAAGAACCCGCCACCCGAGCTGGGAGACGAGCTGTCAAGAACGTTTTAATTGAGGTCGCGTGCGGCGCTCCTTCGCGGAGCTTCGGCCGCCGCGTCCGCTCCTTTTTCCGCTGGCCGGGCGTGAAGGCGTCACGGAGACGGAATTGTCCGAACGAAACGCCGTCTCAGCGGGTGCCGCGATGCCGGGAACGTCCCAGACGTTGCCAACAAAAATAAAGCGGAGAAGCCAAAGGGAAACAAAAGCAGTGCGGAGCTTCGTTGAGAGAGTGTTCAGGGGGGAAAGGGAGTGTGAGAAGGAGAGAGAGAGAGAGAGGTCTGGTGGGCGCGCCACATTGAAGCCATCGTCCTCCCTCCTACGCATTCGGCGCAGCCCACAGGCCGCCTTTATTTTTTCCATAGAGTTCCGCACTGGACCAGCACTGAACGGGAGCAAAAAAAGCCGACGGCGCCATCGGATACGGGAGGCCACGTGCTGCGTTTGAGGTATTTGTTGCTTTTTCCTTTGCGTGGGTGCGGGCAGTGTTTTTATGAGTGACGGCGATCACCTTTGCGGCGCCTTCACCGAACTAGTAAATGCTCTAAACTGGAACTGGATTATGTTTCCCGGTACATTACGTTTCACAATCACGTTTTGGAGGCTATTCCTAGCTCGTCGAATGCTGGCACGAGTGCACGCTTTTTCGAAAATATGAATATGCAATGGTTGTGTAATTCGCAAAAAAAGGTCTTCGACACGTCCTCTTCGAAAACGATTTTTTAAGGGAGTGTTAAATTTCATTTCACAAGTAGCCGGCAGCATTAATTTACTTGATTTCTGCCAATATTTAGCTAGAAATGATCCCAAAGACACTTGTTTTACTTCGTGTCGGGATGTCGGTCGCCCCGTACTGATTTTCATCCAGTTTTCCTTGTACTGAGTGTCCAAGAGCAATACTCTCAAGGTGACCGATCAATGAACGTTTGCATAGAAGCTATATAGTTTATTTTATTTTTATGGCTGTTGTGAAGTGTCCCTAGAAACACCAGGGGAACACTGAAGCTGGACAACGAAAGACACCGTACACATATGAAACGCTGCTCTCAACTCTTTTTTTTCAGCAGCTGAATTGAGAGTTTAGTCATCAGGTAAAGGAAAGATAAAAGTAACACACACGCGTCGCTAACGAGTGGGTAGAGTGTGTGCAAGCTCTTTAGAGTCGTGTTAAGATGTTCAACATTTTTTTAAAAAGTATTTTCCAGTTTGGAGAGCGCTTTTTTTTTGCATCCCATCTTAGCGTTAAACTGCATCAGAATACAGCTAAGAGCTGCCAACAGTAGCCTGGTAGCTATTGCTTAATAGTTATGCTTTTAATTGTTACCCTTCGTCTCCTTATTGGTCCGAAGAACATTTACCTATAATGCACCAAAATATGCGCGGTTTGAAAAAGCTTGCAGGCAAAGCAATCTCTTCAATGCACGCAACTCGTCGACATCGGCAAAATTTGCCCGGCCACAAAACCGATAATAACTGCGTTTTCGAAGTTCTAAAAGCTGAGATGCATATTACGGCGGGCTGCACGCCACTTTATAAATTTATAAGAAGATTAGCTACAATAGTTAGAAAGTTAACTGTTAGATATTAGTTAACCATCCTACTAGTTAGCATGCCTGCACCGCTAGTTAGCATAGACCGCTATCAATGCTGTGCCGGAAAAAGCGCTATTCTAATTCAAAGAGGTCACTTAAAAAAAAAAGCAGAATATCTTAGTTGAAACACCCGGTGTGCTAAGGAGCACAAGCGGCATTTACTCGCAAAAGTATGATGTACCCTTTAATAACCCATAATTGGCGGGAAGAGTTTGACCGCTGAAACATGGTTCATACTATTCTGTCCGCGACTCAACCTAAGTAAATCGAAATTTGTGATCAAAAGCAGCACTCGCGGTGACGTTACAGCACCGGGGTCATGAGGGCTGTCGGTAGGGCTTCACACCGGACGTGTCCTTTCACGCTGACGTAACTGCGTAAGGTCATGTAGTCAGCGCGGTCACATCACGTCACAGCCCTAGCCTGATCACGCGATGATGGCTGGTCGCAGGTACTGCCATCGGCGACTGATGCAGGGGGAATGATACGCTAAGAGCTGCGCTGTTAGAACAATGATCGAATATTCCTAAATGCTGATTGATCTTTAGAATGACGGCCTGTGGGACGAGTTGGTGCATGACTGAAAATACTGCAGCGCAAGGACGACAACACAAGCAAGAAAAAGACAAGACATCTGTTGTATTTCTTGTTTGTGCTGTCGTCGTTGAGCTGCAGTATATTCACTCTGATTAATCTTGGCCTTAGGATGCTTCGAAATGACTTTGCTATATTGTCCAACAATGTGCGCGCTTACTAACGATAAAAATTTATTTATAAATCGGAATAATGGGTACAAAAAAAATTACAAGAAAGAACGGGCGGGGCGGACGTGCTCAGCATGAGTCTCGTTGTTTCACGGCTTTTCCTTTGTTTAAACATTTGCTCTCTTTGTTCCTTCCATAATGACTGAACACCCGTGTTATCTGCACTGCTCGCAGTAAATTATGTTCAATTTTTGTTTACACCCTGTTGTGTACGCTAGAAACGGATACCAACTGCGACTTTCTATTAAAGGAGTACGTTCCGAACCCTATGGGAAGTTCTGCTTTTAACGATAACCGCTGCATGAAAAAGTTTATTTTTTTATTGCGACATTGTGCCTGCTGGCAATAAGTATATTATTTACAAATATAGGTACACACTGCACTCTCGAAGGAAATCCAGTAACATCCGGTGGTGCGGTCCAAAAATCTATTCTTCTCCGTCCAGCGGGCGGCCTGGGGGTGGTCTGCACCAGAGTAGGTGTGTCTTCCAGCTAGAACGCAATGAGGGGCAGGTCCAAAGCAAGTGTTCAGTGTCCGCCTCGCAGACAGGAACGTGGCAGAAGGGGCAGGAGTCACCCAAAGGGGAATGATAGTTCCGGCCACGACCAGGTTACCGCTGGGGTGAGGGCGACACGGAGAGTTTGTCTGGGGTAAACGGTAAAAGCCACATTAATGCGTCTGGGCTGAAAACTGCACTGTTCATCAGCACTAGTTGAGTTAAGAAACCTCATCGCCGACCTGAGCCATAAAGGACACATCGGCCGAGAATGGCAACGCCCGGCAATGCGCCGCTAGTGAGCGCAGTAAAGACGGGCCTTTGTGCAGCTCCACTCGTGGCTATGACATCTCGTGCGCCTATAAGTCTTGGAGCTTTTCTCTGCGTCTAAAGAGAATGACTGGAGCTTGAAGTGCCAAGTGCGAAACAGTAACCGTTTTCGAGTAAAGGAGGGTTGGATTCTTCCGGTTGTTAGCGCGCATCGCATTTACTGTGTTTCTCCCACTAATAAAAAGCCGTTGGGCATCACTTTGCTGTCAGATACAACATTGGGGATGACCTTCGATGAGAGGAAGCGTGAAAAAGATAAGGCGTGGAGGGACTACTGTAGTAAGCAACAGTACTGTTGCGAAAAATTTGTTCATCGTAACATGCCGAGAGCTACAATTTCACAGCGTATGGTTATCCCTTTGCCCTGTACTAGCATCGAACGTAGCTCAGAAGGGCCACCATAGCAGTGGAAATTACGGGGGGCTATTGAAGCTAAATACGAACTGTGAAAATCGTTTAACTAGGATGCAAGAGGCTGAGGTGCCATACGTCAGCTTCAGAATGTGGCCACTTTTATCACTTTTATGTCGTTGTTGCTTCATTCAATGGCAAGCATTACCACGCACAATGGTAATGAAAAGAAATCAGTCTGCGCGAAGGTCAGGTTGTACACGGAAAAGGCCACATGACGGGCTGTCATTGTGCCGGCAAAGCGACGGCAAGATTTCCTGACTGATCTTGGCAGACAACGCCATATGCGACGTGTGAAATCTCGCACGTGACCTGGCGGGGTAAGCTCCCCAAAGAAAGGATTTTGTCAAATTATAACTCTGCTGCGGTGCTTCCCAGCCTCCTTTAACTGAAAACTTGGAACGTCCGAACCAGCCTCGCCCTTTGTGTACTCCTGACATCCCAACACCATGCATTGTAATTTGCAGCTCCAGAAGTCGATCACTTTTATCTTTTCTTTCTCTTTTAATGAGCCCTGTGCAGGTCTTCACAAAGGGCAACCACAAAACTTTTACTTCAAAAGTGCTGCGTGTTTGAACGACGCACAAACGATGCAACTATCCGACGTCGTGAGCCGTGTGTAATATTCCAGCCGTTATGGACAAAAAAAAAACAAAAAAACTTCAGCAGCCGATCTCAAGCCTCATCTGAGAATGATGAGCTCTTCCAGAGCAGCCTGAAAATTTTAGATGGCGCAGCTGTATGGTTAAAACTTGCTTCATGAGTTTTTTTTTTGTTGTTTACAGAATTACCAACGGCATTAGCTCTTTCCTGAGCGTGGAGACATCGTGCGATGGTATGGAAATACTTTCCACTGCTATTCGGTTTATTATGAACGTCACCAGTACAGAAGTTTGCTTATTGGCTATGATACTGGAAAAGGCAACTGAGCTAGAGGCTCCAAGCAATGAGCGCAGAGACTCTACAGAGTAGTTGGGGAGGAGGCCTTACTTTAATGTGAACCATCGTGGTAAAGCATACGCGAAACTGCGTTCACCTATGCGCTGATGATACTTCCGCACTGCCTACATAAGGTAGAAGCTTCTTCTCAATTTCATCAAGCTCTTGATTTAGCACATGCCAGTATCGTTCTAGCGCCTGTGGTGTGTTCATCCAGAAAAAAAAAAATTGCAGGGGACATTTAAGCTCCTCCTTAAGGGTATTACGTGATAATGTAATGGTTTAATTCCCGTATATGCAGAAGTGCATTCTGCACTTTACGTTCATAGAGCCCTGGGAGTATTCCTACCCCTCCTAGCACAGTAGTGTAGTGTTTAAGCTGTGTGTCACTGCCCTTCGATGGCAGGCGCTCCCAGCGGTGGACTTTGTGCGGCTCAGGTTGCTCTTCTCCAGCGTCCAATCATTAATACAACTGCCACCTGCCGCGCTGGGCAGTTTGCTGACTATCCGGTGGGCAGGTTGTGATGACGACACAAGGTCACGTGACCTAGGTGGCCCACCTGCTTCCTAAGTGGCTCTCTGCTGACCACTTGCCAGAGCCTTGCCCGTGATTTTTCGCTCACGACGCCGGCGCGTACAACGCGGACACCGAAAACGCCGACAGCGGATTTTCTGGAGAACGGGGCCTTTAAAGAGCGGTAATATATTGGTAACATGAATTTATTGAAACCTCCAGATACTGCTGGCGATTGTTTTAGGAGAGCTGACGGGTGAAAGCCAAGCATTTGCTGTTTTATCGCAAGGTGTACAAGAGTGATTTCTGCGTGTCCGAATTATTTACTGCAGATCATTGTTTAACGACCCGCAGTTAAATATTCTATGTATGAAAGTTCTCAGGGGACATCTATTTTCCGGAACATTGTTACTGCTACGAAGGAGAGCAATTAGGAAGGTGCTTCAGAAAATTTGAGCTTTGTATATACCATGTAGCTCGTTCGGAGAAGTCGTTAAGGTATAGCTAAAATAAAAATGAAGAGGCACGATGACATTGTCCCGTGTAGCCCACCGTTACTTTGAAACTGATTTATTTATTTATTTCAAGTACCCTCAGGGCCATTGGCATGGGAAATGGGGGTGATTACAAGCATAAAACAAAAGTAACAAAGCAAAAAAAAACGGAATGTGGCTATTGTTATCAAAACAGTTACAGATGTGACTGCTCATACAATGCTAGCTAAGGCCTTCTTGAAAACCTGGTAATCTTTTAAGGTTGCTGTCACTGCGGGAAGATGATTCCACTCTGCTGCTGCACGAGTTCGAAGCGACTGAAATAATGAGTTAGGTCGGCAACATGGCCCACGGACTTTGTAGGCATGATCTACTCGCAATGATAGACGATGCGGGGGAGGGATGAACTCACTACGCAAGTGTGCATGATGGAACATTTTGTGAAACAGGCAGATGCGAAACATTTTGCGACTTAAAGCTAAGGATGGTAGATTAAGGCTTTATTACATTGAAGATGTGCTAGCGGTCCTGCTGTTGTTAGAATGAAACGGGCTGAGTTATGTGGCAACTTTTCTAATGAATTAATGAAGTTTTCATGACGAGGGTCCCATATGGATTCGACGTATTCTTGTCTTGGACGTATTAACGTCTTGTACAACAGTAGTTTGGGGGCTGATGGCGCTTTAGCGAAGTTGCGACGGATATAACCCAGCATACGATTAGCATTCTTAGCCAGATATGTTTGTGGTTTATGGGGGTTTGACGTCCAAAAGCGACTCAAGCTATGAGGGACGCCATAGTGAAGGGCTCCGGAAATTTGGACTACCTGGGGTTAAAGTGCACTGACATCGCACAGTACACGGGCCTCTAGAATTTCGCCTCCATCGAAATTCGACGGCTGCGGCCTTTTGATATGTAAGGACCAAGTTAGAATCGAAGTGATGGGCTCACCAAGGTATTTGTACGAATGCACCTATTCTAAGACGACGCCATTCAAGAAATAAGTAGGAGTACTGTTGCAAGTTCTGGATACGCGCAGCGGTTGGCATTTATTGATGTTACGTTCCACTAACCGTGTTTGCACGAAGAGGAAGTAGCATTCATGTCTGATTGAAGGGCGGTTAGGCCGTCGCTGCATGTTATTTCCCGAAAAATTTACGCGATCGTCGCATTAAGTAGATATGGGAGGAAACAGACGAAAACAAATCGTTAATGTAAATTAGAAAAAGAAGAAGACCATGTACGCAGCCCTGTGGGACGCAAGAATTAACTTTGTTTGAGTGAGAGTCCAGATTATTAGCTGACATATACTGCGAACGGTTAGTATTAAAACATTCAATCCAAGTAAGAAGCTTGGGCCAACGTTCATGAGTTGTAGTCTGTAAAGTAAGTTTATGACACACTTTATTGAAAGCTTTGGAATAGTGAATAAAAATACAATCTGTTATTGAATGATTATCAAGAATGAGGTTTATCTTGCGTGTAAGGAAGCAAGTTGCATCAGGGTATAGAAGAGTGTTATGTGAAAATATTGGAAGGTATTTATAATGATTGCACAGCTATTATAGTTCTCCGTGAAGTCAGCAATAAAATTCCAATAAGGAAAGGTGTCCGGCAGGGAGACACGATCTCGCCTATGCTATTCACTGCCAATTTACAGGAGGTATTTCGGGGCCTGAAATGGGAACAGGTGGGGATAAGAGTTAATGGAGAATACCTAAGTAATCTGCGATTCGCTGATGACACTGCTTTGTTTAGTCACTCAGGACATGAATTGCAAAGCATGATTAATGAATTAGACCAGCAGAGCTGAACGGTGGGGCTAAAAATTAACATGCAGAAAACCAAAGTAATATTGAACAGTCTATCAAGAGAACAGCAGTTTGCAATTGGTGGCGAGGTTTTGGAAGTAGTAAGAGAATATGTTTATTTGGGGCTGGTAGTAACCTCTGATCCGGATCATGAGAGGGAAATAACTGGAAGAATAAGAATGGGGTGGAGTGCATATGGCAGGTTTTCTCAGATCATGAATGGCAGTTTGCCAATATCCCTCAAGAGAAAAGCATACAACAGTTGTATCTTACCGGTACTCACCTATGGGACAGAAACGTGGGGGCTAACAAAGAGGGTTCTGCTTAAGTTAAAGACAACGCAGCGAGCTATGGAAAGAAAAATGATAGGTGTAACGTTAAGGGATCGGAAGAGGGCGGAGTGGGTGAGAGAACAAACGCGGGTTAATGATATACTAGTTGAAATCAAGAGGAAGAAGTGGGCTTGGGCAGGGCATGTAATGAGAAGGCATGATAACGGCTGGTCCTTAAGGGTAACGGAGTGGATTACAAGAGAAGGTAAGCGTAGCAGAGGGCGGCAGAAAGTTAGGTGGGCGGATGAGATTAAGAAGTTTGCAGGGATACGGTGGCCGCAACTGGCGAAGGACAGGGTTAATTGGAGGGACATGGGAGAGGCCTTTGCCCTGCAGTGAGCGTAGTCAGGCTGATGATGATGACATTTTTTGAAAGCCATGTTGTGAGATAGAGAAAAATAAGCTTGACTCGAGAAAATTCGCAAGATATGAATATGGGATATGTCCTAATTTAGCAAGGGATACTGGTTAGTGAAATAGGGCGGTAATTGAGAGGAGAATGCTTGTCGCCTAATTTATGCAGTGGATTCACCTCATAGAATTTCCAGTCTAGGAGTAGTTCGTGATGGAACAGCGCAAAAAACTGGAACAAGAGACAAGCGCTGTCTCTTGTCAGGGGGGGGGGGGGGGGAGGGGGGGAGTTATCCTGTCTGAACTGATTGCTGAAAAATTTTTGCTAGTATAATGATGAATAAACAACAGTGCTAAGCAAAACAAAAATTCGATGGTAATTAGGTCACAACCGGGAGCAAAGGAGAGTCGAAACGATTTGATCACAGTTTCAACACCACATAGTTAAATAGCAATTCCGAACGTAGGTTGGTAGTCGTGACAAGGTGCAGCGGGCCCGCAGCAAAACATTGCAGGTTGCAGAGAAGTTTTGCGTAAATGTGTCATTAAGAACGGACGCGGTCTGATTGCAAGGTATAGCATTTCTAGAGTTGCCAAGAAGGGTTACATGGTCCTCGACTTTCTGGCTAATGACTGGTCAGAATTTCTTGTCATCATTTGCTCACACAACCGGCAACGTGTGGCATAAAAAGTTCTTCCTGGCGTCTTTTAGTGCTGATACGTATTCGCTGGAATCTCATTTGTAGGCACCTCAATGACCTTCACTTGAAGAAAATTTGGCTGACCTGTACATCGCTCCTTTTTATCTCATAGACGCCTTATGTTAGCATTATACCAATGAGCGGAATGTTTGTGGTTATAGTGCGAAGAGGCAGTAACAAGAAAATTTGAGCCAGTTTGTTCATGTTTGAAACTTTTAACAGCGCTGCAACAGGGGACAGGGAACAAGAAGAGACGGAAGGACAAGCGCTTGTCCTTCCGTCTCTTCTTGTTCCCTGTCCCCTGTTGCCGCGCTGGTATAAGTTCCGAGTACGAACAAAAATGTACTTGTTTGCTAGGTAAGCAACTTTTTCTACGAGCATCGCCCAGTTTGTGAACTGTACAGTCATCAAGACAAATGTCAAGAAATGAACATAATTCGTTATCGTTGCGTCACAGTTGGCCTTATTGTAATTACGGGCAGTTAGTGGTGTGTTGATATATTTAAAATGGGCGAGGTTTAAGTGAAAAGAAAGCAAAGAGTTTAACAGTACCTTTTGCTGTGCTAGTTGGTATGACATTGTTCTGTCCGTCTTTCTGTGTAGTTTGTGTAAAATTTAGCTCTGTTTTTACTTTCCTGAACCCAAAGCAAAGAGTGGTCGCGCATTCCGCAAACGTGAGTAATGTTGCAAACTAGGACCGGCTGTGAAGTAAGAAAGAGGTCAAGTGTATCTTCTTCTTCTTCTTTTTCACCATATGAAAATGTCAAGTGTGTCAGCAACACTGCGTTTTCCTCGTCGGCTCAGTGATAAGCTGTTGGAGAGAAAAACCTGAGCACATGTTTAAAAATTATTTAGCTAGCGTGGAAGGCGGATGCATTGAAGGGACAGTATTTGACCAGTTTATGTTTGGCGCATTAAAATCTCAGAACAGAATACCTTTCACTTTATTACAGGTTTTCATGTGCGCCGAGCAGCCTGCTGTAAGGTCTCGAGTAAAAATTTTACATACCACTCGAGAGGGAATAAGCATTCTGAACCTCATTCTCTTTTTCACATTACGCATCATCTCGCGCTGGGCCACTGCAAAGGGCTATATGCCTTATCAGTGAATGCAAGCGATCCATTTTACGACATCCTTCAAAGTGTTGGCAGCCGCGGTGCCTCAGTGGTTATGGCGCTAGGCTGCTGACACGAAAAACGCGGGTTCGGTCCTGGCCGCAGCAGTCGAATTTTGATGGAGACGAAATTCTAGAGGCCCGTGTACTGTGCGATGTCACTGCACGTTAAAGAATGCCAGGTGGTCGAAATTTGCGTAGCCCTGTCCAACGGCGTCCCTCATAGCCGTAGTCGCTTTGGGACGTTAAACCCCCATAAACCTCCAAAGTGTGCAAGCGCGCTCTAAAGGGCGCTGCATTACAGAAAAGGTTGCCATTTAATTTTGAAGCAGAGGGATAATTTCTTGTGCGTTGCTTGATATCGTAATACTTGATATTTATCCCCGAGTTACCTCGTATACCCCGTATACTCCGAGCCCGTATACTGACCAGTATGGCTTCAACTACTGCACTGAACGATATGGACTGTGCTGCTGTATAGTCTTCATCTGCCACTGACAGGACCAGGTTCAGGCCACACTCACAACCGTTTTTTTAATGTTCGTAATGGTACTTTGTTTTACGAGCAGCTCGAAGTGAGAATGCGCTTTGATATGTGCGCAGACATATGAGTGTTCTGCGCGCATTTCCTTCGATCCTCTGAAGTCTTTCGCTTCTATTACTACCTGTAGAGACGGTGGAGGATACATCCAAGAAACATTTTTAGAAAATGAAGCTATTTTAAAGTTTAAATACTGCAGTCTGCGGTTTCTGCAGCACGCGTTTTCTGCACATGCCCTACATGTAGTGACAAGAGACACCAGCTATGCCGTGCACTGGACCATCCTGCGGACGGAGATTAAGGTTTTAGAAAAGTGGCAGGAGTGAGCATCAGTTCCGAAGGACTGTTACGCGCTGTTTTTTCCCGAGGGCCACGCGAGAGGCTATGGCTTTGCCCCAGGCAGAGTTGTAACTTCCTCGGCATGCTGAAAATATAACTCTTGTAACTTTCTCCTTCCCTTTTGTAACCGCACATTCCTTTTCCCCAGTGCAGGCTACGTCTTCCTGATTAGCCTACCTCAATCAACCTTCCTTCTCTCTCTTTCGACTGTATGTATGCTATATGACGCACACACGCCCCATAAAATTTAACGATAGATGGCCGTCATCGAACGGATTTAAGGCTCCACTACGGCACCTCTTTCTTTTTCCCGTCTTTCGCTTTGTTCTTCATCCTGTACTCCACTGCGTGGTCACCCGTGCAAAGAGAGAGGCAGTTAGTGCTCCTTTCCTATCCTCATAACAGGCTGATAGGGCGTAGGGTGGCATAATTACTTGCACAAATATAGCATTTTACGCCACCAAACCTCAAGCTATGCAGTGCCGAGCCTCACCATTGTGGTCCGCAGAACTCGCACGCTTCCGGAAGGTGTCCGGTCCTGAATCCGCCGTCCAAAGGGCATGGCACTGTACACTTCTGGTACATCAACGAGTCACCCGAGAGCTGCGAATTGGCAGCACATAAAATTGTTTACTTTAATCCCTTGGCGCGATGTTTGGAGCATATTTCTCTAGTATACTGCGTCAGCACTGTACCGCTTGCCGGCCTTTTAATTGTCATTTCGATTTCAAGCGCCATCGGCTCATTGAGACAGGCATATGAACCTTCCCTTGTTGGCATGTAGGGGCAGCTGAACTGAGCGGCGATAAGAGAAATACCAGCCTTGGAGAGGATAAGAGTACTGCTTTTAAGCGGTACATGTTACATTTCTTCCGCAGCACGGGTGGACCTGACATCGTCGAACCTTCTTGAACTTTTACTAAGATCTGAAAGTTTCAGCTCGCTTCACTTGGCGACTGCCGCTCCTGCACACTTTCTACTGCGAAGCAGGTTCTCAAGAAAACTGAGCATTTATCAAGGAAATAATGTTTTAGAAATTTATGCGTAGGATGTTTATTGCAATTATTTTTCCGCAGCAATGTACCGCCGCAAAACGCAGAGGTGCTCAGGAGGCGGAATACCTAACCAAAGAACAGTCACGAATAACTGCTGTGAAAGGTCCTACTACACGACAGGCACAGCGCTTTGACATTCAGTAAGAATGCCGCAGGGATGGTGCTTCCGACAATGCCCTTGTGTGAAGAAAGTATAGGTGTAGCATTTGGGCTTTGGTCTAGTGGCTCGCGATACACTGTATCAATCAATAGCTGTGCACGAGCACACGAGAGGCAGCGGAATTGCCTGTAAAATTAAATCTGTACCAAAGCAAACGCACAAAAAATGCAGGGGGCACTTTGGCTCTCTAAAGTGCTGCAAGGCGAAAGCGTTTCCAGGCCACTTTTCGTTTTTATTTACTTCTTTCTTCTCCATATTTTCTTTTTATTGATTTTTTGCTCCTTTTCTTAATTTTATTGTTTTATATTTTTTATTTTCCTACCTTATTTTTATGTTGTTTTTATTTTGTTTACTTTCTTATTTTTATTTTTTATTTTCCTTTTCTTGACTTTACTACTTTTATTTTATTTATGAAGCCCATGCATTCACTAGATGCGCCTTTATTCATGCTGGAACCTTGAGCCTTTTAAGCAGCAACGCCGAAAGGCGGACGAATCTGCCGACGCGCCTATCGACACGGCTGCCGACGCGTCTGTCGACACATCTGCCGACGCGTCTGCTGACGACAGTATGAGGCATTAAAGGCTTTCGCCTTAATGCAGGCACCCACGAGAGCAACAAACAATTGTCGGCGGCTGGCAGCCATCCCGCTGAAATCGGGTCGACCGCGGAACGGTCCCTGGAGAAACTCGTTAGGCGCTCTCACCTGGCTGACGGGGAGACCAGCGGGAGTTCGTCCGCCTGCGTTTGTTCGCCGTGAAACTTTAGAGTGAAATTAGCGGGCGAGGAAAAAGGAACTAAATAGTCGTGGATGGGACTATGGGAGCTCTCCTCTCTGCGTTTTTTAGTGTTTTTCTCTTTTATTCTCCGCAGAACTGCGCAGATGGGTGCCTGTCCCGGGCGGCGTGTGAATATGGCGAGGCGTCTAGAGGAGCAGTGCGGTGATGACACGTAGAGCGATGGATCCTGAAAGAAACCAGGCTGCGAAGAAAAGATGCGGAAAGAAGCCCCTCTTCAGGTGATCTCTGCTTTATTATCTCTATTTTTTTTGCTTTTATGAACCGCGTTTGCGAAAAAGGGCGACATAACCATAGACTACTATGAAACAGAAACAATTTGGCCGGTGTTTCAGTGTGCTGACCTCAAAACTAGCTATAACGTTGCATACGCTGAACATTAAATTGAACAAATCTGAGTCTCGAACATGTTTTTCCGCTCAAGTCTGCCCGTTTTGAACAACAAATTTTTCTGTCATAGCGGCACAGATACAGTTGCAAGAGTATGGAAGGAAAGGTACTGCATATCTCCAGTGCACACGTTGCATTCTTCGAGTGTGACACCTAAAACTGTGGACATGCGTCACGAAGCTCCTCAGAAATAAATTAGCTACGGATAAGATTTCTTTTAAGATTGTGCAAAGGCGAAAGTTAGTAAAGTAATTTTTACGTGAGAAATGCTGCATCTGTTCATTGCGGAACAGAGGTGGTAGAAAAGCATAGAGCCGATTTCCTGCTCTAATAATGACTGTTATTTTATTTCAGTGGCCGATTTTCACTATAACGCGTATTTTATTTTCTTATTAATCAAGTACCGGTGTTGAGGCTACGGACGGCAACCAAGCGAAAGCCGTTATTTTCGAAGGGAGTGAGTCGGCCGCATGTACTTTAAGCCAAGTTCCCTAAAGAAGCGAAGTGAGAAATCATTTCATTAAACAGACAATATTTAAGATCTCCATGGCTTCAGCATCAAGGTCAGCGGATGCTTCAGCTGTGCTGACGTAAGTCAGCCATGCGGTACTAATGCAGATCGTACGTATGAGTTTGACATGCTTACAACATGCAGTGCTCTGTTTGTTGAGACTTTAGTTAGCTCCTTGTAGCAATCACTCTTACTTCCGACCGTCATCGACACTTACATTAAGTGTACCATCTGCTATTCCAGCGTTATCTTCGTTGGTGGCACGCTGCTGTTTCTGTGCTGCCTCTACTGGAGCCCGCAGAGGAGGCCACACAAACCAACGAGTGCCCTGGCTGCTTCCACTGAACAGAATGCTGCGAGCGCGCAGTCCTCGTGTAGTGGTGCTGCTGCAGAGGATGCAGGGACGGCGAGGCGACAGCAAGTGCGACTACTGTACAACAGGGTGCCCAAGTGCGGCTCGACGACGCTGCTGACGCTGCTACGCAGGCTGTCCACCAGGAATGGCTTCCAGCATCTGCACTGCAAGATCTACGACAAGCGACTGCTGACGCACGACCAGCAGGTATACGGTGACGCCCATTCTGTGATCTCAAGTATCACCAGCTTCACTGAAGCCAACAGGGCCCGAAACGAGTGAAATACTGAGGAACATGTGGAACATTCTTACGTTTTATTGATGTTTAAAGAAGGAAAGCAATTGAGTAATCACTTTCTAAAGGAAACAGTTTGAAAGAGAGGAGAAAATGCACGCCGCCAGCTGAGTACGAAGTGCGACCTCCGAATGTCGTTTTCGGTGGTCTGGAAACTGAGCTAGAGCGGAGACCGCTATTACTTACTTTCGAAGGTATATATCACCTTTTTAACTGTAGTCCAATCTGGAAGGTGCTCGCCAGTGACACATCTAGCCCACTTAGGGCAGGTGAGACCACTCTGGAGAGAACGTTGTTGTTGTTGTTCCCTCTGAAGTTATGGCACATACGTGACGGCGCACTTCTTTCATTTTCTTAACGCCATATTCACTGTACCAAGCATAACGTACTCCACTTCTAGCTTTGTAGGACTAGCCACCACGCCATAACCGCTTTATTACGTATCTTCCGGTTAACTTTCCTGCCTTTCCTCTTACTCCTCCTCCTCCTCCTCCTCGAAACATTTTACCGGCTAGTCTCATATCATGTCACAGCTCTGGTTCGACCCGTGCGCAGGCGCAGTTCGTGCAAGAGGTGATGTCGGCCAAGGCCCCTTGCAGCTACGACCGCCACGTGTACTTCTTGGACTTCGAGGAGTGAGTGGTAAAGCTTTCCTTAGAAAGCGAAGCGCTGCCGCCAGCGACGCCAAGCGCTGTCGTAGGCTATAGGACTTAGAAAGCCCCTTGGCTCCCCTACCGGAAATGTGGAGATCACAACAGTCGAATTTAAACAGAATACTTTTTTTGATGAGCATTCGCCTAGGATCAGCGCATGGACATGTGCGGCACTACCGGTTGCTTCTGCGGTGTCTGCACCTTTCACTTATACGTGTTTTCTTTCGGATGCTGTATTTAAGCACTATTTCGGAGCACTGAGAAAGTCTGCAGCCATCTGTAAAAGGTTAGAAATCCTATTTCATGTCACCGGATGGGAAAACAGGAAGCACAGGGGACATTTCTGGGTACACAAGTATTTAGACACACACAAAGCCTATAAAAAATTGTCTGGCTGTTTAGCACCGCTAAGCACGAAATATTATGCGAGAACACAGATCTCTGCACGTGGACACGACTGCCACGTACCGGAGAGCATGACTGAGGTGTCCACTGACCCATGGAGCCAGTTACACGCGTCTTCAACTTTCTCATCGTGAATGCCAAGTTACGCAGTGTACTCCGCTGCCTATGCTCCACGAAATAAGCTTATCCAACGCGGCGCGCCAAGGCGAAATGTGTACAGTGTAAAAAATGTAAAAGCGTAAAAAAATCATTAACGGGTGATAAGCCAGCCAAAGTGAAGCGAAGTGTAAATGCAGGGAATGTAGAGCATAAAACGATTGGCGAGTTATGGAAGGCGGTCAAAATAAAACGAAATAAACTTTCATACTTATCAGGAAAATGAAATGCGGCAAAAGGGAACAGAATCGAGTGGAAAAGCATAAAATAGAAAAACGCCGTTCGCCCCATCAGACCATCTGAGCCTCTGTCATTTTTTTCTTCAATCGCTTCTTGAGCACGGATGCTTTCTATTGGTATTACAGTTAAGCTTCTGTAAGTGCAGTGCCCTAAGCAATCCTTCGCTTTGATTCACTTGTTTTTATCCAGGTTTGGCCAGGCGAACCCGGCGTACGTGAACATAATCCGGGACCCTGTGGAACGAATCGCTTCCTCCTTCTACTACAGCCGGGCAATCGCCGCACGCCGCAGTGATCCGACGAGGCTAAAAGCGCGCTGGCTCCACGAGGTAGGTAGCTCACCAGAGCCGGTTGGCTGCCGCTAAGAGGGCAGCCACTAGAACATTGAAACCCGCAGAATTAATTTTGCCAGCGTCAACTATATGGGAAGGGTGAATGTTACGCGAGCTGTGGAACCCGCCTGTAAAGTGCTTCTTCAGCATGATGTGGGTCACACAGTGTGCTCTGAAGGTGATAGTTTCCGCTTCTGGCCAAAACAGGCTTCCACAAAAAAGAGGTTGTTTAAAAGGCCACTATTTTGCGAACAGAGCTGATAAATATTGGCGTGTAATTTTCGTCACAGTTACCCTTAATTACTTTCCTGGTATAAAGCGTTGGTTTGCGCTTGACTGTTGCCTGATAATAATTAATGTTATGTAAAATAACTATTCAAATCACAGTACTGTGAATGAAAATAAAGGGCCGATCTGCAGGCAGTATGTTGAGGTTAGGAAACGTTGGTGTCACGTTTCAGCTGGACAGGCAATATAGTTGGCGCTCTGATTGCTTATTTTGGACATTATCCCCATTTAGCCGCTGTGCGGTTGTATGCTTGAAGCCTGTTTTGTGGCATGCTGCCCACCTACCCATCTGGTTGTGGGCAACCTGCCCAGGTGTGTGTGTGTATACACCAGGTTTCAACTTAATGAACAAAATTTTTTTCAGATAGGCTTTTTTAGGCATGAAGGCGGCTTCTGCGGCACAATAATACCTGTGTTGGCAGACATAAGAAAACATGTAAATAATGTTAACTACTCAGCCGCTCAACTTATCTCTGATAATTAACTTTTACTATAACCGTTAGGCTACTGGTAGAGACTTGTAGCCGGTCGTTAGTCATAGCCATATCAGTTTTTAGAATTTCGAAAACGCGATTACCCTCGCAGCTGCAGAATTGGCTGCATTGCGCAAAAATACATGCGTTTTCGCAAGGCGAAAAAGCCAAATTCTTCCGAGCCACATCGGCAAGAATGATCGTGTTTTCGAAATTCTAGAAACTGATATGCTGTTACTAACGACCGGCTACAAGACTTCAGCTGCAACCAGTAGCCTAACTGCTAAAAAGTAATTATCAGAAATTAGTTAAACGGCCAACTATAGTCGGATGGAACTTAAGAAGGCAGCGGCCTTTCCCCGCCAAAGGACTCCCTCCCAGCCAATGGCGTCAGCCGATTTTCATGACCCTGCTAGGGTGACAAAGCAGGGAGTTGCAGATGAAAGGTGATAGTCTCCTCCCTCCATAGTCGGGGATAGACCCCTCTTTCCATTGTGGCAACGCTTCCTGCATTGCCACTCTAGCAGGGTCATGAGAATTGACCGATGCCAATGGATGGAAGGAGATCCTGTGACGGGGAAAAACCGCTGCCTTCTTAAGTTGTATCCGGCTATGGTTAACATTATATGCATGTTTTCTGATGTCTGCCTACACAGATACTATTGCGCCGCAAAAGCCGCCTTCATACTTGAAAAAGCCTATTTTAAAAATGCTTGGTTCGCTTATGTTGAAACAACCGGTATATTGTTGCGAGGTGGCAAGCCAAGGAACAGAACGACATTATGACAGATAACATGATTTTAATGGCTGTGGGCCTAGCGCGAGCGCTCCGTCCCGTGCCACTGCCATTTTCGTCTTCGTAACAATATATACACCTGACCTGTTGCCCACTTGCCACTGCCCACCGGATTGTGAGCAAACGGCCTAGCGTTGCAGATGGCAGTTATATTAACGATTATTTTCGAGAGGTTCCTCGGGAAGTGCAACGTGGGTCTCGCAAGCCCCACTGATGGCAGCACCTGCCACTGCAGGGCAGTGGCGCTTTGCTTAACCACTGCACCACTGTGCCAGGAATGGTACGACGACTCCCAGGAATCTATGAACGCACAGTAGAGAATGATCAATTCCGCATATCTAAGCATTTGTCTGTGGCGACACATTCTGCGCATATTTCCGCGCAGCCTCCGCCTTGTTATTATCTGGCCCAGCGTAACACGGCCACACGCTGGACTGCGTTACCGATAAAACACAGTGACAACGCTGCGTCACCCGAGGCATGCGTCGCCGACGGTGGCTACAAAAACAGGCTGCCCGGCTCGGAAGGGCAGCATTTTTCATTCCGCCAGCGAGATGAGCGTAGTGTTGGTATGCTCGTCCACGCCTACGCCGACGACGTGTCGCTTTTTCTCAAGGACGAGGATAGCTACCCCTCTTTTTCGCGGCTGTTTCACGAGTATAGTCAGATATTCGGGGCCCTATTGAACAGGGGAAAAAGCAAGGAGCTAAGGTGGAGTGGGTGCAGGGAGTGGAAGTCCTGGGAGTAGTATTCCTCGCCAGCGGAGAAGTAGCCCCCGAAACCTGGACTAACCTCCGCACGAACGCTGAGAAACGCCTCTCGGTGGCGTCAACTTTCCACCTTTCAATGGCATAGCGCAGCTATATTGTGAAGTCCACAGTCCTAGCAGCATGTTTTTTTGTCGCCCGCGTCGCAACCCCACCGCGCACGTTTGCACGCAGGCTAACCACGGCCTGTTTTTCTTTCGTTTGGGCAGGCAAAACCGAGCTTGTGTCACGGTTGTTCATTCGCCTTCCGTCGTACATGGGTGGGTTCAGTATACCTTGCATCCGCACCATGTGTAATGTGCTCGCCTTCAGAGGTGTACGCGATCTTGTGCGCAACCCAAACTATCCCGGGAGAGCACTCCTCGCATACTTCCTGGGTACAGCGCGTGACGTGTTTTTTACACAACACGTGGTTGGCCCCACAGCCGAGCAGCCACCGATATTTTTTGTTAACGTGCGTCGCACACTGGCGTCGTTGTCTGCCAGCGTGCCCGATCTGGATGTTGATGAAACCCCGCCCTCCAGGATGTGTGAGGCACTAACGGTAGCAGAGCTCACCCGCGAACAACTCCAGAAAACAAGACGGGCGCGCTGGCGCCAACTGACCTCACCTGCACTTCCTGCAGATATCAGGCATTTCGGCTGGTTGCGAGGCTGGCGGGTCCTGCACACAAGAGACCGCCTTTCGGCGTGGGGCGTGGCGCCCTCCGCCCGATGCCCGCAATGCGGTCTCTTAGAAACATTGCGGCACGCAATGTTCGACTGTGTAGTGGCGCGCACCTTTTGGGTACAAGTGTCACGGATGTTTGTAACCCGCCTGGAAGCGCGCACTAGTTCACGCGAACTGTTTGCAAATATGCTCTTGTTTGTCGGCATGTTCGTTTTGTGGCGGCAGCGCGGAGTGGCTTCCTTAAATGGCCGTCCGCAAAGAGCGATGTTTCCGATGTTGCAGCGCCTCCGCACGCGCCCCTTTGAGCAAGCATGCGTGGACGCACTGTCAGTGAGCGAGGCTGAGGTTTTGCTCAAGTGGTCGACGTACTACATCGCCCTGCGCGACGGTCGAGTGTCGGCCTCATTACTGCCCTACTGACATGCTCAGTGCTGCGGCACTGCACATGCGCTCGAATGTTCAAACCATTGAGTTCAGAAGTTTTGTTTCATATTTTATTGTTTTCATAGACCACAATAAACTTCTCTTTCTATGCTCGTCCACCGCCACCGCTAATCGAATAACAGCTGTTACGTTTTTATGTTGGGATCTGTCCAGCAGAAACGACATCTCACATGTGGTGACCCGGAGAATGGACACTAACGCATTGCTGTAGACGAGCACGAGCAACAGCTTCAGGAACAGCACGGCCGACTCAGTGCTTCCGTGCAGCAGCATTCCGCCGGCTTCGCCGAGGGCATCATAACCCCGGCAGTTGGCATCCAGCACGCTGTCCCGCTCGACGTCTGGCGTGTCGCTGTCAAGATTCCGCCGTTTTGGGCCGACTCGCCCGAGGTATGGTTCGCCCAATTCGAGGCCCAGTTCTCCCTCGTACATATCACGCAAGACCGGACCCGCTACGATCATGTCGTCACCCACCTCGATGCCCGCTACGCCAACGAGGTTCGCATATCCTTGCCAACCCACCTACGGTCATCCTTTACAAACACCTCAAAACCGAACTCATCCGCCGCCTGTCACTCTCGGAAGACCAGAACGTGCGACAACTACAGTCCGCAGAACTTGCCGAACGCAAGCCTTCGCAGCTCCTCCGCCACATTCGTGCCCTCGCGGGCAACATGGAAGTCCAGGATTCCTTACTGCGAGCACTTTGGCTCAACGACTTCCACCGCACGTCCAGGCAATTCTGCAGGCTCAGCTTACACTACCTCTCGACCAACTCTCCGAGATCGTGACTGCGTCATCGAGGTCTCTTTGTTGCAGTTGTCGCCCGCCGTCCAGGCTGTCGCCGCACCGCTGAATACCACAGAGCTTGTGCGCCGCATCGACGATATCAATCGACAGCTCAGCTCCCTTCAAGGACGCATGGATCAACACTTGCCGACGCCCCACCCGGAAAGCCGTGACCGTAACACCACTCCGTCGCAGCAGCCTGGTGGCGACGACCGGTGCTACTACCGTCGACGCTTCGGGGACCGAGCACGAAAATGTTCACCACCATGCTCCGCTGGACATAAGGGAAACGTCAACGGCAGCTCTTAGACAAGGCTGCGAGCGGCCAACCTGGAGGCCGACGCATCTTCGTCAATGACCAAATTACAAAGCAGCGGTTATTTGTCGACAGCGGTTCCGACATCTGCTGCTACCCACGAGTCCACCTTCAAGGTACCCGTCCTCCTACGTCTTTTGAGCTCAGCGCGGCAAACCGGTCCACAATCAAGACTTATGGCTCGCTCCACCTGCACATCCGGCTTAAAGACCTACGCCGTGGCCTTCATTGGAATTTTGTCATCGCCGACGTCATCGAGCCAATCATCGGCTCAGACTTTTTGGCGCACTACAACCTCCTTCCGGCCTGCGCGCGACTGTCTCATCGACGCGATAACGGGACATTCTTCGCCAGGACAGAGAGCGGCTACCCATCAGCCAAGCATCAAAGTACTCGGTGTCGAAAATCCTTCACCGTACCAAGCCATCCTCGCCAAATTTCCCGGCTTGACGTGCCCTACCGGGTTGCCACGTGATGTGCAGCACACCACTGTGCACTACATCCGGACCACCCCACGCCCCCCGGTTTTCTGCCGCGCCCGTCGCCTTGCCTCGGACCGCATGTGCATAGCCAAAGCAGAGTTCGAAGCTATGCTTTGTGAGGGAATCGCCCGCCGCTCCGACGGCCCATGGGTCTCGCCACTCCACCTTGTCCCGAAGAAGACCGAAGGCTGGCGGCCCTGTGGGGACTACCGTGCCCTCAACGCCAGCACCATTCCGGACAGGTACCCTGTTCACCACATACAGGACTTCGCCCATCGCATTTATGGCTGCCACGTTTTCTCCTTGCTAGACTTGGTGAAGGCCTACACGCAGATACCCGTCAACCCGGACGACGTCCCGAAAACCGCCATCATTACCCCTTTCGGCTTGTTCGAGTTTCCCTTCATGAGCTTTGAACTGAGGAACGCTGGACAAACCTTTGAACGTTTCATCGACGAAGTCGTCCGAGGCCTCGACTTCTGTTTCGTCTATCTTGATGACATATTGGTCGATTCCCGTAACACCGACGAACACCACATGCACCTTCGTCTGGTTTTCCAACGCCTCGATGACCACGGCCTACTCGTCAATGTCCCAAAGAGCGCGCTCGGCGCTTCAGTCGTCGTCAAATTCCTCGGCTATGAGGTTTCAACAAAGGTAACTCGACTTTTGCCTCAACTCCTCTCAGATCTGCGAAATTACCCCCAACCCACGACCGCTAAAGACCTTCGCCGTTTCCTCGGCAAGCTGAACTTTTAAAGGCGTTTCTTGCCACACGCAGCCGACTACCAGGCTCCACTCCATGATGCCTTGGCTGGTCTATGAGGAAACAAACCCGTAACGTGGACACCAGCTTTAACGCAACTTTTCGAAGAATGCAAAGCTGCTCTCTGCACCGCCACGCTTCTATCCCATCCCGTGCCAGATGCTCCCTTAGGGCTATTCACGGACGCCTCCAACTTCGCCATCGGCGCCGCCCTTATGCAACGCGTAGACAACACCTGGCATCCTTTGGTGTTCTCCTCCAAGAAACTCTCAGCTCAGAAAACAACCCCTTTTGCGGCCAGTCCTACAAATGAAACAGCGAAGCTCGTCCCGTCGAGTTTGCCAGCTTACTAGAGAGCTTCTGGCGATATACGAAGCAGTTCAACACTTTCGCCACATTCTAAAAGTACAGCACTGCACAATCTACACCGACAATAAACCTCTGACCTACGCCTTTTCCCAACGCCGCGACAAACTCCCGCCGGTCGAGCAGAACCAGCTATCGTTCATTGCCCAGTTTACCGCCGACATCCAACATGTTAGCGGAAAGGACAACGTGGTAGCCGACGCGCTTTCACGTGTGGCAGCTATCAGCTCTTCGCAGGTAACAGCTGACGTCCTCGCCGAGGCTCAGACTACGGACGCCGAACTGCAAGAACTTCTTAAGGTCGAGTCCTCACTAAAGCTGCAACAAGTCCCCATACCTGGATCGACAACGACTATCTACTGCGACATGTCAACAGAACGAAGCAGGCCTTACGTGCCCCTTTCCCATCGCTGTGGCCTCTTCAACCAGCTACATAATCTCACCCATTCCGGCATATGCGCCTCTACACGCCACGTGGCTGACCGCTATGTCTGGCCCTCCATGCAGCGGGATTACCTCACCTGGGCGCGCTCGTGCATTCAACGCCAGCGCGCTAAAGTCACCAGGTATGTCACTTCACCGCTCGGAGCATTCCCCCAGCCCTCTGGTCGGTTTCAACACGTCCACCTTGATATCATAGGGCCCTTTCCCCCAGCTGGACCCTATCGCTACTGCCTCACCGCCATCGATCGGTATACTCGATGGCCCGAGGCATGGCCCCTCGAGGGAATCACCGCTGAAGACGTCGCCTCGGCCTTCTTCGCAGCCTGGATCGCTCGCTTCGGGCCCCCTCGCCGCGTCACCACCGACCTAGGACGACAGTTCGAATCGCACCTGTTCAGGCTCCTCGGGCTAACCATCGGGTTCGAGCGCTCAAGGACCACCAGCTGCCACCCCTGCGCCAACGGGATGATCGAGCGTTTCCACCGACAGTTCAAAGCAGCCATCATGTGCAACCCGGACTCAACCTGGCTCGAAGCCATCCCAGCCGTCGCCCTTGGTCTTCGCGCCACCTTCAAGCTGGACATTCGAGCTACACTCACAGAGCTCGTCTACAGGGAAGCACTCCGTCTTCCAGGCGAATTTCTTGCTGCACAGCTATCCATCACCGCGACATCAGATCCCACCGATTTCGTCGCCCGGCTCCGACGCACCATCGCTGCACTCCACCCGTCACCCGCAGCTCACCACTGCAAGACTGCCCCTTTCGTCTTCAAGGATCTGGCAACGTGCACACACTTTTCACCGCGACGACACCGTTCCCAGGCCTTTCTAGCCACATTACAGCGGACCCTATCCAGTTCTCCGTCGCGATGACAAAACCTTTATCCTGCGTGTTAACGGGAACGACGTCCGCGTCTCTATCGACTGGCTGAAGCCAGCCTACATCGATTCCGCCGAACCAGGAAATACCAGTGCAGCCACAGGCGTCCATCCACGACCCCCGACATCGCAGCCTGCTTCTGTCACTACACGTTATGGACGTCGGGTACGCTGCACAGATTTTTAGAAGCCCTGAGGGCTCTCCACTCCGGGGAGGGGGGCGGGGTGATGTGGCGACACATTCTGCGCATATTTCCGCGCAGCCTCTGCCTTGTTATCATCCGGCCCATCGTAACACGGCCACACGCTGGACTGCGTTACGGATAAAACACAGTGACAACGCTGCGTCACCCGAGGCCTGCGTCGCCGACGGTGGCTACAAAAACAGGCTGCCCGGCTGGGAAGGGCGGCTTTGTTCCTTCCGCTACCGAGACGGGCGTAGCTTTGGTATGCTCGTCCGTCGCCACCGCTAATCGAATAAACAGTTGTTACGTTTTTATGTTGGGACCCGTCCTTCAGCAGAAACTACATCCCACAAGTCCATTACCGCTATCCAAACAACCTCCATCCGTGAACAAAAGATCCGAACACCAGAACCGAAGTGCTAGCACACCATATTCGCATTTGGCGTAACTGCGCAAATCGACCGTCATTTTCTCTTCCCCTGTAGATCTCTTCAGAAAGTGATCGCGTAAAACTTATGAGAATGGACTGTTTGATGAGAGAAAAGTGATAGTATGGATCGAATGGGTTGTTCTAAGCCTGGCCTCCGTAGGACTTCGGGCTGTTTGTACAACGGCGAGTCCTGGAACAAGTTTTGAGCTTGATTGCGTGTGTCTAGTCGCCCGCGCGCTTTTCACTCGCTCCTTGTTCTTGCTTCTCAATCTACAGAAGTTCGAGGACTGCGTGAAACGAGGCGGTGACAGGTGTTCCTTCCAGAAAGGCAAGCCACATCGATCGCTGATGGTGTCCTATTTCTGCGGCCATGACCCGCGCTGCCTGTAAGTGGTGTAGCCCAAAGCACCTTAATTTTAAAGTACGTCAAACGGATCTAGGAAAGATATCACAGGTTGTTTGGACCTCAGTCCCACGTTTTACATGCTACAGCGCACTGCGAAATTAAGGTAAACAAAATTATTATAACGCAAAAATGAACACAGTGCACGTCTTGCTGATGTTCTAAAGCGTACGTATTGATTCCAGTGAGCGCGCAGAGCCTTTCCGCAGTAGGGAAAGTGCACAGCATTGGCGGCGCTGCAGCTGTATCACTCTGCGCCTAAAAACTGGTGCTGTTAGCCGCCTGACTAGCAATAAACGCGCCACCACATTCTGAATTACTAGAAGTGCGTGTTTAGTTCATAACATTCATCACCTAGGTCCTCTAGCAGCCGCACAACACGTGTGGCTTCGACAGAGTGCACGAGCTCATGCCTGTCAGTGCACACATGTGTGGAAAGCACTACGGTAGCGCCCCGTAAAATTCTTGCTCCTCTCGCAAGGCTGTGTATTTGTGTATTACGGCGCTGCGATCGACGTGACAGGCTTCACCTTGGGTTGCTATAGATGCAACGAACCTTCACAGGAATTGTATGGTCCTTACAACGTTCAGCGATGGGCGTCATCGATCTGAAGAGAAATGTTAAGTCTCTACCTGAGGAATAGGAAATGGGTTCATGATGCGTATTGTCACACCGTAAGGGTGGTCGAGTTTAGGAAGTCGGAGCGATTCTTTTTTTTTGTTGTTTTTGGACTATCCTGCCATTAGGCGTATGTTTTCAAACGAGGATGGAAATGCGGGACAGTATGGGAGGGCGGGATGGGGAAGTATGTAGACGAGCTTCATAAGTAAATCTGCAAAGTAAACCATGTTAACGGCTGCCTAACATCCACTAATTACGGTCACATGAGCCTATCCAATGCAGAACCACGTGCGTAAAGAAAAGTGACGTAAAAAGCCCTTCTTTGGCAGGTCTGCAACAGTGCTCGGACATCGCAACGTGCGTTGAAGCATTACAAGTGAGGTGGATGGCACACGCCAGTCGCTGGTGATTTGTCGCCCCACCGACTACGAAAGCATCTCTTCATAGCTGGCTTGCCAAAATTAGTCGGAGTACCCAGCTCGCGAATTTTTTATTTCTGTTCAGAGAAACCGGTGAAGTTTTTTTTTCGACCAATTTATCTTGCTACTTGAGCCAGCACCTCAATTTCACACCGTTCTTGGCGTTATATATCTAAAAACATGCTTCTAATTTTCTGGAGCTGACTTGCGAAAGGTTGGGATTGACTTCGAAAATTCCTACTTACCACTTACCATATTACGCGTGTGAGACCAGGTTAATGCGCACCTGAAGCTCCTTCTGTTTTCTTCCTCTTTTAATCTTTTTAAGGTTGGTCCAGAACTCATGGGCTCTGGATAGGGCTCGGCAGAACATCGAGCGCCATTTCTCTGTCGTCGGTATCCTGGAAGACCTCAACCTGACGCTGGCACTCCTGGAGATGCACATTCCGAGCTTCTTCGGGGGCGCCACAGAGCTCTACCGGAAGTCCGGTGCGGAATTTCAGTAAAAGTCACTTTTCTAGCAAATATATCGATGGCCAGGTATTGAAGAAGTGTTTTTTTGTCTGCAGATGTGTCTGCTAAGCCGCATGTGCACTTTATATTACATAAAACGAATCAAGAAAGCCAATATGTGGACACACTCACGACACATAACGGAAGCTAAGGGTTTCAAAAGAATACTTATACGAGGAACATTCTTCTCTGGTGTTTACGGTGCTGTCGTCGGCGTGATACTTTGTAGTATACTTTGTAAAGTACTTTCAAGTATACTTTTTTTAGCGCACTTTCTAGTACTCGTTGACGTCGACGTATAGTTTGGGTCCCGTCGTAGGCGGCAAACTGTTCAGTGAAATGTACACTTGATAAGGACGCCTGACGTGTTCGCTTTGTTTTTTGAAGTAGGGTAAAGTGAAGTCGCTCCGAATTCGTCGCGGAAGAGGGCGAAAAGAAATGACAATCCCAATGAATGTCCTAATATTACAGCAGGTTCCCCGGGCTACAGTAGATTGCCTGCTCGAGGAGGAATGTCAGCTCTGATTCTTTGAACTTACAAGAGATAAAAAACGAGAGCTCGATACGGGTGCCACTGCCAACAGGCTTTTTCCAGCCTCGGCTGTTTCCCTCTTGCCTCAGCCATCGTCACATCTTTTCTGTTTGTGTGTGCGGTAGCCTAACGAAACACGGAGAACAGCTGTGTTGAATATTTTTTCTCAGGAAAAATTTGTTACCCGGCTCTTTTTCGCTATGTTGCCATTGTCTGGAAGGAAACGACGCATTTATCTGCGACAATATTGGATTTAAAATCTTCCAGCAGGTTGAGTCATGCTGGCGGCGTCCTTACTGAAAGAACGGGTTGCACCACGCTGAAGTGAGTTCGCGGAGCGTGCACCTTGTGGAATTCGGACTCAAAGTTCGATTTTGACGCATGCAGTTAAATGGGTAAAATGTTTAGGGGAATCCCCCAAGGTGGATTCGATTTGTAATAAGGGAGTAATTATACTCATTAGCATCCACCCAAGCGCAGCCATACGGCTACAAAGGAAAGCTGACAGCTTTCTGAGAAAGCTGTTAGCTTTCCTTTGTAGCCGTATGGTTGCGCTTGGGTGGATGTCAATGAGTAATTAGTCCCTTATTATGCAGTTAAGTTGCTAAATTGGCCGGTGATGATGACACCTTTTTATTGTTTTGTTTCTTGCCTTTTCTAGCTTATAAGAGCTCCGCTTCAAGTGAGAGTGACCTTTTCGCAATTAGAAGGCGGTACAGTGCACCTTTAATAGAACTTCCCCGCAAGCTATAGTCACCAGGCAAACTCCGTCACACTGCCGTAGCTGTAACATCCTGAAGGATATGTCACTGTAAGGCACGGAACTGTTCCAGGGTCTCGCAATGTCAAAGTAAATCACTGCATCTTTAAATATATACATTCAAATTATGAAAAAAAATTGCACGCTCGGTCCATTTGCCACCGAGAAAATGCCTACGAACCAGTGATGCAGCACTTAATAAATGTATTGTCTATTTAATGGACACTGAGAGGAAAATACAAGTCGGCCATCATTTTTAGATTGCAGTGTTCAAATCGCAGAGGCTTCCTTCACTGAAAAGGGGACTTTACGAAGTAAAAATATCGTACAGGAAATGTAGATATCACTCTCACTGACGATTCTCGGAAAAAAACTTCGATGATGTAAAGTGTTTTTTACGGGGTCTCTCAGGCTAGGTTATTCATCATTCAATTATAAACGGCCACCGCGGAATCCTTTTCGTTATTGATACCGTGAGCTTAAAGGACAGCTCCGGCGGTTTTCTGAACATTTTGAATTCATAATCACATCATATTTTCAAGAGTCCCCGTTCTTCGGTACAAAATGCGGTTTTTCAAAATGCCGAGAAGAAGTATTTTATAACAGCAGAAACATGGAAACCGAAGGCTGCTTTGGGCCATTCCATGACTGTAGTTCAATGGCATAGAAGGCTGGGCTAGTTGGATGCTGTTCATGACAAAAATTTGTAGGCGCAAACTTATAAAGCACAGAGAAAAAAAAGAGGTCAAAGGGCGCGTGCCGTGTCCTGACTGCTATATGACCTTACGGCTCACTACCTTATGACGTCACAGATAATGTCCCAAAAATATCGTGTGCGCATTGATTGGCTAAACTGGCGAATGTAAGCGACAGCTTGTGTCATTATTTTTACTAAAGTGGCCTAAAACAGCGCGGAATTGTGTCCATCAGCAAACACACAGCAAAGAAAACATTTGCGTTTGAACGGCAGCAACTGTTTTTGCAAGTCATCGTTGTCATGTGATACTCTTCACGTAACCCTTAGATGAGGCCGTCAAGTTTTTTTTTGCAAGTAACTGTTGCCACTTAAAATTTATCACGTAAGCCCTGTAAGTTTGCAGTCGTGCGCACCCCAACGCATTCACTTCGTGCCCCTCTAACAGGCTTGAACCAAACGCCACGCAGAGCCGCCACGCTCATCGAAATCTCTGTTCAGAGGGCAGTGTGCTACAATGTAGGGGATATAGGCAGCGCAGAATCGACCTCCTGCCTGGCTGTCTTTACTGGATGCATGCTTATGTCTCCCCTAATTTCGATCTGCGGGCAAAGTGAGAGCAGGATGTTGGTGTGACGGTGTATGACGAGTTGAGAGATGCTACCTGGTTAAGTCGCACTTGAAGGCTTTCAGTCTGGGTGTACTTCCATGCAATAAAGAAAAAAAACTTTCGTGGCGTAGTCGTTGCGTGCCCGTCTGGCAAACAGAGGGCCTGGTTTCGAGCAGCAATGTCGGCGTATTTAGTGTTGAATGAGATCACGTGAGAGGTACCACTTCCTGCGGACACATTCTGTGGACAACTTCCACTGACGGATTTTTCTTCGCCTGAGGCATACATTGCTCGAACAATAAAAAATACTCGCATGAACGCTCACTGCTCAGGCACAAATGTCGAACCACTGAGGCAAGAGCGGGCACATGGAGGGGTCCTTTTACTTGGGTGCTGAGTCATTTTAAAGGATAATGTCTGTAGCCTTGCGGAATTATTATTTAATACTGGTGAGAACAGCCTGTGTTGCGCTATTACAGAGTCTTTCTCATTTCGCAGGGCTGCACGAGAACCGTAACCGGAGTGGACCCAGCCGGGTGGCACTGTGGGTGCGGGATCTGCTTAGCCGAAACCTGAGCCTCGAGTTCGAGCTGTACGACTTCGTCCGCCAGCGTCTACACGCCCAGTGGAAACTTGTCGGCCGTGAACGGCCGTCATTCCCACCCGGAGGTTGACGGCTCAGTGGCTACCTTGTAGACGTCCGGGGTCTGTTGTCAATGACGGGCCAGTACTCACTGGTGATGCAGACTCGGAAATAATCGTGCTTTCAGACATGGACAACCAGCACTGCGCATCCTTATCACGTTGCATTTGAGATGGCGCAAGAGGAGCAAAAAGCTCAAGCAACGACCAGTTATGTACAAGAGAAAACCTCTGACACGTAACTGTGCTAGTGTGATCACAATGGCAATGGTTTGCTACCGCAAGAGGATGGAATATGATAGCTGACTCACCCACCTCAGGTCGTTGAATGACATCATTGAAAGGAGGCCTGGCCAGAGACACGAAGCTTACGGTACTTGGCTCGTTGATGCTTGGAGTCCGGGTTAGCCAGTTTTGATGGTCGCGTGGTGATCGTGATGCTGGGACGATGTGGGGCGCGGTTGCCATCTCAAATACGCCTTGACCGCAACTCTAGAGAACCTTGGCCTGATGGATGCCTTCGCTTGAGCGGGAATGGACTTGGAGCCGCCTTCCCCTGCTTCGTCCAAGACAAGAAATTGACTCTCGCTTGTCAGGATGCCCCGCGTAGAGTTGAAGGCTCTTCGTCCCCCTCGGCCCCATTCGCACTGTTAAGGCCTACCGAGTGACATTGCCAAACAACGTGCACTCATCGTCGCTTGCAGCCGTCGGTCCCCAAGTGTACACGCGAACATCATATGGCCTGCATTGTCTCAAACACAGATGCAAACCACAGGGCTGGGAAGCGCGCGCTGAGCGACAGTTGCGGACCTCTGTGAACTGAAGAAGAGCCGAAAACGCAAAAAACTCTTCTTTCGCTTACGGGGGACACCAAACTTTTATTGGGACTTATACTTTCAGGAAATACTGCGTGTCGGTTTCTTGGATCTTCTTGAGCTGCGTGAT